>NW_021604603.1:5086806-5159072 GCF_004785775.1 Grammomys surdaster
TCTCTCTCTCTCTCTCTCTCTCTCTCTCTCTCTCTCTCTCTCTCTCTGTGTGTGTGTGTGTGTGTGTGTAATAACACAGGATTTAGTGCCTTTGATTGCAGGAACTTAGCGCACTTTAAATGGCAGGTATTTCTTAGGAAGGGAAACTGAAGCTCAGAGGGTTGGAGTTAGACGGTCGCATTGTCATCCCTAGGACAGACGCAAGGTCCAGCCGCGGCGTCTAGGCACTCCGGCGAAGCCACTAGCATCCCAGTTATTATCCCGCGCTTCTCCTGCGCCAGCCCTTAGCCTCCCTCGGGCACCAGACTCTCCTCCCTCGGGCTGACTCCAGCCCCTCCAAGTCCAGAGCTCAGAGCCGCCGCCGCGCCCGCCCCGTGCCGGCCACTCACCGGAGCGCCTCAGGTCTCGGGTTGTGGGTCCGCGCCGCCGTCGCGCGGAGTCGCGCATCGCCCGAGCAGCGCAGTGCCGGGCGTCCTCTCCTTGCGATCAGAAAGTTTCCCGGGGGTTCCGGGGCCCAGCCCCGCGCGAGTCTCTGCCCGCGCTGCGCGCTCCGGCCTCCAGCCTCTCACTAGGGCGGCCGCGGGCTCCCGCTCCACTACGAGAAGGAGGCGGCATCCTGAACAAAGTGCCGTCCCCCGGGCCGGGCGGCCGGGGGCGGAGCCTGGTGACCCGGTGCCCTAGGCACACGCCGGCTGCCTCGGCGGAGGGCCGAGCCGGGAGCGCCCGCGGCTGGGGGTGGGCGGGAGGGGAGGCCCGGCTGCGGATCGCCCTCGCTTTCCTCCCTGCACTGTGCCAGCTTAACCCGCAGAGGGGCGGAGGCATGGGTCCCTTCCAGACTTTGTCATTGGAAAGCTATTCCCGTAACCCTTTCCTGCATTAGCCTTCCTGCCCCGCCTCCCCAGCCGGCTGGCCGCAGAAAGGCGGCTGCTGCGTGGCGGGGGCTACGCCGGGAGTTGTCAGGACAGGAAGCCTTAGCACAATTGAGCCTTTCCTTTACCGAGGGACCCGCCACCATCACTTCCAGGAGGAGTCCTCCGGCTCAAGTCCTCTAACTACCTCAGTTGTTCAGAGAAAGGTGCAGATGGATCGATGAGAGTCCTAACCTGCTTCTGGAACCGCCCATCCATTTCCGTCCACTTTGGAACCCTGCAAGGGTCATGCTATCTGATCTGGGACCCATGGGTTAGAGGTAACGGGAAGTCCTGGAAATTATGTAGCAAAGAGAAGAGGTTCAGTTAACGAACTTTGCCCACCTTTCTGAACCCCACGCGGCCCACCCTTCTTCCAGAGAAGTAGGAGGAGGAAGAAGAGAGGAAATGACAAGGCCGTACCCACATCCTTGTGCAACTATCTTCAGTGCAGAGTCGGGATTGAGTTTAAGGCGCTTGCCTCCTGACCTGGGGGCTTCCATACTGCAGCAAGCACACAGCTAGAAATCAGGTGGACTGTGCTCCTAGCTCTGAGTGAGAGGGAACACCTGCCACCCGGGACTCAGCACGTGAGGATCTATCTTACCGTCTCCCAGCTTCGGTCAACAATCAGGAAGACTGATTTACTTTCAGGGTGTTGGGGTTGGTGGTTGGGAGAGAAAGCAAAATACCAACGCCCTGGTCTTGGAATGGTCAGGATTAGAGTCCCCAGAGTCTTGCCCGAGGCCTCACCTAGTCACTCAGAGTCATCAGATAAGCAGAAGTAGACAGGGGCCTTCCCAGATAGTCAGGGAAATGAATTTAATATAATTTTTGTCTGCGAATGTACATTGTCCTTTGGAGGGATGAGAGGGCTGCAGAATAATGCCTGCGAGGAGCCCCTTGCTCTGTGTCTAGTGGCTAAAGGTGTGGGCTTTGAAAGCACACAGTCCAAGTTTTCTGCCACTGGATCTAACAGGCTCTTTTACCCGGGTACCTCACTTTCCTACAACCGTAGTTTTTGTCATGTAATGTTGCCCAAAGGATTAAAGGAGGCAATGCGGGTGACACGCTTGTGCCTGGTGGCAGTACATCCTCAATAAATGGAATTTTAAGAGGCTGCATTTAACTTAACACTCACCGGTTGGAATCCTCTCTTATTTTTCAGAGTCCCCCCCAGCCTACACAGAGATACCTTGTGTTAAGAAGATGTTATTTTATATAGGTGACACATATCTGTAATCTCACCACTCAGGAGGCTACAGCAAAGGGATCATGAGTTTGAAGCCAACTTGGGTTACACAGAGAGACTCTCTTTCCTTGGTGCTCACTGAACAGGGCTGCCTAGGTTTCTTGGCCCTGAAGTCCCAAGGACAAAAGACTGTGGAAGTCATGCAAATGGGCATCAGAAACTGAACTGCCCACTGATACCAAGAAAATGAATGTCCGTGGGGCCCTTGCAGCCACACTGGTAATGTCAACATGACATCACTTCTTGGGTGCTTCCCAGAGTGGAAAGGCCAGCATGATTCTTTTGTGAGATGTCAGTCTTATATTTAGATCAATATTTCTCTCCTGTGGCCCTTCCCCCAACACAACTCCAAATGCCTCTCAAGCATACATCTCCAACAGTGAACTTGAGTTTGTGGGTAGACACAGGAGGGTGTCCACAGGTTGTGAAAGAGAAATAAGGGGCCCAGTCTTGTTGGAGTCACAGGCAGAGTGCCTGAAGGCTACCGAGACAGGTTATAGGTGAGAGTGCCAGAGAGGAGCCAGGAGCCAGTATGGACAGAGTTCTCTTTGGAGAAGAGGCAGGGTCCTACACATAAGTGTGCTCTGCCAAGTGCCTACCTTGTGAGTGGTTTTTTGTGTGAACACTGATGATTCAGTGGCTCTGAATCAAACAAATGGATTTTCCTTAAATATGAAAATCAATGAGAGGTTAAAGACAAAGGCTGCAGATGGGGTCAGATGGAAGGAGCCAGAAGGATGCTGGGGTGGGGTGGGGTGGGGGGAGCAGATTGGTTGGTGAAGGGTAGGAGAGTGAATCAGGTTCTCAGCTGGGGGGTGGGGGGGGCTAGGCATGGCCACAGTTTCCATCATGGAGAAGGTGGCTTCCAGGACCACTGACCCCATGAGGGCAGGTCCTTTCTCTGCTGCTAAGCAGCAGTTCTGCCTCAGGGCAGTTTGTTAACAAGAGGATTAATGTCAATGTGACAAACAGGGTTTTAAAAATCAGCCCAAGGAGCTTGTGGTCAGCCCATTGAGTCTCAGACCTGGGCTAAGAGGAGAGCGTTGGAATCCCCAGAAAATATGGGAAAAAACTGTTTTCTGCCACAGCCTCGTTGCTTTGTAGGGTGGGGTGGATCTTTTCTTCCTATGCTGAGCTCTGTAGGCCAGTGTTCAGTTGTCCTGCCACTGGGGTCACCCGATGTGGGACCTTGGTCATTTGAATAGAATCATGGTCTCTGCATTCCCTGTGGCATATAACAGGGCAGTCTTGATCCTCCTTGCTTCTTTCAGGGCTCAGAGAGCAGTTTGCAGGGAGCTTGGCAGGGATATGAAGACAGTACGTGGCTTCATTTTCTTCAGCAAGAAACAGACATTGTTAGTGTTCTTGAGGTGGAGTACAGGGACCTTCTGACTTCCTCCTCCGAAGCCAGTGGAAAAACACTGGGCCTGGCTGCAGAGGACGTGATTCCCTCCATGCCTGGCCCGTGCCACTTACTGAAGTACGTCACCTCAGTTTGCTCATCAGTGAAAGTGGGTTTCCACCCGGGGGACATCAGTGCACATTACCAAGGCTGTGGTATCATCAAGATCATAGAAGGGGGTGTGGCTTACACAATGCCACTCAAACATATGCAGAAGAACAGTAATCACCAGGTCATGCCCAGCTCCTGTCCCTGCACAGGTCCCCCCAAATCCTCACAACACCCTCACTTTACTTGTTGTGGCCTCGGTGCTGCAAAGTATATTTTTGAGAGATAGAAATCTGTCCATGCGTAGTCCTGTCCTCTCTAGCTTGGTTGATTAGCCAGCAAGGGGCTTCCAATGCTGCCAGAATGCTTTGCCCCTGCCCTGTCCTTGGCCTCATGATGACACTGACCTCATGATGCTGGCCCTGGGTTCTGCTTTTAACGGTGATTGCTAGAGTGCAGGAGGGCCCAGGAGGAACAGTCTGTGGGGAAAGCTGGCATAGCAATGAACGTTTTATGAGAGCCAGCAAGTCACTGCCTTATCGGGAAGATGAGCTTCTCCCTCTTACCAGGAAGTAAGATGTGCAGAGAGCCAGTGTTTTTCCAAAGATGGCCTTTGAAGAGGAGTGTTCCTTTAAGGGCCAGGAAAGTAAGAGTGGGGCTGGTGGAGAGAAACTGGGCTCCTTTAAGAAGCCTGTCTCTGGCAGGCTTTGCAGTCCTGGAAGTAATGAGAGTCCACTTATATGCACTTGCTGGGTGTCTATAGCTACTTTAAGCACTCAGCCTATACCAAGCTGTATGCAAGCCTGTATAATAAGCATCAGGGGTATTTTTTTTTTTGCCTTTTATCAAAAGCCTTAAAGTTTCATTTTTAAAAATGTGTTTGTATGTCCAAGTGTATGTGTGTTCAGTGTGTGTAGGAGGTATGTGTGCAAGAGAATATAGCCCTAGGCATCATTCTCAGGAATGCTGTCCACTTCCTTTGAGACAGGATCTCTCACTGGGCTCGAGATCACCAATTAGGCTAGACTGTCTGGCCGGAGAATCCCAAGGGTCCGACTGCCTCCCCCCCCCCCCCCTACCCCACCCCCCTGCACCCCGCCCCTGCCCCGCCCCCCCCACAATTAAAAAGGTTCATCTTAAAAGAGAGGATCAAGATGACTCAGCAGTTAAGAGAACTAGCTGCTTTTCTGGAGGTTCCAGATTTAATTCCCAGCACCCACAAGGAAGCTCACAAAAGCCTGTAATTCAGTTTCAGGCATCCGGCACCCTCTTCTGGCATTAAATACAGAAGTGGTGCACAGACATCTATGCAGGCAAAACACCCATACAACATTAAAAAAAAAAAAAAAGATAGGCCAGGATATTTATATATCCTAGTCAGGCCTTAAACTCCTTGGCTCAAGTGATCCCCCACTGAGTAGTAAGAACTACAGATGCATACCACCAGGCCTGGCCATTGATTAAGTGTCCTTTTTTAAAAAAATATTTATTTATCTATTTATTAACTGTGTATGATCTCGCCCATTGGCGCACACGTACGTGCAGCGTATGTATGGAAGTCAGAGGATAACTTGTAGAAATTGATTCTCTCCTTTTATCATACAGATCCTGGGGAATGAATTCAGGTCGTCAGGTTTGCAGGCAAGTGCCTTTACAGGCTGAGCTAGATATCAGGCCCCATGGCTATCATTTTTATTTCTATTTTGTGAGCAAAGAAACTGAGGTTAAGTATCTTGTGTGTGCGTGGTAGGGCTGAGGTGGGGGTGTCTCACAGATTTAAGCGCTAGGGTCAGGGTTTAACCCCATGTCATCAGATCCTATAGTGCAGAGGAACACAGGCTATGGCTGAATGGAAGTGGGGAGGGGCCCTGCCATAACCTAGCTTAGTGCATACCTTTATTTATTTTCTTTTGACAGCTTTACTGATGTATAATTTCCTGTAAAACTTACCCAACATAAGTGTTGAGCTGATTTGTAGCAAATCCACAGAGTTGTCTGATCATCACCATATTCAACGTTTAGAACATTTCCCAAGCCAGGCGATGGTGGCACATCCCAGCACTCAGGAGGCAGAGGAAGATGGATCTCTGAGTTCAAGTCCAGCCTGGTCTACAGGGTGAGTTCCAGGACAGCCAGGGCTGCATACGCAGAGAAACCCTGTCTTGGGGAAGGGGGAGGGGGAGGGACAGAAGGAATGGAGGCAGTGGGTGGAGGGAACATTTCCTTCAAGTTTTCTCACAGGGCACACGCTTTGGGCTGAGCCTCAGCTTCTTCATCTGTAAGGGTAATAATATCGCTAGTTTCACAGGATTGTTAGCAGCCAGAAGTAGGATGTCTGAATGGTGCATGGCTTACAGGGCATGGCTCTTGTCACCAGTATTACGATATAGTCTCTTAGTCATCAGAACACAGATTTTTTTCAGACTGGAAGTGCCATAAAGACTGTTGAATCACACCCCCTTCTTTTAACTGAAAGACACTAAGGTGCCAAGATGCCTGGCAACTTTTCAAGTGAGGACACATGCCAGTGTCCATAGCAGAGCTGGAGCTCGAATCCAAGTTTCTTGGTTGGTAGTTCGATGTACCCTCTTCTCCGGTGACATTTTCCTTCTGTGATGCAGGGATGGCATTGTTGCACACCACTGCCATTGTGGGCACCTCCAGAGCAATGCTGACAGGCAGTCAAGGACCCTGGGAGCTTGCTTAGCAGTCTGGCCTTGAAGCAGAGAACGCAGCTGTGTGCAGAATCAGGAGACGATAGCCAATGTGGAGGCTGAGACAGGAATGTCCATTGTCAGAAAAGGGCATGCATTAACCCAAAGAATGGAGGGCTCTGACAGGCCAAGTCAGCAGCTCTCCATAGAGCACACAGGCAAAGGCCAGCTCTGTGGGCTTGTGAACATGCGCAGTGGCACAGTGCCTCGTGCTTAGAAGGGCCTCTACTTGGCTTAATGCCTGCTATTCTGAAGTTCTTGGTACTTTTTTTTTTTTTTCGAGACAGGTTTCTCTGTGTAGCCCCGACTGTCCTGGAACTCACTCTGTAGACCAGGCTGGCCTTGAACTCAGAAATCCACCTGCCTCTGCCTCCCAAGTGCTGGGATTAAAGGCATGCGCCACCACTGCCCGGCAAGTTCTTGGTACTTTTAAGCAAACAATCACACAGTTTTGTTCAGCACTAAAATTTTTAAATCGTATGACTATTTTTGCCCGCAGAGCAGAGGATGGGATCTTACGGCTCCATCAAGGAATCATGTCTCCACACAGAGATCTGATTCACGTGTGCTTACACGTATACCATTGCTGTAGGGTCTTCATTCTGAATATCGAGAGGACAAAGGACTGGGCATAGTCTGACCTGCTCCAGAGGATAAAGCAAGGGGGTATCACTTGAGTTCTGGAGTTTGGGGCTAGCCTAGACAACACAACCAGACTCATCTTACAAAGGAAGGAAGGAGAGGGGGACCAGGGGAAGAAGGAGCATCAGGAGAGGACAGGGAGGTCAGGGAAAAAAACCAAAGGTGGATGTGTGGTGTGCACCTGCTATGCTAGCACTAGGGCGTGAGGCAATATTACAACAAACTCAAAGCCCATATGGGCTACATAGCAAGGAGCAGCCCAACCAGAGCTACATAGCAAAATCCCATCTCAAACACACACACACACACACACACACACACACATATATATGTATATATATATACATATATATAAGTATATATATATACATATACACATACAAGCAAGGCTCCTCAATATCAATATCAAGCAGCCAATCACTGTCTGTGTGAGTGGGAGGTGTATGTGCAGGTATGTGGGTGTATGTTCATGTTGTGGTGGTGGATGTGCACATGTGTGCATGTGCACATAGAAGCCAGAGGTCAACCCTGAGTGCTGCTCCTCGGGAGCCATGAGCCTCGTCTTCTGAGACGTGGGCATTCATTTGGACTTAAGGGTCACCAATAAGGCTAGGCGAGCTGGCCAGTTAGCTCCAGAGATGCGTTTGTCACTGCCTCTCCAGCACTGGTATTACAAGATCAGGCCACCTGGGTGTGACATGTACTGCCACACACATGTGGAGGGTAGAGGACAGTTTTACAGAATCGCGTCTTTCCTTCCACAGTGGCGTTTGGGGGCATTGAACTCAGTTTGTCAGGCTCGGTGGCTAGTGGCTCTCCCCAGTGAGCCACCTCCCCAGTTTGCACCTGGAGTTTTATTTGCGTGCTGGGGGATGAGCTCATGCCCTCACACTTCTGCAGCATATGTTTTATTCACTAGTCAAACCCATCTTGCCAGCCTCAAAGAAACAGGCGGCTAACGCAGTGTTTCTCAACCTGTGGGTCGCGACCCCCTCACCAACCCTTCATCTCAAGAAAAATATCTTTACACTATGATTCATAACAGTAACAGAATTACAGTTATGAAGTCGTAACAAAAATAATTTTATGGTTTGGGTTCACCACAACATGAGGGACTGTATTAAAGGGTCGCAGCTAACTTAGGAAGATTGAGAACCACTGTAAAACCCTCCACACTTCTGGCTTCCTGGAAGAGCCTGGATTCTGAGCTCCACCCTGAAAAGTTCTGGGCTCCATTGGCCAGGAAGAGAAATTGGCTGCAATCCAGGGGCTGGGGCGCTACCTAGAGAAGGAGAAAATCCCTTCCCCCATTCCTATGCTGTAGACCAATGAAGCTTAAACTGCTGAGGTTGCCGCTGTGGCATTTCCAAGGTAAAAATGCTCTGTCAATGCTGATCTGAGTTTCCCCAGCCTTCACTCAGTGCCCTTTCAGTCACTCCCCCAAAATCCGAGGAGTACTTTGGTGACTGATGGGCCAAGCTGTGGCTGCCGCCTTCTTGTTAGTACAGATGTGCTTTGCAGCAGCTGTGACGGAAAGCCACACCTGTTGTCTAGATCAGCTGCTGTAACTCTACTCCTAGGAAAGCAGGCTAGTGGGGAGGCCTCTGCCAAGTCCCCCTTTTCAAAGGCATGTGGAAAAGCAGGCATCTGCCCGTTTCGGCAGCAGGGGAGCCTGCTTGGAAGGTCGTGGGACCCTGGGAATCTTAGCCACTCACTGGAGTCTTCCAATTCAGCCTTATCCCAACTGTTCGCGAGCCAGAGCCCCTTCTTCACTCTCCCATCATGTCGGAGTGGGAAAAACTGAGCCGCAGGAAGATGGCAGGGAAGTCATGCTGTTTTCAAGGAACCAGATGTTTCTGGGATCTCTGATTTCCCTAGAGACCTTCATATTTAACAAGGTGGCCTGAGCTAGAAAGAGGCGGCGCAAATGAGCGGACTGAAAATGGACTGGGGATGTGGGGAAAAAAAAATACGCTAGAGATACGGATGAGCAGAGCTTGCTTTTCCCGGGCATCAGCCACGGAGACACTGGCCATGGAGACCCGATACTACTACGGGAGAATTCCGTTCCACTGAGCAGCCTTGGGTGTGACTAGGCTGGCGTTCGTGAGACCGGAACACCAGTCATTCCCAGAGCCCGGAGAGGCGTAAGTCCCTCGCTGACATCCTGGGTACTAGGCAGCATCCAGAAACCCCGGGTCTTTACAAAATCTCAGCAAGACAAATCCAAGTACACACTCTCTGTCACCTAGACCCACACAGTAAGTCGCACGTGCCAATACACATTAAAAACCTGGTGGTGAAAAGCAGATGGTGAACTGGCATTGCTGATGTCTGCGGTGTACGCTCACATCCACATCAGCGCCTTTAATGAGCATACGCCACTTCTCGTTCAGGGGAGGAATCTCGGCCTGCATATTAGAATGGTGCCAAGGCCTCAGCTGGACAGCACCCTATAATCCCCCAGCAGCCCTGGCAGGGCCCGGAAGAGATGCGCATGTGGCAGGCGGAGCCCCGCCAGATGTAGGACACTGCTGACCCCTGCTGGTGTGGGCGCTTCTGCAGGGGAGAGCCCCAGGGAGAATGTAGGACTGGAAAAACCTCGCAATCCGTCTGGGAGGAGTAGGAAGAAACACCCCAGCTCAGAATCTCCCCATCTGGAGATCCTTTGAGGAGACAAAGCAGAAATTAGAATAAAGCCCAGACTGGATTTTCTGAGGGGAGTGCGACAGACTAGCAAGCGTATCCTCCCTCCAGCTTCTGTGGCCTGGAAAACCCTGGGGCCAGTCCTCTTGAAACTAATTTGGGAAACCGTTAGCAACACCCATTGCCAAATGCAATCATCAGGGAAACAAAAATAAAAGGGGGCGGGGGAGGGAGGAGGGAAAGAAAGACAATATTCTCGAGTAGCTCAATAGTTTTCAATCAGGATCATTATCACTCTCCCTCCCTTCCTCTTTCCAGAGTAGTTTCCTTATTTCAGTACAAAGACTTGTATTTCAGCCTGATTTCCTGTGCTGTGACATTCACCTTCGACCAAAGGCTGCCTTTAATATTTTCCTTTCTGTAAGAGATATTGCTATCATGGTGTCTGGGTACCTCCTGCTAAGAAACCTGGCATCTAGAGTATTTGCATCGTGGCTGAAATTTTTTTCAAACTAGTTTTACGCACAGGAAAAGCACAAAACACAATCATCCCAGGATCTCTAATGAAATCATCATAGGGACCCAAGGGGCACCAGGGCCCTGTTAATTCCAACAAACGAAGTCCAGAGGCCCCAAGCAGAAGCAAAAGCCACCCATTGCTAAACCTTTCTCTACCCGGAACTGGGTTAACATTCACTCCTACTGCACACCATACACCATTGAGGTATATAGAGTCCTCTAAGCTGCCATCGTGTGGCCTTCTCTGGGCATAGCATTGAATCTGTTCATATGGAGGAACTGTGGCTTCTCACAACTGCCTCTAATCTGCTTGTTCCACTTCTCACCCTTCCCCTCATCTTTCTCTCTTTTGTGTTATGCTGGGAATGGAACCCAAGGTCTCGAACATAAGCGCACACTCTACCATCAAATTAGATCACTAGCCTCCAGTTCTCACTTTCTCTGACCTCTGCAGTATTTGACATTTGGTATGCGCTTACGTTTATTTGTATAAAATCATTGTGAAACATTTTAGATATATAAGAGGTATAGAAAATAATACAACAGGGAATTGTTCCGGTAGTATCCTTTAGAGAAGCGGACAGTAGATGTGTGTGCATGTAGACACACAGGTAGACAGACACATAAGGAGGAATAGGCACATGCACTAGATGCTGCCAAATGTCAGGTTCTACAGGATGGGCCAGCAAGCTGAGATTAGAGAAAGACAGCAGTGTAGTTAAAAAGCCAGCACACTCAGTTTAGGTGCAAAGGCTGGAAACATTGGTGCTCCAGGTAGAAGTAAGACAGGCAAGCGGAGTTCTTTCTGAGTGAGGAGGAAGTCATCTTCAGTTCAGCTTAGAGCATCTGATTGGACAGGCTCCCTCCTGTTAGGGAAGACTGTTTGCTTTATTAATTCTTCTGATTTAAATGTTAATCTCATCCCCAAAATACCACAACAGAAAGCTCTAAAATAATGTTTGACCAATTATCTGGACACCACATGGCTCAGACAAGCTGGCACTTTATACATGTAACCGATACAACTGTATTGTGGAGTTTATGAAATAAAACACTACAGACATAGTTTACGCCCCCTCTTCCATTGCCTTTCTTTCTCTACTCACAGAGTAAACCCTGTTTTGAATTTGCTGTTCATCTTTACCTCACACATTTATAATTTTACTCCACCCTATGTGGCGCGTGTTTATTTGTTTGTTTGTTTTTTGTTTTTCGAGACAGGATTTTTCTGTATAGCCCTGGCTGCCCTGGAACTCACTCTGTAGACTAGACTGGCCTCGAACCCAGAAATCCGCCTGCCTCTGACTCCCAAGTGCTGGGATTAAAGGCGTGCGCCACCACCGCCCGGCTCCGCACGTTTTAACTAGTAAATTCTACAGCTGTCCTTCCGGGATCAACATTATACTGTAGGGTTCGTCTGCACTGATGCATGGAAGTTTAGCTTATTAGTTTCTGCCACCTTTAATACTGCATTGTGCAATAATTCATCTGTTTCATTGTATAGTTTTTGTTATTTTAAATGGTTTCTATGAAAATTTTGATTTCTGTTTCTGGAGAGTTGTCATAGTTAGGGTTTTACTGCTGTGAACAGACCCCATGACCAAGGCAGCTCTTAGAAGGACAACATTTGTTGGGACTGGCTTACAGGTTCAGCGGTTCAGCCCATTATCATCAAGATATGAGCATAGCAGCGTCCAGGCAGGTATGGTGCAGGAGGAGCTGAGAGGTCTACATCTTCCTCTGAAGGCCGCTAGGAGAAGACTGTCTTCCAGGCAGCTAGGACGAGGGTCTTAAAGCCCATCCCCACAGTGACACACTTCTTCCAACAAGGACTCACCTCCAAATAGTGCCTCTCCCTGGGCCAAGCATATTCAAACCACCACAAGGGTGATCTAGAGTTTAACCTTGGACCTCGCACATGCTCAGCACGCACACATCGGTCTACAGCCCCGGTCCTCGGAGATTCTTGCGTATTTCTTGTGCTGCGCATTTGCATTTTTTACTAGTCTACCGAGGAGTGAGAGTGGAGTCTGGACACTTTTCACACGACCTCATCTTTGCCGACACTTAGCATGGTTACCACCCCCTTTTTCATATCCATGTTGTTATGGGACCACATCAGGCTTTTAGCTATAATAGCATAATCAAAAAGTCACTTAGAATTCATTCTTCAATAGTATCGACTTCTATCTCTCGTCTCCCGATCTTCTCCCAGTTCTGCCCTTGACTCTCTTCTTTTTGATTTGAAGAATTACATATTGTGACCAGTTATCCTTTTTTTCAAGTAGACGCTTTCTGGTCATTTTTTCCAAATTAGTGGCTTCTGTCTCTTCCCACCATAATGGTTTTTAGTGAGGTATAATATATATAATTCACTCGTTTTAAGTATATAATTTAATGATTTTTAGAAATCAATTTAAAGAGTTGTGTAACTGTTGCCACAGTCCAGTTTTAGAACATTTCCAACACCACAAAGCAATTCCTCCCACCCACATGCAACCAACTCCAGTTCCCACCCCTAGCCACAGACAACCACTAATGTGCTTTCTGTCTCATAATTTTGCTTTTCTAGACATTTTGAATAAATGAAATGATATGACATGAGCTCTTTTGCATCTGTCTCTTTTCAGTTTGAAAAATGTTTTTTAAGGTTTGTTTGGACTGAAGTTGAACTGGTTACTTTTCTTTGCCCATAGAGTAGTGCTCTCTCATATGAACAGGGAATATCCAGTCAGTGGGTAGCTTCTGTACCTCCCAAGGAGCAGATCTCAAGCTAGGTACGGTGGCACACACTTGCAACTGAGGACTCAAGAGTCATATGTAGGATTGCAATAAGTTTGAGGTCAGCGTGGGCTGCATAGCAAGATCCTGTCTTTTTTTTTTAAAGGTTTATTTATTTAATTTATATGAGTACATTGTACTGTGCATTGGATCCCATTACAGATAGTTGTGTTCCATTACAGCCACCATGTGGTTGCTGGGAATTGTACTCAGAACCTCTGGAAGAGCAGTCAGTGCTCTTAACCACGGAGCTATCTCTCTAAGTTCCTGATCCTGTCTTAAAAACAAAACAAACATAAAATAATAAAGAAAATATATGAGAAAGAAAGTGTGTGTGTGTGTGTGTGTGTGTGTGTGTGTGTGAGAGAGAGAGAGAGAAAGAGAGAGAGAGAGAGAGAGAGAGAGAGAGAGAGAGAGAGAGAGAGAGATATGGGGGACAAGAGGCTACAAATAATCACATAAGATGTATGTGGTATAAGCATTTCATTTTTAAAAAGATTTATTTTATTATCACCAAAACTTCATTCAACCCACAGCTGGATAAACACGAAGAAAATTACACAGCGTATTATAGCACAATTGCTGAAAACCAACGACAAAGAAAAGTCTTATAAAGAACCATCAGAAGAAATAAAAGCACGTTATACACAGGAGGCCAAATGGGAACTAAAAATGATGGCTGCTGGCTGGCTGGCTGGCTTGCTTTCTCCTGCTTAAATTTTGAAGCAGGTTCTGGTTATGTAGTTCAGGTTGGACTCAAAGTCATAATTCTTATGAGCTAGGCTTGGGGCTGGAGAGATGGCTCAGTGGTTAAGAGCGCTGACTCTTCTTCCAGAGTCATGAGTTCAATTCCCAGCAACCACATGGTGGCTCACAACCATCTGAATGGTATCCAGTGCCCTCTTCTGGTGTGTCTGATGATAGCTATTGTGTACTTATATAAATAAATTTTAAAAAACCAAAAGAGCTGGGCTTATAGGGATGCATCCCCAGTCCCAGAATCGACACGATGAGTTTCTTTTAATTAGCATTAGCACGATATCTTCCTTCATATGTTTCATAGTTTTAGATATAAAGTTTATTTATTACAAATAGTAGCAAATAATTGGTATTACTTAAAGTAAAACTCCAGTCAGGCACACACTGAACTCCTAGTACTCAGGATTCCAAGCCAGGCTTCCAAAAAAGCAGTCTGCATTAAACAACCTGTCTTTAAAAGGAAATGTTTAGGAGAATGGAGAGACAGTTTAGTGGTTAAGAGCACTCGCTGTTCTTGCAAAGGACCTACGCTTGGTTCCTAGCACCCAAAGGCAGCTCAAAACTGCCTGTAACTCCACTTCTAGAGGATCTGATCTTCTTTTCTGGTAACTATGGGCACCAGGCATGCATGTGGCATACAAACATATAAAATAGAAATATTTTAAAAATAGATTTATTATTATTTACTGGTTATGTATACAGCATCCTGCCTACATGTAAACCTAAAGTCCAGAAGAGGGCACCAGATCTCACTACAGATGATCGTGAGCCACCATGTGGGTTGGTGGGAATTGAACTCAGGACCTCTGGAAGATCAGACAGCACTCTTAACCCCTGAGCCATCTCTCCAGCCCACAAAATATACATCTTAAGACCATAAAACAAGCCTGGCGGTGGTGGCGCACGCCTTTAACCCCAGCACTTGGGAGGCAGAGGCAGGCGAATTTCTGAGTTCAAGGCCAGCCTGGTCTACAGAGTGAGTTCCAGGACAGCCAGGGCTACACAGAGAAACCCTGTCTCAAAACAAAAACAAAAAAACAAAACAACAACAACAAAAAACCAAAAAGACCATAAAACAAGTATTTCAATGAATTCTATAATGCTGCATTTACTATGACTATTAATAGGGTTAGGTTCGAGCCTGTCCCCTTGTTTCTCTGTCTGTCTCCTCTGTTCCCTTTGCCTGTTCTCTTTTTACTGCTTTTACACTTTGTTTCTCTGTTTGTCTCCTCTGTTCCTTTGCCTGTTCTCTTTTTACTGCTTTTACACTGCGTACTTTTATGACTCCTTTACTGATCTGTTAGTGGAAATTTCTTGCAATGTTTGTTTTTTAATCTTGGTGATGGCTTTAAATCCTGCATATCTTTGGCTTGCCCACGTCTTCTTCCAAGGGATGCTGTATCATTTCCTGCATAAGTTCGCAGCTACACATGCCCACTTCCCTCTGCTTGGCTGGTATGGTCTTACAGACATGCATTTATTTTTACAAAAGCCATAAACCCCAAGATACATTGATATTATTTTCAGTTAAACAATGATCTTTTTGGAAGTTTTAAATAACTTGCAAAAAAAAATGCATCTTCACCTATGTAGTTAACACTTCTGATGCTCTTAATTTCCTTTTAAATTCACATTTATTTCTGTGTAGGTGTGTCATGGTGTGTGTGTGTGTGTGTGTGATGTGTGGAGGTCACAGGACACCCACAAGAGAGGGTTCTCTCCTTCTACCATGTGGGCTCCAATGATTAAACACAGGACACCAGGCTTGTCAGCAGGTGCCTTTAACCTCTGAGCTCGCTTACTGGAGCTAGACCCAGAATGCAGCTTTGACAGGTTTAAGGTCTATAAAGCCTTGCTCCTCTCTCTTCATCCGTGTTGTTTCCACTGAGAAATAGAACGTCAGCTTTTTCTCTGTCTCGTCTCTTCTGCCTTGGGACTTCCTATATCAGCTGCTGAGTATGAATTGTTTTACTTTTCGTCCCTGGAAATGTTTTTATTTCACTTTAAAATTTAATAAACTTTATTGAGATGTAATTTTTATACCATACAACTTACTCACAAAAAGGTATATTCAACTTTATTTTATTTTTAAAATAAAAAATAGTATGTGTGTAAGCAGGGTGTTGGTGGTGCATACCTTTAATCTTGCCAGTTGGGAGGTGGGAACAGGCAAGATCTTTGAGTTCGAGGCCAGCCTGGTGTACGCCATGGCATGTGTAGGGGTCAGAAGACAACAGTCAGGAATCTGTTTTCTCCTTCTATTATATGGATCCCATGGATCAAGTTCTGGCTTGTTAGCAAGTGGCTTCACCCACAGAGCCATCAGGCTGATCAAATTTTATAACATTTTTATTGGTATCCATTACAGGTGAGTTTACATCCCTCCTTGCTCAGCCTGGTCCCACCACTGCCAATCTTCTCCTTACCTTTGTAGATTTGCCTGTTTGAGGGATTTTGTGTATGTAAGTAGCATTGCACACTGCATAGTTTCTTGTGCCTGGCTTCTTTACTATGAACATCTTCAATGTTCATCCTTTTTCTGGTTTATAAATAATATTTATCCCCCATTTAATGATAAATCATATTGCCTTGCTTTTTTATGATATTTGATACTTGAATCCAGGGTCTATCATGTTTGTTAGACAAGTGATCTACAAATAACCCCCTTTTAATTAGAAAATTAATTGCATTTATTTATTTGTTCTCTCTCTCTCTCTCTCTCTCTGTGTGTGTGTGTGTGTGTGTGTGTGTGTGCACCTGTGTACATGTGCATGAATCACTGCATGTCTGTGGAGGTCAGAGGACAACTTGTGGCAGTCAATTCTCTCCTTCTGCTATGTGGGTCCTGGAGATGGAACTCGGGTAATCAGGTTTAGTGACAGATACTTTTTTATTTTTGAATGATCTTTCATTAAATTACTCAAATTAGTCTTGATCTAACTGGAGGTGGAAATTTCTGATTTCTTTGGAGACTTGGTTGTGTCATGTGATGTCTTTTTGGAAACTGTCTTATAAGAGGATTATGAGGGCATGTTTTGTTGAGAACAGACATGTGGTATTTTTCTGGAAGATGCCTGGAAAAAGGGCATGTGATGTCTTGCTGGAGGATGCTTGAGAGGACACGTGATGTTTGGAAAGGGTGTAAGTACAACCCAACAGACTTGGTTCACCTGGCCACTCTTTGCTGGTCTTCATTGGGCTTTGCTGGCTGCAACAATACTGCGGCATTGGTTCGCCTTGCCCTCCTTGCTGATCATCATTTATTGTGACTTTCGTAGAAACGCACCAAAGAACTTCTTGTGAAATTCTGGCAGCTTATGGCCACTTCTGTGGACTCAGGCTGATTGGCAGAGCCTTGCGGTTTCTTCTGTATTGAACTGCTGTTGCCGATTTGTGAATGGTGTTTGTGAGTGGATTGAGCTACCACTGCTGGTTGTGTGAACTGAACTGCTGATACAACAATGAAGATTGGAATCGCTCCAAAGAACTATTTCTAAACAGGTCCACATCCTCCTTTGGTTAATAGGACCTTTCCTTTCCACTATCTCTGGTGGATGGTGGGCTAGAAGGGAGGTTAAAGCATTTAGAAACCATCATTAAAGTACATTTTGAAAGATCTAAGCCTACACTAACTGTCTTCGTTAGGGTTTGCATTGCTGTGAAGAGACAGCATTACCAAGGCAACTCTAAGCTCTGGGAATGGGATGTACTCACAGCCCCCACCTAGCTTCCCTTAAATCCACAGATAGCGCACACACACACACACACACACACAGAGAGAGAGAGAGAGAGAGAGAGAGAGAGAGAGAGAGAGAGAGAGAGAGAGAGAGAGTTTGCTCATATTTTTTTTGTTTGTTTGTTTTCGAGACAGGGTTTCTCTGTGTAGCCCTAGCTGTCCTGGAACACACTCTGTAGACCAGGCTGGCCTCAAACTCAGAAATCCACCTGCCTCTGCCTCCCAAGTGCTGGGATCAAAGGTGTGCACCACCACTGCCCGGCGTTTGCTCATTTTCAACTTGCCTTTTGACACAATTGCTGGGTGCTATTATTTCCTGCCTGGAAAAGTACACTTACAGTTATTCTTTTTTTTTTTTAAGATTTATTCTATTTATATGAGTACACTGTAGCTGTCTTCAGACACACCAGAAGAGGGCCTTGATTTTTAAAACATGGTTGTGTTTGGCATAGAATTCTGTGGACAGTTTGGGCTTGTGCATTTTGATGGCATCACTCCAATACCCATTTTCCTGTGTTCTTTTCAGGGAGAAATCTGCTGTCCTTGTCTTGGCTCTCCTGTGCCTTGCTCCATTCTTCTCGTTGCTGTAGGGCTTTGAACAGTTGGCTCATGGTGTGTTTGAAGCCTTTTCTTCATGTTCCTCACACTGAGCTTTATTGAGCTTCTTGAATGTTTGTGCTTATAGTTTGTATTAAGTATGGCTATTTTGAGGTATTATTTCTTCAATTATTGTGATGTTTTGCCTGTAACAGCCCGTTCTGCTGCTCCGGTCCATGGGTCAGGGCCTAGCAAGAGAGGGAGTGGGGACGGAGACTCGAAGAATGGAGAAAAGATAGGGAGTCTGGTCTGGAGACGAGACAGAGTCTGCTCTGGAGACGGAGTCTGCCCTGTTCTCTCCTCAAGTCTCGCCTTGAATCTCGCCTTTAATCTCTCCTTGATTCTCCTTGAGTCTCACCTTGAGTCTCGAAAGTGCTGGGATTAAAGGCATGTGCTACCACTGCCTGGCCTTGATTGAAAAGAAATCATGGGTATATCAAGATAATTATCAGAGTGTGCTCAGCTGTTGTAGGCTGTTGAAAACAAGTCTCTTGTCAGGGTATATGGCTCAAGATGGCTGCAAAGATGATAGCCGCTTTCTGCTCAGAGTCGGCTCCCAACATTTGCCTTCCTTCCTATTCAGAGAATTAGATGTTTATTAGATTGAAGATGTTACTCAGCTCACTGGTTGTTTATTACATTTTAAAAATTATCCTGGAGTCTGGGGCTCAGGGGGTCAGACCATTTGCTGTACAATCTTGAAGACCTGAGTTTAAACCCCAGGTACCAACATAAAACCATGCATGGTGACATATGCCTGTGACCTCAGCACTGGGGAGCAGAGATGAGCAGATCCTGAGAGTTCAGGCCAGAACAGCTCAGCTGAGACAGCAAGCTTCAGTAAGAGACCCTGTCTCAAGTGAGTAAGGCAGAGGAGTGATGAAAAAAAGACACTCCGCGTCCCCTGGCTTCCACACGTGTGCACGTGGAGCACACACGGATGAATACATGCACACACATATACACAGGAAAGAATATCTTCACCCTCTGTGTTTCATTCCGGATGGTTTTTATGGGCGTCTTTGAGTGTACAAATTGTTTCCTCTGCAATGTCATTATGACTCTGGTCTCTAGAAGCTAATTTTTTTCTTTCTTTCTTTCTTTCTTTTTTTTTTGTTATATATTTCTTCAGAGCTCTCTGAAAACACAGAATACGGTCCTGATACCTGCTTCAGCATCCTTGCTGGTTAATTCTGTGATGGGCCAGTTCTCTGTTGCTCTTAACCTATTTCCAAGCTCTCTTGTAATGTCTTCTCAATTTTTGTGTGGATGTAAAATACTGTATGTTCTGCTGAACTGCTGTTTTGGTATTTCTGTATAAATGCTTGAACTTTGTGTTGGGATGTGGCTGTGTTTGGGGAATAGCTTTTATGAATTGAAGATGAATTCATTCAGTCTGGGGTTAGGATCACCCCGCTGAGGTACATCCTCCTTCTCTGCTCAGTAGTTACTCACAGGTTTCCATTCCTGCTGCTGAGTACAGACAGACACTGCCCCTGTCTCAGTTCTGTGTTCCCGTGTTTCCTTCTCCAGCCTCAGAGATGGCTCTTCCTGCGAGCATGCAGGCTCACACTCTTAACTTTGTAAGCAGAGCCTCTGGAGATCTGATGTGAACTCCAGGCAGCTCCTCATTCCTGTGCCCTATGAGGTCTGTCTCCCTAGGCTCTTGGCTTCTTTTCAACTCAGGAAATGTTCTCCCTGCTGCGCTGTGGCCTAGAAACCCTTGACAGGCAGCCTGAGGCGACCCAGGGCCCCCTCCACTCTTTCTCATTCATCAAAAGTCATTCGGCCTCCTTATCTTACGTGAAGTCTTTAATTTGGCCTATTCTGTCGTGTGTGAGTGTGTGTGTGTATGTGTGTGTATTATGTGTATGATATGTATGTGCAGGCGTATTTGCCCATGTGTGTGTGTGAGGCTAGAAGTTGTTGCCAGGTGTTTTCTTCATTGCTCTGGCAAGCACGTTACCTATTAAGTCATCTCCTCAGACCCCAATTTTGGCTTTTGTTGTTACTTTAACTAGGAAAAACCCTGGGCCAGAACCAGAAGTGCATTCAATGAAAGCACCTGATTAGACAAGCCATTTAAGAAATATTCGTTGTCAGTTGGTGGTGGCATGCTCCTTTAATCCTAGCACTCCAGAGGCAGGGGCAGGGGCAGACCTCTGAGTTCGAGGCCAGCCTGGTCTACAGAGTGAGTTCCAGAACAACCAGGGCTACACAAAGAAAGACTGTCTTGAAGAGCAAAAAGAAGAAGAGGAGGAGGAGGAGGGGAAGAGAGAGAGAGAGAGAGAGAGAGAGAGAGAGAGAGAGAGAGAGAGAAGAAAGAAAGAGAGAAAGGAAGGAAGGAAGGAAGGAAAAAAGAAAGAAAGAAAGAAAGAAAGAAAGAAAGAAAGAAAGAAAGAAAGAGAGAGAGAGAGAGAGAGAAAGAAAGAAAGAAAGAAAGAAAAGAAAAGAAATGTTCTTTGGGCTGGGGAGATGGCCCAGCGGTTAGGTGCACTTACTGCAGTCAACTGGGGTTGGTTCCCAGCACCCACACCAGGCAGCACAGGTTCTTGTTTGTTGTAGTAAATATTTATTAAAATCGGCTTCTGGTCAAGCCGACTATCTAAGCTGCAGTGGCTCTGCCTAGCTCAGCCGCCATGTTTCTTGGCCAGAGGCCACGTGCGTGCCGCAGCTAGAAACGGCCAGCCAGAAACACCAGCCCTGCCACCCATGAGATGCCAGCGTGGGAGATGGCTCTGCCAATCTTCCACACTGTCTCGGCAAGAATGGGCATTGCCCAGACCATCCTGCCATCCATGAGGACCCGGTAGAAAAATGAGACTCTAATGCTTAAGAATTAATCAAAGGCTTTATATGTTTGGTAATATTCAGTAATAATATGCCCATACAAAGAGAGTTGTTTTCCAATTCGCTCACCTAAATAATAGTTGTTACCCACGACTGCTCCCCATACCTGTGTGGCTCTCCATTGCTCCTACATCTCTCTCTCCCTAGCTCCTCCTTTTCCTTTTCCTCTTCCTCTCCTTACTCCTCCCACCTTAGCTCTTCCTACACTGGTTCTATGCAGCTATAGAGCTGTAGCATTTGTAACTCTAGCTCCAGAGGATCTGTGGCCTCTGCCATTTTGGGGGACACTTGCACTCATGTAGTGCACATACACTCAAGGATACACATTTAAAAGTGTTCTTTAGGGCAGGGGGATTGGCCTGTGTGTAACTCCTGCCCTTGGAAGGATGAGGCAGGAGGATCACAAGTTCAAGGCCAGCCCAAGTTACAGCAGTAATTCAATAAGAAAAAGGCAAACAATTTAAAACTAGGTAAAGGCTCTCACTGTGATTCCAGTACTCAGGAAGCAGGTGAATCTCTGTGAGTTCAAAGTTAACCTAGTCTATATAGTGGCTTTCAGGTCAACTAGGGCTACATAGTGTCTCAATAAACAACAAACAAATGTAAAGTGTTTTAACACATTTCTTTGAAGAAGACATAGATGGTAATAGGCACTTGGAAGGGTGTGCTGGATCACCAGACATCTGAGAAATATAAGTCAATACCTCAGTGAGATACCGTGTCAAGGCCACTAAGACGGCTATAAGGACTGCAGTTAACAACGGGTGTGGACCAGGATGGGGAAAAAAAAAAACAACTTTATACCATGATAGCAGGGATGCGAATGTTGCTGTTGCTTTGGATTGCAGTTTGCTGGTTCCATAAGGGCTAAACATTAAGAGTTACCATATGACTTAGCTAGTCCACTCCTAACTAAATACCTCAGAGAAATTAAGGTATTTAGTGCACACATACACGGGGACACACCCCTCAAAAACCAAAAAAAACAAAAAGCAACAAAACAAAATAAACAAACAAACCCTGTACATGAACATCCGTGTTCAAAGTAGCTAAAGCCCAAAGCCAGACTGAATGCTTAGGACTGATAAGTGAATAAATACGCTGCCTATCATGCAGCAGTGTTATTTGACAATAAACAAATTTAAAAAAAAAAGAACAAAGTGAGGCTGGAGAGACAGCTCAGCAGTTAAGAGGACTGGCTGCTTTTCCAGAGGACCCAGGTTCAATTCCCAGCACCCACATGGCAGCTCACAACCATCTGTAACTCCTGTCCAAGGGGATCTGATGTCCTCTCTGTCTCTGTGAGCACTGCACACAGACAAATATGTAGACAAGACACCTATATACCTATATATAAAAGGGTGGGGGAGGCTAGAAAGACATCTCAGTGATTAAGAGCAGTTGTTGCTCTTGCAGAGAACCCGAGTTTGGTTCCCAGCACACACACATGCTGACTCCCAAATATCTGTAGCTCCAGTTCCAGGAGATCCATCACTCCCTCTGACGTTCATGGGCGTCTGCCATGGTCATGGTGTACATGGCCATGGTGCACATACAAACATAAAAGGAAAACATTCATACACATAAAATAAATATAAAAAAATTAAAATAAAACAAAGCTCAAAGCACTGATGCAGTCTACAACATGGATGAACCTTGAAACATGCTGAATGCTAGTCCCCAGGGCCACACTGTACAGTGCAGGGGGAACATTCAAAACATCCAAATGAATAGAAACACAGGTAGCTTAGTGGTTCCCAGGGCTTGGGAGGCTGAGGGCTGAGACCCGGAGCGATAGCCAGAGGGCATGGGGTCTGATCAGCTCGATGACATGTCTAAAGTAGACTGTGGTGATACAACTGTGATTATATAAATGTCTACTAAAAGCTGTTGGAGTGTGCTCTTTAAATGAGGAAAGCATGTGGATTTATATGTCTATAAAGTTGTGGGGTTTTGTTGTTGTTTTTGATTTTACAGCTATGGTATACCATGTGCCTGTATGAGTAACTTGAGGCAGCACCTGCAGTTCTGCAGTGAGCTGATTGGGTCTAATTTGACACATGGCTCAGTGTTTCTATCATTGGACTCTCTTCTGTCCTCCATGTCTGCTCCTCTCTCAAACACCACCTATGGGACCAAATACTGTTCTAGGCACTGTGTATCCCACAAGCTGACCAGAACAGTCTTGTCCTGAAAGCAGCCAACTTCTTGATTCTTCTTGGCAGCAGGTAGCAAAGAGGCCTTTGTTGGGACCACTTGTGTGTGTTCCAACCCACGAAGAAGAAACCCAGTCTAAAGGCACAAAAGTCTGTAACTCAGATGGAGGTGTTTCCATGCTCATGAGCTACTGAAGTCCACTCAGACAGACTAGGATTCCTTAGTTCCTGTGTTCATCCATTTCCTGTCTCTAGTAGCACAAGGGCACAGGGTGGGCAAGTCAGAACGATAAGACATTTTGCAATGTGTAGTTCTAGAGGTCCGTGCCTAGGGGCCATCTGGCACTACCTTCCTCCTGGATCCTAAGGCAGTACAGGGCATCCTGTGGCAGGAGGCAGGGAACGGTTGTGTATGGTTGTTTCTTTTGGATTCTCTCTTTTTATAAAGCCACCAGATTTAATCATGGGTCCATCCAAATGACCGTGTCTGATTTACAGCCTATTCCAAAGGCCCCAACTTCAAGTACCAAAGTTGAAAAAAAGTTCTACTCTTTATTGCTCTTCACAATGAGGATCAAATTTCAATTCTCAGAGCCTCACACTCAATCCAGTCAGACCCGTAGCAAGTTGCCCTCCTGTCCAGGCTATGCTGCAGAGTTTTCAAGGAGAAGGGAGGAGTTATCTAGTTATCTGTGTCCTGGGTGGAGATATTAACTAGCTGAAGCTCACAGCTAACACAGTCAGCAGGGAGTCAGTCAGTAATCACCTCCCTTCACAGACAGCCAGGGACACACTCTCAGGATTCCTCACCTGTCAGAGCTTTACTCAGACTCTTGCATCCTTCCCTATAAGGATTGAGATTGACCTGCAGGATCCTGCACCAACGCCTTGATTGGTTGGCCGTGGTCTGTGAGCACACTCCTTAAGCATTTCAATACCGTGCTAAAGTGCCTTCTAACCATAACACTGGGTCTTACCCTTAAGCTAGCCCTTGATTTTTGCTTAATGACAGACCCCTGTTTCTGTTTTACCACAAACTGACAGCTATCACGTATGGTGGTTATTTGCGGGCACACCTTATCTCTCTTGAGATAGTGTAGCTTCTAATTAATGGCGGGCTCCCAGTTTAGTGCTTTTCACTGCTGTGCTTCAAGATGCAGTTCCAGGAGCCAGCTTTGACAGAACTCACAATATGGCCTCTGTGATGGCCGTTACTCCACTGTCTCAGCCTACTGGTCTAGGCTGGTCGTCTAAGCCTATGGCTGCCCCACTTCAGCATATGTGTTTTATGAATCTTAGTGAAGATGGTAGAGCAATTTTCTTCTAAAATCTCATGTTTTTCTCTTGGCAGCAGCCAGTCTATGAAAACTACTTTCTCTCTTAGAACAGGGCCTCTTAAACTTTTTCACCAATGAGCTCTTTCTTGCCTGAGAAAGCTTTTTGAGCATTTATTTGTGTTTGTAGGATATGTGTGTTTGTGTCTGTGTGTATATTTGTTTGTGTGTATGTGTGTGCGCACACGTGCACACATGCAGCACAACACTCATGTGGGGCTCAGGGGACAAATTTGGGGAGTCAGTTCTCTCCATCTGTACTGGCTGGTTTTGTGTGTCAAGTTGACACAAGCTAGAGTCATCACAGAGAAAGGACCCTCTGTTGAGGAAATGCCTCTATGAGAGCCAGCTCTAGGGCATTTTCTCAGTTAGTGATCAATAGGGGAAGGTCCAGCCCATTGTGGGTGGTGCCATCCCTGGGTTGACAATCCTGGGTTCTATAATACAGGCTGAGCAAGCCAGGGGAAGAAAGTCAGTAAGCAGCGCTCCTCCTTGGTCTCTATATCAGCTCCTGCCTCCAGGTTCCTGAACCATTTGAGTTCCTTCAATAATAAATAGCAATATGGAAGTGTAAACCAAATAAACTCTTTGCTCTCAAACTTGGGGTTTCATTGCAGCAATAGAAGCCCTAACTAAGACACCATCTATCATGTGTATTCTGGGGATCATCTGTCAGCCCACTGTCTAAAAATGTTTAATAGACCTTAGATATAGAGGTGTATAAATTAGCTCTACAAATCCAATGGTTACTAATAATAAATCATAAAGAAATTAGCCTTAAAACAATACTTTGGTATATGTAACATTTTTGCCATTTATTAACGATGGAAGTCGATGTGCATACAGATGAGATAGGTTGTATCTATTTATCCTCACACACAAAAAAGTAAATTTTTGGCTGACTATTTAGTGTAGAGTCTCCTGAATGCTTTTCAGAGTTGATCAATATTTAGGTTTTCTAGCCTACAATGTTGAGAAGTCCACTTCTCAGAAACATACAGTACAAGACGGCAGACAAATGTGTACGGCAGACGAATGTATTTGAAAAACAGTTGGAAATGCTATCCTAACCCCTACTCAAAATCCATTGAACACTTTTTAGCAAAACTCAAGCCAGCAGTTCAACCAGCAGTTTTAAAAGTCTGACACAGTATAATGCAAAAATATACCAGCTGAAACGTACACACTGAGTCTTGACATTTAAGGAGTGTGTACAGTAAACACATCAAAATTCATAATTTGGTGTGGAACCTGAGCCAGCCTGTCTCAGGCAACGTTCCCTGGTGTGAGAGATCACTGTGTTCAGGACCTAGGCTGCAGTAAAGTCACATTAGATTACGGTTATGCATTCAGAAAACTGTTATTGTTGCCAGTTGCTTTCACCACCTGTACAGGGTCATGAACCCAGTTAAGAAGGTGAGTCTTAGCTAATACATTTTCAGAGGCAACAGCCACAAAGTAACACCTTCCCACCAGCAAACTGTGTTTTACAAAATGGTTGCCAGACTTGCGGGCTCTGTGAGTGAGCTCCTCCATGAAGTCAACTTTCTGTCTCATTCCTTTGGAATGCTGGAAGGTTTGTGACGGTGTCAAAGCCCGAAGCCACCCACAGGCTAACCCGATGTAGAAAACCCCTCACTGAGACTCTTCCCGGTTATTTAGGTTGTGTCAGCACAGGTGTTCTGGCTAACAGCACTAGCTGAGATCTCAGCTGACCACCCACCTTGGTCACCAGCCATGGGAGCAAGGAAGTCTTCATGACCTCATGACAGTTCCAACTACTTATCCCCTGATTTACAACTAGTTTCAACTAGTTACATGCCATGAGAAGTTCTGAGAAGAAGTATGGAGCAGATCTTAAGAAAGCCTCAGAAACAGGGAAGACAGCAATAAAAAGCTGTTATTTTTTAAAAAAACATATGTTATTTCATGTTTAAATATAAATTTTATGTTTATATCTGTGTACCGTGGGCCCATCTGAAGAGGCTAGAAGAAGGTGTTATTGGATCTCCTGGAACTCGAGTTACAGATGGTTATGAGCTGCCACATGGGTGCTGGGAATTGAACTCGGAACCTCTGAAAGCCCAGCCAGTGCTCTTAACCACTGAGCCATCTCTCTAGCCCCTAAGTTGTTGTTTTAAACTGTTAAGCTTTGAGTGGTTTGTGGCCTAGCAACAGATAATCAAAATATGCTATCTCTACATGCCACGAGCCTAACCATATATCCTTTGTCCTCTTCCATCTTTGGAAAGGAAGCCCAGGACTTTTCTAGGGAAATGTTCTACCATTCACACACACACAGACACAGACACACACACACAGACACACACACACAGACACACAGACACACACACACACGGGGGGGGGGGCGGGAATCAAACTATTTTTTCTAGACCAGCTCCTTAGCCTGTTTCCTCTCTTGGGAGTCCCCAGAATACCACAGTGGGATTCCTGGTGTTCTCTCCCTTTTCACAGGTGGGAAAATAAATACATATTCTCAGATGTTCTGAAGAGGTGAGTGTTCATCTGTGCAGTAAACACTAAGAAAATAGTGGCTCATTCTTTAAAACAAATTATTGATATTTTTAAAGGCTCTTTTTGCACACTAGAATGCTTATTTGCACACAGAAAGTAATCTTGCATAAGATTTGTCATTTTGAAGATAAACGGATGCTCAGTATTTGAGTGGAAAGGAAAGGGCAGACGTGGTGGCGCATGCCTTTGACCCCAGGACTTCAGGACAGCTCTGGCTATGTAGAGAGACCCTGTCTCAAAAAACAAGAGTTGAGGATGAGAAGGAAGACAGCTATTATATGACAGAACTGTAAAAGATTTGGGGGAGGGTGGCCTTTTTATTCTTTTTTCTTTTTTTGATACAGGTCTCTTTGCATAGTCCTGATTGTCGTGAAACTCACTATGTAGACCAGATTGGTTGGCTTCATACTCTCCAAAATATGCCAATATGCCCCGCAAAGGGGGTGGGGTCAGTAAAGATATATAAGATATAAATTTGGGGCTTCTTGAGGTGTGTGGCCAGTTGGGCAGGGAAGGCTGAGGCTACATGTCCTTCTTGAATTCACCAGCAGGTGGCAATCTTACTCCAGGTCTTTGCAAACTCTGGCTTCACTTCCGTGGCCACAGTCCGGAAACCCAAAGGAAACACCTGCACCAGATGAAGCCCCCTGAGAGCTTCATCAAGGAGAGTAAGTCTGCTTTCCAGAAGCTTCCAGGCTAGTAAACTCCATGCTTCTGGAGTTTGCCTTTCTGGTGAGCTGGTTCTCCAAAAGTCATCCGGGTTTTTTTTTTGTTGTTTTTGTTTTTCTCCAGAACTGAACAAGTACCACCCTGTCAACTCCGGTAGAGCAGTAATCTGGATTGTTTTCAGTCTTGTAAGTACATAAACCAGATGACCCTGGAGCAGTGTGGGGAGGGGCACCCTCAGCCAAAGAAAGGGGGAATCAAGATTACAAAGCCTGAAGGAACAAAGAAGAGGGCCGGTGATTAGGACTGGCCTACCCTGAAGGGATAAGGTGGAGGAGAGAAGAGTAGCCTAGATGACAAGGAACGGAGCTATCCTGCTAAGCCTGTGACCCACCCTGTGGCCACAGGTCTCCCTGGACTGAGCAGGTCTGTCTCAACACTAAGTAAGTTCACAGACTCCCTGTGCCCTGCTTTGTCCTGCCTTGGAGGAAGTACCTTTCCCCTCCATCCCAGACTCTCCTGTGTCCCCTCCCACAGCTACTTTGAGAGCCAAGCCTCAGCCTTGCCTATTTTGGACAGAGGCTGTCCAGGGAGTGAGAGGGCCTTGCTGTGCATGGCTATCAGATTGTTGGGCCCAGGAAGTGGGTGACAGGAGAGGAAGTGGTCACTTAAAAAGCTATCTAGACTGTTTCCCAATGTCCTTGAGAACCCAACCCTGAGCCATTTCTGTGGACTTCTGGATCACCTCTCCCCTGGGACCTTCTTTGCTCGTTGCTCTTTATAGTGTGAACTCTAGCTTTTCCATCAGACCTGGATCCTTGGTAGGATCCCTCTGGACCAGCGTTTTATTTTGTTTTGTTTTGTTTTCCCACCTGGATTCCCCCTTTCTTGTCTCTCACCATCCAGTGTAGCTTTCCATTGGCCACATGTGGCCTCTTCTGGCCTTTCTGCTAGGTTTTGCTGTGGTCTTGGTACAGCTGGAAAATCTGTGTGCTGGAAGCTTGAAAAGGGCTGGGACTTTCAACAAGTGAAGGCCAGTGGGGGTCATTGAGTCATGATTGCCCTCCTGAAGGGATTCATGCTGGCCACGGGTGGGTTAGGTGGCTTAGGTTTTTATAAAAGAACAAGCTTTGAGTTTGAGGCTAGCCTGGCCTATAGAACAAGAAGATATGGATAGCTGGGGCTACACATATAGACCCTAGCTTAAAAAAAAAAAAAAAAAGCCTAGCCTAGCCTCTGCTCCTCTGTTAATCCTCTCTTGCTGAGTGGCTTCTCTCTCATGTACAGAGACTCCTGCCATGAGATACTGGTCACTGTGAGGCTTTTACCAGAAGCCACCTTGGTTGCTGACATAGCACAAGAAGCCTGATAATCTCAGAGTGAAGGAGAAGCCCCTTACCTTGGAGTCTAGGCTGAAGCTCTGGCCAGCTAAGAGCCTGCACAGAGAACATTTGTCATGACAGAATCTAGCTCAGAGACAATAATCATTTCATACAGAGAAACTGTCAAAACAGCAGCAACTCATCCTTAAGGCCAGAGACCGTGTGTCCTTCCGGTGTCTGTAGCCTTACCCTTTCCTCAGACACTTGCAGGGAGTCACAAATAAGACTCAATCTTAGTTACGGTAAAGGCACCTTTACCTGCCTAGTGACCCTCTGACCCAATGACCCTGTGACCTGGTGCATAGGAACAACCCTATGATCTCATCCTAGTTCCTTAGCAACTTCAGAAGCCACCGAAAACAGTCCATGTGGTAATGTAAAGACAGCTCAGCGAGACTCCCTTTGAGAGAGTATACCTTACCGGGTGTGTCTTTCTGTCTTCTCTGGTACCCTTCTTTCTATTAGCCTGTTTTGAAATCTATTAAAAAATATCTTTTTGACAGACTTCAATTCTGCTTCATACTGGCTCCTCCTGGAATTTTTTTCTGTGGCAAAACCAATGATCCAGAATGACATGAGTAGAAGTCCCTAAAAGATGAGGGACTGCCTCAGCCTACTGCTGGAAGTTCTGAGTTTAATCTCTTGTATTGCTACTGACAGTTCCATGGTTTTGGATATCCAGAGATAAGAGCTCTTTTGCTTATAAAGCATCCAGACTCAGATATTTTGTTATAGCAACAGAACGTGGATATAGATAGCTAACAAACTCAGTAGAGCTTGTAAATCCCTGTGAGATTCTAGGAATCTTTCTTGGGAAACACAAATGCAGAGGCTGATGAATACAGGTCAGAAATGCTGGCCCTAGCCCATACCCCGCCCCATGCGTTGATTTGTCCCAGTATAGATTATCACCGTAGGATAGTGCCAGAGCCAAGAAGAACACTATGTGTGTGCATGTGCTTGTATGTATATGTGTGTGCGTGTGTGTGTGTGTGTGTGTCTGTGTGTGTGTATTTGCACGAGTGCATGAGTATATGTGTCTGTGTGTGGTACATGTGTGAATGTGTGTGTGCGCGCGCATTCGTGTGGAGGTCAGAGGTCAGTGTTTGGTGCTTTCCTCTATCAGTTTCCACGTTATTTTTTGGGAAGTGGCCTCTCACTGAACCTGAAGCTCATCTACGTTCAGGCTCCTGCAGCTAGACAGGCTGCAGTAAGCTCTGAGGAAGCACTGTCTCTGACTTCCCCTCCGCAGTGCTGGGGTTTCCAGTGCACACCGTCACATTCCGCTTTCACATGGGCTCTAGAGATCCAAACTTAGGTCCTCACATTTGCGTGACAAGCACTCTATCCCCCTCGTCATGTCCCCATCCCCTAGAAGAACCTGAAACATCACCTACATGTGTCAGTTGACCTATTCATAGCCCCAGAGGCCCGCAGCGGCTTACCATGGATACTACACAATAAACATTACATGTGCTCAAGGGCTTCTGCTTCTTTGCATGAGTAATCCCAGCACTTTGGCGGTGAAGGTGGGAGGATCAGGAGCTCAGGACTAACCTTAGCCGTGTTCGTCACAATTCATGTGTGTGTCACAGCTCATATGTGTGTGTGCGCGTGTGCATGTGTGCATGTGTGTGTGTGTATGAGAGAGAGAGAGAGAGAGAGAGAGAGAGAGAGAGAGAGAGAGAGAGAGAGAGGAGGGCTGTGGGGCTGTGGGGGACACCTTGCAGAAACGGCTCCTCTATTTCTACCATATGGATTCCAGGGTTCAAATTCAGGTCCACAAGCCCTGGTAGCAAGCTTCCTCTATCCTTTGAACGATCTTGTTGGCTCAAAAACATAATTTTAACAATCACCTTTGTATTCAAACAAACATAGTTGTATGTAAAGGAGGATGGAAAAGTTAAGCAAACTTTTTATAATAAAATATAAAGCTTTAAGGCCATGTGGAAGGGTTTGGGGTCCACCGGGGAGCACAGTCACCCATCCTTACCCCATCCTTACTGCCAGGCCTGCCTTGCTGAGACTTTGAGAATGTTGTGGTGGTTTGGCCTCTTGTTTTACGCAGGAGGAGAGCTGGGGGCTAGAGCATTGTCACACAGCCGCTGAGACAATGGCCCCTCCACACCTGTTTCCTCACGTGCAGATGTGAGCCTTCTGTCAGTCACTCACTCCTCTGAGAACAAAGAAGGCAGGTGTGTAGAGACCTGTCGCTCAATGGGTGCACCACAGTGAGCACTGTCCTTATCAGTGTGGCTAATGATTGATGGCAGAGCCCAGATGCAAACTGCCAGTTTGAAGTTGGAGGTTTTTTTGTTTTGGTTGTCTCCCTTCCTTCCTTCCTTCCTTCCTTCCTTCCTTCCTTCCTTCCCTCCCTCCCTCCCTCCCTCCCTCCCTCTTTCCTTCTTTCTTTCTTTCTTTCTTTCTTTCTTTCTTTCTTTCTTTCTTTCTTTCATTATTATTTTTTGGTTTCTTTGTTTATTGTTGTTGGGCTTTCATGTAGCCCAGACTGGCCTTGTATAGCCAAGGATAGCCTTGAACTTCTGATACTCCACGTTAGAGTAAATCTTGAACAAACCCTGCCAGACCATGACCAAGACTCTCTGTTGAAACTCCAGCTCTCCTCTGTCACTGCCATTGCTTAACTTAGCCATCCACCATCACCCGCATCCTGGTAGCCAGAGGGAGGCAGTGTCTAAAGATAAAACAGCCTTGTCTGGACAAACAACCCCAGGAGGGAGAACCTAGGGACTGGCACACAGCTTTCTGAAGTTGCACTAATTCCCCATTCTCCAAACACCCTGTATAAACTCCAGTATCCCTTCCCTTTTGGCAGACACACCTTTTCCACTGTGTTTGTCCCTTGCTGTTTGACGTAAACCAGCCCTGTCTGCTGAGATCAGACTGGTCTCCTTTCTGCTCCCTCTCTTTACAGTGGTTCAGAAATATAACAAACACTCCTGGCTTCCACCTCCTGAATGCTCAGATCATAGGCATGTGGCAGCAGCCTGGCTTTATGCAATGCTGGGGATTGAACTTGGGGCTTCCTGTGTGTTAAGCCAGCACTCTACCAACCAACCTCCAGCCTTAGCTCTAGGAGGGGGGGGTGTCTTTGAAATAAAGGTGGATTGAGTGTTCTTACAGGTTTTTTTAGGGTCCCCTTCAGCTCTAAAGTGACTCTGTGTTGTCTGGCAGGGTACAGTTCAAACCTAGTAGCAGGGCCATGCCTCTAGAACCATTGTGCCCCCCCTCCCCAGATTTGTGTCTTTAGCACTACAGAATCCTCAAACTGGATGAGTCACACATTTGGGCGTCTCTGGGAACGGTGGAGGAACCTTAAATGGCTTGGTAGTGAAGGGACGAATATCCTCCTTTAAGAGGTGTTACACACTGGTGATCTTACCTTTTTTGGGGGAGAGGTGTGGCTGGAACAGGCTATGTAGACCAGGCTAGCCTCGAGCTCACAGAGATCTGCCTTCCCCTGTCTCCTGAGTGCTGAAACTGAAGACTGGACTGGACCTTACCTGTCCTGACCTTTCCAGTCATTTTCTTCTCCTGGTGGCTCCGTGCTTCCCGGGTCTCTTCTAGAGCATGATGAAGATGGGGCCTGGTACATATCATGATCTGCCCTGCCCTCAACCTTCCCCTGACCTCCACATCATAGCTGTTATTCCAGACCTTTTATAATTCCTCAGTTTCCTTTGCAGGCTCTCAGCTACTCTCAAATGGCAGTGTCCCTTGGACTTCCAGGCCTGCTCTTCTTCCTAAATTCTCTCCAGACCGACAACCCCAAATCTCTATCTTCAGCCCCAGTACCTCCTTGGTGCTGTGTAGAACTGCCCACTAGATATCCCCAGGCACTTCAAGACCAGTGAAGCTGAGGTCATCATCTCTCCCTGCCTCTCACCGGTGTGTGGCAAGCCTCCTCTGTAGCACCCTGCCGAGATCTCTGATCACATCATCTGTAGGTGTGGGTACAGCTGCCTGGATGGAGCCAGTCTGGGCACAGTTAAATAGGAGCCGTATCAAGGACCAGTACCTTCACCCTAAAGAAATTTAGGCATAGGTGTCACCCCAAGTATTGACGATGCTTTCTGGACTGTGATCTCAACATGAAGCTCGTGCTTGTTTGCAGGGCTTGTACACCAACATTATCTTTGACTCAACCCATTCTCAAGGTGTTTCTTATCTGTTAGTGGGCTCCAAGCCCACATGGATGGCAATATGCAAGGAGATTGATATAACCAAATGTCTGAGGTTCTAAAGAAAACAGGAGAAAAGGAAGGGCCTGTTTGGCTTCCCTTACCTCCATCCAACTGCCTACATAGTTGTGTTCCTAAGCTGTGTATGCAGACACAGCCTATGCATGGATAAGCATGGCTAAGCATACCTGTGAATTTGGATGACACATTGAACATCATTCTATTGCCGAGGTGATTTAAGATGCACCGAGAACCCGGTGTCATGGCACACACCTTTAATCCCAGCACTCAGGAAGCAGAGGCAGGTAGATCTTTGTAAGTTTGAGGCCAGCCTGATCTACAAATTGAGTTCCAGGACAGCCAGGGCTCTTATACAGAGAAACCCTGTCTAGAAAACCAAACAAAACAAACAAAGATGCACTGAGAGAAATACAAGTTTGGCAGCCTTTTCTGGTTTTCTTCCCCTGGCTCATCCTAAGAACATTTCACAGAACAGATTGGTATGCCCCCACAGGGAGATCTATCAGCACAGCCACCGAGGACAAACCCAGACCAAAGAAGGAAATGCAAGCGTTTGCTCTCTTGTAGTCTTGGGCAAAAATCCAAGGCTTGTCTCTTCCGGATATTGAGCACTGATGCTTCAGGGGAACCCCAGCCACATGAGTGACATCTCTGGGCCTCAAGCCCATGGCCTCTAACACTAACTGTAGTTCCTCAATTTAACGCACCTGTCCAAGTGTAAGAAAGACCAAGAATCCTCCTGGTTTCTCTGTTTAGTCTTGAATACATCAGAGAGGGATAGCTATGTCTTCTGCAAATGCTGGGTTAGTCCTTATAGACATCCCAGTTTTGGAGAGTGTCCTAGTATGGGTTTTTGTTGTTATTGTTGTTATGATAAACATAATGATCAAAAGCAGCTCGAGGAGGAAAAGGTCTATTTAGCGTACGCTCCCAGGGAACACTCTATCACAGAGGGAGACTGGGGCAGGGGCTTGAGCAAAAACCACGGGGAATGCTGCTTGATGTTGGGCTCATGCTCAGCTTAATGAATGAATGAATGAATGAATGAATTAATTAATTAATGTTTTTCATGACAGGGTTTCTCTGTGTAGTCCTGGCTGTCCTGGAACTTACTCTGTAGAGCAGGCTGGCCTCCAGCTCAGAGACCCACCTGTTCCTGCTGTGATTTAAGGCATATACCACCATGCCTGTCTCAGCTATCTCCATCAACAGTTAGCAAGGACGAAAACTCTACAGCCGTGCTCACAGTCCAGTCTGATGGAAGGGATCCTTGAGTTGGGTTCCCTCACCCCAGGTAACTCTGGGTTGTTGACAACCAAAATTAACCAGGACAGGAGGTCTCTCTTGAATGATGAGTCGGGCTAAATGGGTAGATGTGTCTATGGAAAGAAAAAAAAAAGCCCAGATAAATGTCTCATCTTCTGAATCATGAGATGCTTTAGCTTTATTCCTGGAAAAGAGTAAATTCAATAACCCAGCTCCTATCCCTGATTTATCTTTCTTTGTTTATAAAACTGGGGAATGAAGTCAGAGCCTTGTACCCTTGTACATACGAGGCATGCCTTGTACCCTTGTACATACGAGGCATGTGTTCTACCACTGAGCTATGTCCACAGCCCCCCTCCCCCCTCCCCTCTGCTTCTTGGTGTGTGTGTGTGTGTGTGTGTGTGTGTATGTGTGTGGTGTTGGCAGTTGGATAGGTAGGCATTCGTGAGCCAGCTGTGTGAATGGAGGTCAGAGGACAACTTTTGGGAATTGGCTCATTCCTTCTCCTACGGGTTTTGTGCAGCAAGCTCCTTTACTCACTGAGCCATCTCACTGGCCCTTTTTGTTTTGAGTGAAGGCCTCACTGAGTACACAGACTGGTCTTTCAATAACTCTGTAGCTCAGGCAGGACTTGAGTTTGTGTTTTTCTTGTCTCAGCTTCCAAAAGAGCTGGGGTTAAAAAGTCTAGTGCCACAGAATCAAGTCCCAGGACTTTAAATGAAGCCCACAAGGGTCTGAGCCCTGATACAGTAAAAGATACAGCAAGCTGTACCTAGAGATACTTTTGAGATGGCAGGAGGCAACCGCTTAACAAATGTGACTGTCCCCAATGAACACAACAGGCATTTCCTCTGAAAAAAATGTAGATGGCAGGAATGGTCCAAACAGACGAATCTACACAGCATAGACATGAAGTCGTGCTGAAGTCTGTGTGGCTTATTCCCCAACGATGCTGCACCCGGTGAGAATAACGTAACTCTCAACCTGCAATGACCACGGCAGTCCTCAAGTCTCTTTGATCTTAGAAATGATAGACAATAGTGATGGTGGTAACTGGGCCTTTAATCTTAGCGCTTAGAAAGCAGAGGCAGGGAAATCTCTGAGTTCAAGGCCATCCTGGTCTACAATAGTGGGTTCCAGGCCAGCCAGGGCTACACAGTGAGCCTCTATCTCAAACAAAACAGAAACAACTTTACAGAACACAACAAATAGCAATAATTATCCTATAAAATAGAAGAGGGCCTCCTTTGAGGGTCTCACACCCCCACCTGAACCCCCTGTTACTGGGAACAGTTTTCCTTGCAGATTCTTCATTTAGTTAGGTCCCAAGGAAAGTGTCATCTTCTTGCTTGGAGCTGTTTGTACTCATAGTGAAAATGGGTCGGGCTGGAGAGATGGCTCAGTGGTTAAGAGCATTGGCTGCTCTTCCAGAGGTCCTGAATTCAATTCCTAGCAACCACATGGTGGCTCACAACCATCTATCTGTAAAGGGATTTGATGCCCTCTTCTGGTGTGTCTGAAGACAGCGACAATGTACTCACATACGTGAAATAAATTTTAAAAAAGAAAGAAAGAAAAAAGAAAATAGGCCTTCCCTTTTAAGCCTTTGCTTCCTGACACACTCTGGGCCCAGGAGCAGCAGCTCCCCTCTAGGATTGGGTTTTCTAGACAGGCAGCTCTGAAGACTGGGAGCAGTTGGGCCTGGTAATATATATTGGTAACCACCGCAGAGGCAGTTTTCAGTGGCCTGAGTCTGTGTCTGTCATTCTGTAGGTTACCCCAGAGAAAGGTCCACTTAGTAGTGGCAGAATGATCTCTTGTGGGTAATAGGGAGATGGGGAAAGCGGAGAGACGAGAGCCCCTGCAGGAGGGCAGCGAGGGTAAGGGCTCCTGGGTCTTCCAGGATCTCACCCCCATCACATCTTGGTGGCACATACCCCTTTTACTGATGAACCTGAGGCCAGCTGTCTGGGAGAAGTCAGTCACAGGAAGTAGGACCTCGCTTGTCTTACTCTGGAGTGCAAGTTAACATTGTGCCATCGGGACCCCGAAAATTTAAGGACCTTCGCTCTCTTCCCTAGGGGACCCAAGTTTAGATCTAGTCTGATCTCACGGTTAGGTCTCCCTTTCCCACGTGGCAGACCAGGAACCTTTTTTTTTTTTTTTTTTTTTGGTTTTTCGAGACAGGGTTTCTCTGTGTAGCCCTGGCTGTCCTGGAACTCACTCTGTAGACCAGGCTAGCCTCGAACTCTCGAACTCAGAAATCCGCCTGCCTCTGCCTCCCAAGTGCTGGGATTAAAGGCGTGCGCCACCACCGCCCGGCGACCAGGAACCTTTTAACCCCGCCCTCAACCCCCACGTAAAGATTCCCCCCCACCCCGATCGCCACAGGGTGCACAGGGAAGCCACAGCAGGGGCAGCTGCCACGCCCGGGCTCCCGGCCCTGGGTTTTGGGTGGGGGAGGGGACAGCTTCTCCGTGACATCAGCCCTGTTGTGGTGCAGTGTGCAAAGCCTACTGGTTGGCGTGGCGCGGGAAACGCCTTCCGGAGGGGGAAACAAAATCGGCGCGCAGTCCGGCGCAGCCAGCCACCGCTTCCCGGAGTGCTGTCGCTTGCGCACCACCCAGCAGCTGCCAGGTGAGTGCGCCCCCGACTCGCCCGCCTCGGGTCCCCGCAACTACCGGAGCGCCTGGGACGCACCCTTCGCCTGTTGTTTTTTCTGGTCCTGTAGCAGCCCTGTCGCTTACAAGAAAAGTTTGTAGGAAAAGTGATCCCAGGAGGGAGGTGGTGAGAAGTGGCCAGAGTTAGCCCGGCAGTGCTTCCCTTTCCTGAAAACGCTGGGTCCCTCCCTATCCCGGGGCTTCCAGGGCAGCTGACTTTCGCGTGCTCTAGACCCAGGGTGACCCTGCTCCCCCCACCTCCCGCAAGTCCTGCAGAACAATCAGCGATTCTGTGGGCCACTGACACTCATTGTAAGGTTGAGGTATGAGGACATCCGTGCCACCCCTTCCCTCTCTCTCTTTTCCTGAGAGAAAGTGCCTGCGGTGGGGTGGGGTGGGGGGAGTGTGCATCTGGCTTGATAGCCCCAGAGGGCAGATAGGAGTTTTCTTTTTTCCTGAAAGAACCAGATGGAAGCGGCGGACTCATTTCACCTCCGCACTAAAGTCTAGGTGTTAGGTGAGGACTACTGAGATCGAAGAGCCAACAGGGGCTGTTTCTTGAAAACTGGGGAGTAGAAAGGGCCAGAGTGAGCGAGCACATTTATGGACGTTGCAGGGTCACCCAACAAGCTGTTATCTGACAGGTGTTTCATCCAAGTGGGACAGGTATGGGTCTATTCTGCATGTTTCTGCTCTTACACTGTTGTGATCCATCAGAGCAGGGTCTAGACTGGGAGCAATTACTTGATGTCAGGACCATCCCACCCACTTCTTGCTTCCTGAGGTGAATGAATGGACAGGCCCTTCCCCACCCTGACAGGGCACTGCAATGGGACACCATCACTGCATGCAAGTGATCCATTTGCCTTTGGTGGAACATTTATCATGAGACATACTTTGGAATCTTGGTGACAGGGTTTCTGTAAGGCAAGCAGACTTGCGTTTCAACTCAGATGTAACATTTAATATACAGATAACCTCCAGCAAGTGACAGCTCACTTTTCTTTTGGGCAGTACTTGGAGCACATATTACATACACACACACACACACACACACACCACACGCCTTAGCCCTGGCTTCCTGCTTCCCTCTTGCAGAAGCACAGTGGACTGAGCTGTTAGCACTGTTATCTTTGAGTTAGGTTGAGGATTTCCTTCAGGACTGGGCCTTAAAGCTTCCTCCCTGCCTTCCGATTTTCTCTTCTGCTTAGGAAGCCAGGTCACTGTGTTGGGGAGAGGCTGGTCTGAGCACTGCCTAGGCATCATTGGAGAATCCAGCTTGGCATTGCACAGAGAGTCCCTTTGCCTTGTTAAGGATATCCGGGGTGGCACAGTCAGTCAGGGAAGGAAATTTATCCTGAAGAGGGTGTGGTGTTGGCCTGAGGAGGTAGAGAGAACTGTGCCCAAGGCTCAAAAGCTGAGGGATTTGGGAGGTTGTTGGGGAGAATCTGAAGGGCAGGGTCTCCAGCTCTGTGACTACCTGCTGAGAAAATGTGAGAAGACTGCCTCTGGCCTGCCCTAGTGCCCGCCTTCTTGGTCCAGGTGTTTTCTTTTGTAACTCACAGACTCCAGAACCAGTCAGTCCTTACTGGGTCAGAGTTGCAGGCTGAGAGGGTAATGTTTACCCTTGATCCATGGTAAATCATCATTGGGTGATTGAAGCTGGCTATGGTGGCAATGCGTCTTTAATCCTGGCACTTGGGGGATGATGGTGGGAGGATCACAGGTTGGAGGCTAGCCTGGGCTAATATCTAAAACAACAACAACAACCATTCAACAATCAAACGCTGAGTGAATGAATGGAGTCGTAAGTAATTACCAACTAGTTTTTCTGTGACTTTAGTGTTTATAAGTTTTTATTCACTGTGGGCCTCCTGGTAGAGAAAGGAAGTTGGGAAGAAGCTTTCTGGTGGGTCCCTAAGGTTTATTTATGCAAGTAGGGCTCACTGGGCAAAATTGACTTCTTAGAAGCCTGAAGGAGGCATGGATTGAGTCCAAAGAGATGTTAGTGACAAAAGCCTCCACCCCGCCCATTCAGCTGTTTGGGATTAAGCAGACACATTGGCAAATGCTTAGAGGCACCAGACTGATTTCGATGGTCTTTCCGAAAGATTATATAGTAAGCAAGTGTCTGCGCTTGCTGCGCGCCAGCTGGAGCTAAACCCTTCTTCACCTGTGTTGTCTATTCTGAGGAAGGGGCTGCTGTCAGCTGTTGCTACAGATGAAGACACTCAGCAGTGATAAGAAATACCTCAAGACTGCAGCTAGTCCTGAGGCACTGCAATTCAAACACAAGCCTTCTGCTCCCCTCCTGTGGGTTTTCTTTGCTCCTTCACACTTCCGAATTCCAAGTCACCTAAGGAAATGGAGTCATTACTGAAGACCACTCTGTGGTGACTGATATTTAAAAGCAGGCAGAGCTTCCGTGGCTTTAGCATGGAAGGAGTCGTGGTTAGATTGCCTGACCTCCAGGTTTTCATCTGCCAGGTGGCTGAGGGTCCAGGGAGTCCCACAAGTCACTTCCCAGACTTTCGTCCCTCCTGATATGTGTCTGTGGTTTGGAGTCATATTTTCAGGAAAGAAAAAAAGAAATCCTGGGAAAGAGGCAGCCAGCTAGGGGGCCCCTGTAAGAGCTGTTGCTCGAGGAAGGAGAGGTAGCAGCCTGAATCCTGACAGGAGCCTCACCTCCTGTTTCCAGTCGTTAGGCTTGTATATGGTAATGACAGGGCTTGGACTACGCAGCTCCCCAGGAATTTGTCTGACGTCAGTGTGGAGTAATTCCCATGTATGGTAAAGTGTGTAAATACGAAGCAGCTAGTGTTTCCAGACTCTGGCATTTCCAGTGCTGTCCAAATCCATGCGAGTCTGAGGAAGAAATAGAAGGTTCGCAGCTGGAATGCAGCCCAGTGGACAAGAAGATCCCCACCCCAGGGGGTCTGGGTATTCTTCAAGTAGAGGATATGTGGACTGGATCTTTCTTGAGATGTCAGCTGTGAGCAATGCATTTACAAGGCTAAGGCTATCCTTTGGGGGTTTTTTTTCCCCCTTTTAAAAATTAATCAAAATCATTCAGACCTTTCTGTTCAACACAGGACACAAACAGCTGGTTCTGCTCTCAACATCATTCCAGACAAAAAAGCAGATTCAATTTGGTCATAACTTAATTATAAGGTCTCTTGTACTCATTTAGAAATACTTAAGGAAGTCTATGGCTGGATGTGGCCCAGCCATAGAATCTGCATCTAGTCATGGGTCCCTGTTTCCATCTGCACACATGGTAATCAGATTTCTGAACTCCAAGGGTAGAGGGCTGGGAATGGGGAGTGGGAGTCCTGGGGTGGGGTGGGAGAGCAAGATCTCAGTTACAGTCAAAATCTGGGGGACACGGGCCCTGGAGTAATGAGAGCGCAGTGAGGTCTGACTTCTCAGAGGGGAACCATGTGCAAAGGGCTAACGAATCACTTTGGGGAGACCTGTAAAGCTGGGGATGAGCTCATTTTGGGGGGTGCCCCTTTTCTACCAGGAACCTTTATCTTCAGGGTAGATCTGCTCCTTGGGTACTCAGGTGTCTCGCCTCAGATGCAGGCTCCATGGGCTCTGAACTTGTGCCACCTTCCTTCTCTCTGGCTCTGTCCTGGCTGTTCTCTGGAAGTGGGGGCGTGGAAGGGACAGCCGCAGGGTTGGAAAGGGTGACAAGACTCTTGTCATTTCTACCCAGATAAATTCCTAACAGGTCTCTACCGGACCAAGAAGGCGGGGACTTAAGCCCTGAACCCGGCAAGGCCTCTTTCACCCGAGGGAACAGGGATTATGGAGTGGGAGAGATTGGGTTTTTCCACTGGAGAAAGATGTGAGGTAGCATGTCAAGTGTTTGATGAGGCGGGCCCTTTTTGGGCATAGGTGGCTGGCAGGCTTAGAACCCAGGTGATTCGTTTGACCTGAAGCATCTGTTAGGTTTAGGATGTGTGTGAGAGTCTATGCTTCATTCCCGGCTCATGCCCACCCCACCCTCTACTGCTATAAAGGTCACCATCTTGCATCCTTTTAAGACTGAGCCTCTGTATAGCTGGGTATGAGCCAACTAGGCTGAACAGCAGACGAGAGTTAGTCTGTCTAAAGAGGGCAGCCGTTGCCTTCCAGCCTCTACCTAGCCCTGAGGATCTTGACTGTTCAAGTAAACAGCTAATGGGATGTTCCCAGCCATTCAACAGAAAATTCAGATTTTTATTCTCTTTTGAGATTATCAAGACAGTTAACTAGGACAAACAGAACAAAGTCAGCAAGTCCCAAAGGGAACAGGACAGTGTGAATGAACCCTCTGTGGATAATGCAATCACAGAAGACAGTATTGAGCCCTTGTTATTTTCAGATATGTGAAGACATGTTCTAGTCTCAATGGTAATCCTCCTGCTTCTCCAACCCCAAGTGCTGAGGTTATATGCATGTGCTCCTTTGCCCGACACCCATGACTTTTTCACCTAGGGCCACATACCAGTACGTCTGAAGAAAGATCTAGGTCCCTGCTGGGAGTCGCAGGTGGCCAGGAGTACTGGAGAACTGGACTCTAAGGAAATAGCTTGTGATAGACTCATTAGCTTGGCTGGCAGACAGGTCAGGAGACCCTCGTCCCTACGTGTTGTGTTGCATCTTAAGTCTTGCTTCTAGACATAGATCATTCGGGAAGGAAAGGTCAGGCATCTGTCCCCACTTCTGACTGGGCTAGGCTGTAGGTGGCAACCAGAGGCACGGCCTCTACAGTGCAGTTCCTCTGTCTGTTCTGTAGGCATCAGACTACAGGACTGTTCCGTCTTAGGGATAAACAGATGAAGTTGAGAAGCGCCTCGGTCTAAGAAGAGGTGCATTGCACTATTTAACCCCGGCTCCAATTTCCTAAGCACTGGGCGTGGCCTCGAGTAGGTCTTCTGTACCTCAGAACTAGGAAGGCAATTGAGAAAGAACCACCATCCCTCTGAGCCTTTGGCAGAATAAGAGCAGCTTTCCTTTTAAGGCAATCCAGCTTCCCCACAGGCGGAGTTTGGCTGTTGGCAAGAAGGGGCAGAAAGGAGGGGATGGGGGGGAGGAGTGAGCATCACCTCACTCTGGAAGGAGGTGGCCACAGACCCCTCCATCTGGGACTGCCTGCATACTGACTCCTGAAGGGTCATCATCTGGGCAGAGAGGACAGAGCAAGCTTCCTGGCTGTGACACTGTTAATGCTTTCCCTCTTAGAACCTCTGGGGTTCCAACCAGATTTCCAGCTCAAGGAATGGCCCAGACAAAAGCCATTCTGAGCAGACCCTCTGTATTGGCAGGTCCTTGGGTTTCACCTCCTCCCCAGCCCTCCCCCCGAACTCGTCCCCCCCCCAACCACCCCCCCCACCCCCAATGTTACTGATTCCCTGGAGCCCTGCTGGATATGAGCTCCTGACACCGGGCCAGGGAGAACAAGGAGACGCCTGTATGGAGCTGTGGGTCTCCCCCAGCGGGAGAAGGGCTTTGTGTCTGAACAAAACACTGCTTGGACCAGCTTCCCACCATGTGACTGTTCCTCCCTTAGCGGGTGTCCCCTATTGCTTTAAGGGGGTACACAGGAAAAGGAGAGAGTCCAAGAGGAGAACCCATTTTGATGGACTGCATGCCCAGCCCATGCAGTGGCCCTTGAACATGCTGTGTCCATAGCCTGATGATTAGGGCCTCAGAGGACACAAGTGCTTAGACCTTCCTTAGAATACCGTTCTGCCTCCTACAGCTGTGGTGCTATATTGGCTGCCCAACCTCTCTGGACTTGGTTTTCCTTATCTGCAAACTGGCCATCTATTCCCCACTCTCAGAGGACAGCTGCCTGGACTATCCTCTGCTACAGAACCTGGATTCCCAGAGCAAGGAAGGAGCAGGGATGGCTGTCAATTAGATGGTGCCGTGTGTGCAGTTCTTGCTGGATTGTTCTTCCCCTTACATGGGCTTGCAGCTGAGTCTTTGTTCAGCAAGTACAGTTAAGCCCTGGAGTCCTCAGGACAGAAAGAGGCTGAAGGGGTCTTGAGAGGCTGGGGTGGGTTGAGAACTAGCCCTAGGTTATCTGAGGAGGCAGAGAGGTCACTGGCAGGTAGAGGAAGCTGCCTGCAGGATGTGTGAGGCCATGGAGCTGAGGTCAGTTCTAGACTGAAGGAAAGTGGATGTGAACAGCCAGTGATGGTCTCTCCAGTGCTTCTGTAGGAGGTGGTGCACCCAGCCTCACACCCTAGCCTCATCTGCATCCTCCTGACTCTTCAGGAAGGCATGATCTGAGGCTTCCTTCATGTTGGGCTGGACTGGGCACTCAGGGTTGAACAAAGACTAAGTTGACAGCTTCCGGTCTGTGGGGTCAGACAAACCAGCTGAGGTCAAGCAAGCTGAGGTCTGCAAGGCCAGGGCAGAGCTCTGATGTGTGGGGGCAGGGCATCCTTGGTTTCTGGGGGCTGTGGGAGGAGTGTTGTGTGAGAAAGCTGGGAGTGGCTGTGTGAGGATGGATTAGGATATGTCAGGACTGTCACTCTGTACACCGTCTATGTGACCTTCAAGTAAGTGACTTAACAGTAAATAAAGAGAGGTTATTGTTTGTGTAACTAGCTTTCAGAAGCACATTGAGCTATAGATTTGGCTTAAGCTGGTTGTTCAGTGACATCAACCAAGACTCAGGTCACTTAATAGAACTCTTTCAGTTCTATTTTGGGCTGACTGCCCCTTACTCCTGTCTCCTTGCTTAGGGTAGGGGTGGAGAGGACTTGCTCCAAGGAAGATCTCTCAGAAGACAAGATAACTTTTTTCCTCCAGAGCTCCCAGGAATTCCTATCCTATGCTCTCACACATAACCAACCACATATAACTAAGTTAGGCCCAGGTCACGTGTCATGGCTAAAAATGAGAGTAATGTATGTAGCAGACATATTCTTCCAGGGGTGGCCACGCTTGCTGGGTGAAGGCGAGGCAAAGGGCATGGTGTACAGCCTTGGGGTGAGTGAATAAGAAAAGGTGTGCTGAGCAGGACACCCCTAGAAAGGAAGAGCCCCATCTTTGTTCTTTTACAAACATAGAGGGTGGTGATGTCACCACAAGGAGAATGGAAAAATCTGGAAAGATGGGGTGTGAGTTCAGCTGGCTCATGTGCAAATGGAGGTACCTGCAGGTGCTCCCAGAGAAGCTCATCGGAAATTAGCTGCGGTTAGACTAAGAAGAAAAGCAGGGCTCAGATACATGGGATTCTCATGGAGGTGGCAATAGATAGGGAAGGATGCAGGAGACTGGGACCAGATGGAACCCCAGCTTTCGGGATGAGGGGGTGAACACGTTTCTCTCCTGCTCCAACAACATTTTGTGCCTTTCAACATGGTATTTGGTCTCTTTAACCAGGGAGCCGGCATCACCGGCATGGCACTTAGGCTGGCTTCTCAGCCTGCACATGTTTACTGGGTCCCACTTCTAGGTCCCAGGTGCTGAAGAGATACATTTGACCTGGACTCATCTGAGCTTTTAAAGCCACGCATTTCCCCCCACTGCCCTCTGGACACCCATTGGTATACCTGTGTGTCGGGTGCTATGCAGGGCATGGGGACTCCATGATACAGGGGCACTTTCTCATTAGACTCCTTTGGCTCTTGAACAACAAACTCTTTCGTCTTCCATTCTCTTCCTCTCCTAGCACCCTGTGTCTACTCACTGTTCCCCTTCACACTCATCTTCTGTCCTCCATTAATTGAGCCTTCAAGAGCATATCTTCCTTTCATAGGCTTCTGTCGGAAGAGCTCAGAGGGTCCTTCAGCACTTTTTTTGTTAAGAGACAGGAAAGAAGCAGTTCATCTACTTAAGGACATCCCATGTCCTCCAAGTCCCTGTGTCACTGGCACATGAGATCAGCTGTCTGTCCTACAGTTGCTGGCTTGTGTTTTATAATTGTAGAATACTTACTATGTGCCAGAATTTTGACATCTGTACTTCCTCTAGTCCCCGCAAATAGTCTATGAAGAACTCTTATTTTCAGCCCCCTTTTTGAGATGTAGAAATGAAGGTCTGGAAAGTCCAAGTCCCTTGTCCGGGGTCACACTGCGAGTGAGAGGCAGGATCAAAACCAGACTTAGTTGTCTGGCATCCGGACCACAGCTCAGAACCAACACCTAGAGCACTTCCAAGTTAGCCCAACCTACCTCCCTGGTATCACCTGGAGTGTTAAAGGGAGAATCCTAGGCTGGACCAGTGCCTTTCTTTACTCTCAGCCCTGGGCAGGCAGGCCTAGAGAGGCAGGAGGTGCTCCCAGATCTTACTTTGTAATGCTTGAGAATGGTGCCCCTGTGTGCCCACCTTTTGTGTTATTTTAAACTTTTTTGTTCGATTTTATTATCTTTTGTGGAGACACTGTCTCTCGAAGCCCAGACTAGTTTCAAACTCACCCTATAGGTGAAGATGACCTTGTATTTATGATCTTCCTGACCCCATCTTCAGAGTGTGGTAGGGGTGGGGGGTGGGGTGGAAGGGTAGGAGTGGGGGAGGTGTATAGGCTCTTCTACCATATTTGGCTTGTTTTTGTTTTTTTAGAATTATTTATTTATTTTTTATATATGTGAGTACACTGTCACTGTCTTCAGACACACCAGAAGAGGGCATTGGATTCCATTACAGATGGTTGTGAGCCACCATGTGGTTGCTAGGAATTGAACTCAGGACCTCTGGAAAAGCAGTCAGTGCTCTTAACCGCTGAGCCATCTCTCCAGCCCTTGTTTTTGGTTTTTAAGACAAGTTCTTTCCTTATGTAGCTCAGACTTTTCTCAGATATGTCTGAGCCTTTTAAGTGTTAGCATCACAGGCAGGATTTAACCCTTTCCCGTCACCTATCATATAAATATAAATGTATATGTGTGTATGTATATATATATAAAATATATAAAATATATAAGAAGTATACATGTCTGTGTGTGTGGTTCAAAGGATAGCTATTATAGAGGAGCCTCCCGTGGGTCAGCAATAAAGGGCAGAGGTGGAAGAGGCCGCCATGAGAGGAGATGGACCATGAGCACGTGGCCAGAAGAAACAGCAAGGAACAAGGGACTTTATAGCTGGGAATAAGTTAGTATAGCTCCAAACCTGCCAATCTAGGCTTACAGTTTGTAAATAAAATACCTGGATTGTGTGCGCTAGCTGGGATTATAAATCCATTCCACATTTGTGCTGTGGCACTCTTCCAGCAGATCCTACCTGACTCCATTCCTTTCTCTGTGAGAGCCGGTGGCTCTGAGCCAGTGGATTGTGATGGCCCTTCCCTCGTGTCTTCTGGGTTACGTTCCTTCTACCCGTATGTCCATCTGTTGACAATCCAAGTTTTGCCTACTTGTGAATTTGACACTGCTTTAAGATTGACAGACCCTGGTTGGTCTGCCCCTGTGGAGCCATTCTCAGTGATGTATACATGAATACATGTGGTGACTGATGCCTGGCCCAGCTAGCTCACTCACACTGCGCCTGGATACTGTTTGTAGCCCTTGTATCTTACTTATGATCTTTTTATATAGGGTGTGGAGCATAGGGCCAGTCCACAGCAGCTCCCCAGCAAATAGGATGAAGTAGGAGAGGGAGGACACCCCCTCCCCCTCGTATGCACACACACACATGCACACACATACACACATACACAGACACACACACATGCAGGCACACACACATGCACACACACACACATGCAGACACACACACACACACACACACACACACACATTCTTGCCAGCAGCAGCTAGAGAATGCTCTTGCCAGGCGGTGGTGGCGCACGCCTTTAATCCTAGCACTTGGGAGGCAGAGGCAGGCGGATTTCTGAGTTCGAGGCCAGCCTGGTCTACAGAGTGAGTTCCAGGACAGCCAGGGCTACACAGAAACCCTGTCTCAAAAAATAAAAAAATAAAAAGAAAAGAAAAAAAGAGAATGTTCTTCAGCCTCCCTGCCGTGGGCAGTGTGTATTTTTATCTCCCTGTGTATGAACCCCATTCTCACTTTTGTGTGTGTGTTTTTTTTTCCCAGAATGCCAAACTGGGGAGGAGGCAAGAAATGTGGGGTGTGCCAGAAGACAGTCTACTTTGCCGAGGAGGTCCAGTGCGAGGGCAACAGCTTCCATAAATCCTGCTTCCTGTGCAGTGAGTACCGCCCAGGCCTGCTGTGGCTGCCAGGGGACCTGGACAGGCCTGCCCCCACAAGCTCTGCCTGTCGACACCCCAGGGAACTGGTCCCTGGGGATGTAAACAGCTTGACATTTGGCCGAAGCACAGCTGGGGAGGGAAACACTTAAGGGCCTCTTTGTTCCCTTCAGAAGCTGTCCAGAGTTGTTGGGGGTGGCTGGGGTGTGTGTTGGGGTGGGGGTGGGGGGCAGGGCTGGGAGCCAAGCTGGAAAGGCTCACCCAGGAAAACTTTCCACTCTCCCTTTGTTCTGGCCACTCTATCATTTCTGAGAGAGATGCTTTCCATCTAAAGTCTCACCAGCCTTCCAGTTACCCCCCTGGCTAGGTAAGAGAGGCTTCGACCTTGGTGAAAGTCAGAGAGGAGGAAGATTACATCTCTCACTCAGCCCCTTGTACGAGGCACGGGGGCAGCAAGGTTCTCCTCCCACTCACTCATCACGGAGGGTAGGTGGAGCTCCAGGTCCACCGCTCTCTGCTCCCAATGGTCAGTGTGACCACTCTAGCACCTCGATGGTATAGAAAACCATGCAGAGGCCTCAGAGCAAGGTCGGCTTAACCCAAGAACGGTGCCCCTCTGATGCTGCCATGCTGGTACCTGGCTCAGGTGATGTGTCCCAAAAGTGGAGACTTGGAGAAGCCTCTCCTTAATTCTTTTTTTTTTTTAAAGATTTATTTATATATATGAGTACACTGTTGCTGTCTTCAGACACACCAGAAGAGGGCATCGAATCCCATTACAGATGGTTGTGAGCCACCATGTGGTTGCTGGGAATTGAACTCAGGACCTCCGGAAGAGCAGTCAGTGCTCTTAACCACTGAGCCATCTCTCCAGCCCTCTCCTCAATTCTTTTTTTTTTTTTTGGTTTTTCGAGACAGGGTTTCTCTGTATAGCCCTGGCTGTCCTGGAACTCACTCTGTAGACCAGGCTGGCCTCGAACTCAGAAATCCGCCTGCCTCTGCCTCCCAAGTGCTGGGATTAAAGGCGTGCGCCACCAACGCCCGGCCTCTCCTCAATTCTTAAATGATATGTTCTTTGTAGTCAGAGCAGAAGTCTGGCATAGCAGCTGTTTTCTGGAAGGTAGGCCCAGCAGCAGGCAAGGCAATAAGATGCCTTGGTTAAGCCTCAGTCTTCAGAGCCAGCCTGATCAGGGCTGAGATTATAATTTACTCTTGTTTCTGTGGTGATGGACAAGTTCAATACTGTGTAGGGTTACTGTGAGAACTGAGATGCAAAGAGTTTGTAAAACAAAGGAAGCACAAAGTAGTGTGAGTGTTCAGTAAACACACAAACTCATCGAGACACACACACACACACAAACACACACACACACACACACTCATAAATAAGGGTGACTCGGCAAGAAGGAGTTCAGGAGAGCTCACAGGAGCTGAAGCCCCAGCCCATCTGAGACTCAGGATCAGCGACCAGGAGCTCAGCATTCCTTCCCTCCCCGGTGGTCTGATCTGGAGTGGGATCCAGAGAGCACACGTGTGTGTATTCAGCTGACAGTCACATCTCTACCTGCCCATGAGCAGGCCAGCCTGACGCCACCCAGCACGGGGCATTGGGCTTCTCACTCTCAGCAGGCCTGGCCGGCCAGTCCCAAGGTTCGAGTGATAGATGAGGAGTTGACAAGCTTGTGGCGTTCTGCTGGCTTTCAGCCTGCCAAGGAGGCCCAGACAGCGGCAGCCGGTCCTCAGCAGTTCATCATGCAGGGGCCTTTCAAGTCTTTATCCCCACCCACCCCGCCCCCAGAGGGAATAAGAGACAGCCTGGTGCCAGTTGGGAAGAGGGGTCTGGACTTCTGGGTCTGAAAGGCTCCTCTCTGCTCTCAAATGTTTCCTAATCACTGACTAAAAGGGACCAGCTGTGTCCAAAGCGCCTGCTAAAGTCCTGATGTGAAGGCTTAGCTTCTGGTCAGGCGTGGATGGAGGTCAGGAATTCAGGGGGTGGCCCAGAAAGGAAGGAACAGGGCCTGGGGCAGGGTGTGAAGAGGTGTCAGGGATTAGAAGCAATTGCAGAAAACCAGGTTGAGGAGAGGCTGCCACGCAGCTGTTTCTTTAGGGCCTTGGACCTTTGAGGGGGGGGGAGTGGAGGAGGGGTTAGGGGGACGAGAGATGGGGGGATGAGGCGGGGTGGAGAGGTGGGAGATGGTGGTATGAGGGGGGTGGGGAGGGTGGGGGTGTTCCACAAACAGGGGTCAGCTAAGACCTCCAGAAAATGCATATTTACATGATGATTCATAACTGTTAGTAAAATTACAGTTATGAAGTAGCAATGAAAGTAATTTTATGGTTGGGATCACCACAACATGAGGAGCTGTATTAAAGGAGGGTCGTATCATTAGGAAGGCTGAGAACCGACTGCTCTAGGGGATGGTTGTGTGTGTCTGTGACTTGGGCCTGTGCAGTTTCTAGGGGTCAGAGCTCTGAGCTGACCGAGAGTCCTGTACTCTAGGCATGCTGGGATGTTATCCCCACTGTCTTATCCCTAGTACCCCAGATAGCACCAGTGCGTGATGGGATCTCACCTGAGACTTGGTCAGGACTGGGAGGAGCATCCCTATCCCTTCAAGTCAACTGGTTGATATGTCTGCCTTAAATTCATGGTAACCCATAGAATCAAAGGGCTTTCCTCCTCAGGAAGGGAAAGGCCATCAGGTTCTGTCCTGGGTGGCAGTCTGGCTCATTTTGCTATCCTAGGATAGGTCATTAAAAGAAGGTCTGTTAGTTCCAAACCTTGGTCATAGATTCAACTCAGTTTGTCACCCTATATATACTTTTTTCCTGGAGGTTTAGGATAGGTATAAAGAAGCCAAGATGATGTAATAGGAAAGATAAGAGAGACCATGTCTTCCTGGGTTTGGCCTGAGGCGAGAAGTCTACAGTAGGTCTGCCCTCACCTCCACTCTGTCCCCTTCAATACAGTAGAGAAAGAAGCCTCTTGCCCCTAGACAACAAGTGGGTGATAGACGCAGCTTGAGTTCAGGCCTATAGGAGCCTTCCCTGAGGTGATGTGTCCAACCCTGAGTTGCAGCTGGGTCCTTCTTGGGGTGAGCTGGGCTGAACAGCCATTTCTGTGGACAAGAAAGGCCTGTCTGTCTTAACCCTGTGCTGGTGGCCAAGGCAACTGAAGTCTGCGGTGGGCTCTAAGCTGTTCCTCAGACTCTGTGAATACAGGAGAGGCCTGGAGAAGCCCCAGACACACTCTGACCCCCAGCTAAGGCATAAGGTTAGTTCTCACTTTCCACTTCTTGGAAGAGCCACAGCCTGGCAGAAAACCAGGACTGTGAATCAGAGCTAGGATCTGGCCTGGTCTTGCTTCTGGAAGACTCTGTGACCCTGAGCAGTTTTTGTGGGTTTTGGTTTTCTTTCCAGAGGTAGCTATTCTCCATCTTTGGGTGTGGTGAGTGGGTGCCTCTTTTCCATGTTTCCAAAAGCATGGAGTCAGGTAGCATCTGGAAACAGTTTCCAAACAATGTGCTTTACTAACCTAGGGTTTTTGTTTTGTTTCTGTTTTGCTTAACCTGACTTGGTAGCCGTTTATTCAAGTCTTCTTTGAATGAAGGATTTATTCAAAATTTCTCTTGGCCAAGATTTTTGGGGGACCCCCCAGGTGAACCCCTGCTGTCGTTACTTGGGTGGAGGGGGAGGAGACTATGGTGGGGTTATAGTGGGTGGGACTGTACCTCTGAGAAAACCAAGGTAATGCAGAAAGGAACAGGTGGTCTTGACCAGTATGGAGTGATGGGTGGAGGAGGGGTGGTGGGTGGGGGAGGGGGCAGTAGTTGGAGGAGGGGTGGTGGGTGGGGGAGGGGTGGAAGGATCTACTGGCATGGGCTTGTAGGCCCTGATGGGTGTCTCCAGTGTCAGGATCCTCAGCCTTTGCTGGAGACACCAGCCAAAAAAGGTCTTTTCCTCCTTAACCGCTGCTATCTCTGTTTTCTGCCTTCCCTTCAATTTTGGAATTCCTGATTCAAAGTAGGTCTAAGGGAAACAGTTCCCGCCTGGGCTAATTCCTGACTTCCCTCCCTAGAAGGGAATGTTGGAGCCTTGGCCTGTTGTTCTCCGCCTTGCCTTAAAGCCAAGCCCCAGGGGAGGTGGTGGGAGGGTCCATATTTGGGTGGCTGAGAGTGCTGGAATGAGGTAGAGATCTCGAGTCCTGGATAAGAGGGTCCTTATTTAGCCTGAAATCCCCAGCCTAGGTCCCATAGAGAACTGGGGGAGGCCTGGTCCTTTAAAGGCAAAGAATGGCACCTTATAAGGAAGCTTGGCCCCTCCCTTGGTGTCTGTAGACTTCCAGCTTCAGAGGAGGTGTTCTCCGATGCTGTTCAGTTGGGCAGACTCAACTCCAGTATTTAGGGGATATCAAGTTGAGTCTCCCGGGAGGAGAAGGAGGCAGAATGGAAGTAGATGCTCTCCCTCCCATGGTACCACCTGTTTATAATGCTAGTGTGAGTAGCTGACATTTATTGTGAACCTTTTGTGCGTAGGGTATTGAGTTAGGCATGCCACATCTGAGATCTCACTTGGTTTTCCTAACTACCTTTTAGGGCAGATGAGATTACCCACACTCATAAATAAGGACACAGAAAGGGAAAGTAGTTTGTCCCAGCCCACCGAGATGGCATGGAGAGCTGGGGTCTGACTCCAGACTCTAGACAGACCTTGTATGTTGGATATCTGGCACAGCTCATTGTGGGATTAACAGGAAAGTGTCCAGGGCTTGAAGGTTTTCTAGCTCACCCCATCCCTGCCTCACCGATCCTGTGACTCAGAACAGCCTTCCGTTGTGTCCAGCCCTTCTTCTCCCTGTGGTTCAGTGACTTCTGAGACGAGAAACTACAAATTGAATTCTGATAACCATGACTTGCATCTCATTTCAAACCCCACCATGTTGGGCATCTTATACATGTTCCATTTCTTTTTGAGGTGTGTCACTTCACCTGTATTCCTGCCCCTGCTGTAATAACACCCCCAGATGTGGTCTTTCTATGCCACCGACAGAGGCAGGAAAACCCTGTGCTCCTTTCTGCCCTTCTATTTCCTCTCCTATTGGGACACGTGGTCTCTCTATTAAAGGCAGAATGAAAAACTCCATCTGGTGTTCTGTGGCTCAGATCTGCCTAGGCTGTGGCTTCTGAACTTTGGGGTGCACTGAGACTTGGATAGGGTACAGAGGTTTGAGGGAAACACCCCCAGATTCCTGGAGGCCAGGCCTTGACCACCTAGAGTCAGTTATTCCTGGAAGCCAGCCCACTGGCCACCCTGCTGGTCTCCTTTTCTGTATGAGTCAATGCTGGGAGGCCCCCAGCTGCATCTTACCATCCCCTGTCTCCTCCCCAGTGGTCTGCAAGAAGAATCTGGACAGCACCACTGTGGCAGTGCATGGAGAAGAGATCTATTGCAAGTCATGTTACGGCAAGAAGTATGGGCCAAAAGGCTATGGCTACGGGCAGGGCGCAGGCACGCTGAGCACAGACAAAGGGGAGTCTCTGGGCATCAAGCATGAGGAGTGAGTACAAGATCCTCTCTTCCTTTCCTTGAGTTCTCACCCTTTCTTGAAATGGATGTCAATGAAACACCTTTGGTTAAACAGTGGAAGGTCTGGGAAGTCACTGATTTAAAAGGGAGAGCTATATATACATGGTGGCCCATGCCTGCCGTTCTAGGGAGGCTGAACCTGGAAGGTCTTGAGTTCAAGGTCAACTTAAGCTACAATAGAGGCTATGTTTAAATAAAATTCCAAACCAGGCTGGGGAAAGGGATCACTTGGTAAAGTCCTTGCCACATAAGCATGAAGACCCGAGTTTAATCCCAAGCACCCAATGTAAAAGCTGGGTACTGGCAGTATGCGCTTACAGTCCCAGTGTTGAGGAGACAGGAGGACACCTGGGGCTTGGTACCTAGCTGGAAGAGACCTGTCTCAAAAAATAAGGTGGAGCGGAGTTAAGAGGATACCTAATGTTGACCTCTGGTCTCTATGTGTATGACCTCACACATGCGTGTTCACCTTACTTGAACATACACACACACACACACACACACACACACACGCACCCACACATGCGTGCACGCACAAAGAGAGATCTCAAAAGCAAATAAAAAATGAACAAATAAAATAAGAATTCATGAAAGGAAGCCACAGAGCAGGTCTCTGTGTGGGGCTGCCGGGACAGCTGAGGACCAAGTGTCTGCTGCAAACACTCAGCCTAGATTTTTACAAGCGTCAGAGCTGGAAGGGGCTCTCAGAGTTATGGTCCAATTTTTTCATTTTATAATTGAAAATTCAGAGGAGCGTCAGCCCGCTACCCTTCACCCCTGCTCAGAGGAAGTAGGTTCCTTTCCTGGGCCATGCCTCAGGGTGTCACTGTCATCTCTTGCCTTTGAGCTGCTGGGAAAGGGTGGCTGACAGCCCCTCTGCAATGGGGAAGTGAATGGAAGGATGAAGACTCACCGGATTTCAGCCAAGGTCATTGCCCTCACGGGAATGCTCTGTCAGCAGATTTCTTCTGCAAAGAATCTAATGATACATGATCCACAGAAGTGAGGGGCGGTGGAGGGGGCTTAGAAAATGATGTGCTAAATGATTCTGGGGGCTTTAGGTGACAAGGAGACTGTGCTGTGTTGCCAAACTCCCTGAGCTTTGGGATCGCAGAGGCCATGGTGGCCTTAGCGCTGATGGAAAGGGTTCTACCCCTGCACTTAGTCAACGTGCCACATGCACTTCTGTGTGTAGAGCCCCCGGACACAGGCCCACCACCAACCCCAATGCATCCAAGTTTGCCCAGAAGATTGGTGGCTCTGAGCGCTGTCCCCGATGTAGCCAGGCAGTCTATGCTGCGGAGAAGGTGATTGGTGCGGGGAAGGTAAGGCGCTGCTGGGCATAAGGGAGGGAAGAGGGAGGTGCACTTCCAAAACATGAATTACGGAGCTGTGTGATGGATGACTCTAGATCCACTCCAGGCAGTACCCCGAGCCCTGCACTTTGCCTCCTTCCAGAGATCGAGTGTTCTGTCCTGGATCCTAGAGAACTCACCTAAGCCACGAACTGTACCATCCCCAGTGTCAAAGATTGTCTCTGATCATTTTGTAGGGCATTGCTAAGGCTAAGGACGTAGATGGATATTGAAGGGCCCACCCCTAAGATTTCATGGCTGGGTTCTCTCTCTCTGTCTGTCTGTCTGTCTGTCTGTCTGTCTCTGTCTCTCTCTGTGTCTCTCTCTCTCTGTCTCTGTCTCTGTCTCTCTCTCTCTCTCTCTCTCTCTCTCTCTCTCTCTCTCAGACTTTCTCTGTGAGTCCCTGGTTAGAACCAGGCTGGCCTCAAACAGATCTACCTACTTCTGCTAAGTGCTGGTATTAAAGGTATGTATCACTAATGCTACATGGCTAGGTTTTCTGAGAGGGCTTCTCAGGCTAGAGAGATGGCTCAGTGGTTAAGAGCACTGACTGCTCTTCCAGAGGTCATGAGTTCAATACCCAGCAACCACATGGTTGCTCACAACCATCTGTAATGGGATCTGATGTCCTCTTCTGGTGTGTCTGAAGACAGCTACAGTGTACTCATGTACATGAAATATAAGTAAATACAACTAAAAGGGTTTCCCTTTCTAGGATGAAGATTCACAGCTTTAATCAGATTTTAGGTGTTTTGGTTCCAGAAATACCTTTTACAATCACAAAATACAATTATGAACCATCACAAAATATATATTTTGTTTCATGGGATATATTCTGCCAGAAATACACTCCTATAACCCCAAGGACAGAGGTTTTCTTGGTTAAGGTTCTGTCAGTCTGCTGGAAGCCTTTTCAACATTATTTTTCATTCCTTTGCCCACTCTGTCCCTGTGCTATTCCGGTAGTATCTTCCGGCTCCCAGCCCTCAGTGCTCAAGGAGAATCACCTGGACAACCAACTGTCCAAACAGCTCATTGATCATTTCCTTGATATTCTTCAGTGGGAAAGAGCAGTAGAGCCCTGGGGCTTTGCAGTCTTAGACTAAGAGTCAGCAGATCACAGAACTCATACCCTCCAGCAGTGTGGTCAGAGAGGACGTCTGGATCTTCAGCCGAGGCCTGGGCTGAACGAGTGATTTGGCCATGCTCAGCTAGTGGACCCGTGGTGCGTGGAGCCCGTGGCCAGCTCTTTTTGGTTTGGCCCCATGGCTTTGAAAGCCCTTTGAACTTGAGGAATGGGTCAGGAGTGTGGAACGGGAATGAATGCTTGGGCCAAGCCTGGACCACAGTGACCTCCTTCATTGCTACTGAGATTATCCATATCACACAGACCAAGGAATGAATAATCTGCCCATATCTTCTAGCTAGGAAGCAAGCCGGGAGCCCAGCCAGGCTTGCCGGATTCTGAAGCCCTGTCTCTTACTACTGTTGACTTTACTGAGGGTCACTTAACCCCTTTGAAAACATTTCTATACTTTGCAAAGTCAGGAAAGGGTTGTTAAGCCCACCGCAGTGATGAACCGCCTCAGCCCTATGTAATCTGCTTGAATTTTGATTTTGCCATGTACTCGTGGGCAGCCTTCCTAAGCATCAGTTATGCGTAATGTGGGCCAAGGAGTGGAGCCATGATGAAGTGAAGCCGTGACCGTCTCTGACATACAAAGTGTTTTTAAGAGTGTATGAGGAAATACATGTGTGGTGGGCATTGTTATGCCTTATATGTCCTGAAAACAGGAGTCTGTCATGGCCACACATGCCTGAAATCTCAAACTGAACCCCCAAAAGGAGGAAAAAAGGAAAGAAAAAGTTATATCAGAAGTGATCTTTTCCCTTTGCCTATGAAGATAGGAAATTATTAAAGAAATACCCAGGAATCCCTGTTTCCATGGCATAGGGTAGAGATTGCAGTGAGGCCTGGCAGTGGTGGCAGCAATCGCCTTTAATCTCAGCACTCAGGAGGTGGATCTCTGTGAGTTTGAGGCCAGCCTGGTCTATAGAGTGAGTTCCAGGGCAGCCAAGGCTACAGGGAGAAACCCCGTCTTGAAAATAAATAAATAAATAAATAAATAAATAAAATAATATAAATAAAAAATAAAATAAAATAATTAAATAAAATAATTGTCCTGAGAAGTAGAATAAGAACATTTTGAGTACAACAGGAAAAGAGAAGAACAAGCCCCCTTAAGCATTGAGGAACACAGCATGCTTTTCATTATTGGGTGAATGGGCAAAGACACTAGGCTTATTTCAGGAGTGTCTGGAAAGTATGAGATGGTACTCTGAGTGGCCTGTGTGTAATTCCGTCTTCTTCCAGTCCAGAGTGCTGGGGTAGCGGTTTCTGCTTTACAAAGAGGTGTGACAGAGCACTGAAGGATAATTAAGATGACTTGTCCACCCTATCTCAGCCCCCTGCTGCTGTCTTTTGGGCACATGAGGAGCTGAGGGGTGAGGTCCAGTGGCCAGGAAAATCTGAAGGCCCCAGCTGCTTTTCCTACCCTCCGGCCTGGGCATTGGTGGTTACACTGAGGGCCTTACATGGCGTTGTTTTATTGTCCCAGCTGAATGCGGCCAGCCTCTTCCATGTACACGTCACTTTGTCCAGCTGTTGCCAATGGGAGTTGATTGTTGAGTTGTGTTGTTGTGTAGCTGTGTGTGTGAATGCCATGTACAAACTTGAGTCCTGTCTCTCTTGAGAAGCTCTCTTTGCCCTATGCTGCCTTAGGGCGCCTCTTGGAATCATCACAAAGGGCCTTCTGTGGCTTTCTATTGAGTTAAGTACACTGTAGACAGACCTATTCTCCTTTCAAAAACCATACAGATTTGGCTCAGGGGTTCCTCCACGCCTGGCCCCATGCAAATACTTGACTCTGGTGAAGCTATTTAATTCTGGCAGCTGCCTAGCAAAGGAAATAAGGGCACACTACTCTCTGAGAGCTAAGATGAGGCACCAAGTTCTAGAACCTCAGAGGTTGGGCTGCTCCAGGAAAATCCCAGTGACAGATGCCTGTTCCATGTTTGTGCACCGGCCATTTTAATATGAAATCCTCAGATCCACTCTGCAAGATAAAAAGAGAGGTCTCCTGGGAGGACATCAGGGCAGTTATTCAAGTAGCATGTGGCAGGGGCAAGATACACCCAGAGCCATACCAGTTTCACTGACAGAATGGTATGGAGAAGGCTTGCCTGGCAGCCTGTGGGAGTTGCAGCTACCCAGGTGGGATGTAACCCTCTTTTGTGGTACAGCTGGAACCACTAAGCAGGGAGTCATGGTAAGACGTCACATTCATGGTGGCATATCACTAGTGTGCACTTGGTGCCTGGCCTGCTCCCTCTGCATCTGGGCCACATTCTCCTAACATCCCTGCTACCCCTACCTGACTTGCAGAATGTCTATCCATGATGGCATCGGATGGTGGGCTGGGGTGGAGGCCCTTCGTCGCTGGCAGTGATGCTAACCATTTAACCATTTCCTTTCTTACCTAGTCCTGGCATAAGTCCTGCTTCCGATGTGCCAAGTGTGGCAAAGGCCTTGAGTCGACCACGCTGGCAGACAAGGATGGTGAGATCTACTGCAAAGGTGGGTAACTCTACTTCTCTGAAGACCAGAAGGTTGGGTTGGAGGGGGTGGACTGTAAACCAAGTGACTAGGCTGTCCCTAAATGAACCAAGCCTCTTGCCTTCCAATCCAAGGGCCAGAGTGGCCTCTTCATGACACAACGGGAAAACCAGAGAAGAAGAATGAGACTTGGCCAGAGTCAGAGGGAGCATAGGGCAGGGATAAGGGCAGGGCTTATCTTAGGGCAGGGGATAAAGGCGGGGCTTAGGATCTCAATACTTGTCCAGTGTTTTTCAGCAAACAATTTACTCCCTCAGTGAAATAAGTGGTTCTCCTCACTACTGAGGCTAGGAGTACAATGGAGACAGGGAGTCAGACACTGGTGGATTGGCCTCCGGAGACCAGGCACAAGGAATGGTGGGAGGAGCTACTCTGGGGTCAAAATACATCCTTACCCTTCTCTTCTCTCTGCAGGGTGCTATGCCAAAAACTTTGGGCCCAAAGGTTTTGGCTTTGGACAAGGAGCTGGAGCCTTGGTCCACTCAGAGTGAGGCTGCCACCATCTGCACACCCTGCCTACTCCTGAGCTTTCATCAGCAGTCCATTCCCAGGAGCCTTGGACACCTCCAAGATCCTCTCCCTCACTCAGCCCTGCTGCACATCACTAATGCCTTGGACTTGGGTGTCTGGCTTCTTTTGGTTTAGGGGTCTGCCCGAGCTCCTTCCCCACTAAGGGCTTCCTCCTGCCTGGCATTTGATACCGTTACCTTTAGGAGACATCTGTCTAGTCATCCCTTTCCAGAAACCAGGTCCCTCTCCCCACACCTCCCCCTGCCCCCCAGACCTCTGTTTCTAGGCTGAATGTCAACCCTCTTCTGGCCAGGACACCTGAGCTCATGTCTTTGGAGACCAATAGAGCAAAGCAGGAGACCTGGGACAGGGAGGCAGGACCAGAATTGGGCTAGGGAAGGTTGTGGTTTATTGGGTCCCAGAGAGTCTCCTCTGGGTAGGAGGCTGAGTTCTTGGTGCATCCCAGTCTGGGAAGTCCCCATGAGAGGCAGAGAGGTGCAGATAGGATTCTGGGCCATCAGAAGGAACTCTTTCTCTGCCCTCTTGCCTTTGAATGTGGAAACAGTGTCTTTTCACTAAGGAATGGAGAACAAGCCAGGTCAGAGGACCCCGAAGTCTAGAGGTTGTCTGACCTCCTTAGACATCAAGTTCCCTGTTTGATGGACAAGAGAGAGCCTAATGAATACCTTGAACAAGTATTTACATTTTTCAGTGGTCCAGATCTTGGAGTGGTCAATTCTGGTTCTAACCTTGGATCGGGTGGCTGGGATGGACAGTTTCTGTGGCAGCATAGCCCAGGATAGAGTTGTGTTCTAGCCACTCCTGAGGGTTCCCCTGAACCCCCAGTCCTCACTCCTCTCCAACCCAGACCCAATTTTTCGTTTACCCTACCTTTCTCTAGTAACCTTCACTACCTTGCCCATCCCATCGAGGTCCCAAGGTCAGGAGCAGTGGGAGAAGGGGAAGGGTGGGTGATGCTGCCCGGGACTGAAGGGACAAAGCTGTGTACAGCTATTTGCTGCATGGGCTGTAGGCATGGGCTGTTGAAGCTGATTTATCATCTGATCAATAAAGCAATTTAGAACTGAACTCTCCTTTCCTGTCTGTCGGTGGGGACCCTGCCACACCCTGGAGCCAGGGCTGGATTGGGCCAGAACAATTGCAGCAAGGCCCAGTAGAAATGAACCAAAGAGAATCACTCTCGAGCTTTCTACGGTCTGTTTACTTTATAGTATTGATTCTAAGGGAACCAAATGACCAAAGGCCTCGCCCTGTTTGCCCTCCACCCCTGTCTCAGGATGTGGGAATTTTGTGGACTTGGCTTTTGAAAGGCTCACTCAGGTCTCAACAATGTGCTCTGCTCTTCAGCTTTTGGAAAGACCCTTGCAAAAACTCAGCCAGAGGAACTTTCCATATCAACTCCAGAAATCTCACTTCTTGGAAGTGTGTGTGAGTGTGTGTGTGTGTGTGTGTGTGTGTGTGTGTGTGTGAGAGAGAGAGAGAGAGAGAGAGAGAGAGAGAGAGAGAGAGAGAGAGAGAGAGAGACTGGGGAGCAGGAGCCAGCTGTCTGCTTTTCTCTAAGGGCCCCACAGCCAGGTCCATGAAAGACCAGGCTTGGGAAATAGGCTTGTCTGAAGGGTTGAAGTGTTGTTTATCTTAGGCACACCCAGTGTACCCAGAGCTGGGCTGTGTCAGTCCGTGAAAATGTGCCCACACTGAGTTTTTCAAAACAGTGAGTAGAAGTTAAACAATAGCTTTTATGCTTGTATTAGCCAGAGGATCAGACCAGTGGTGCCCCTCGTGGGACCTATACTAGAGCGCAAGGCAGCACCTGCCCAACAGCTGGAGCTCAGGAGTGCCAGTCCTAAGCGGTGCTGACAGCTCCCAAACAGGGCTCAAGACCCATAGGAAGTTCTCAGGGAGGTTTATGCCCAGAGGACAATGGTTCGTTCTATAAACACAAATGGATCCTCCTACCCTGGGCGGGACCCACAGAGTACCAGGATGCGTGCCTTTGGGGAGGGGGGGGGTCCAAAGATGGAGACAGGTTGCCCTCTGCTGGCTGCGCAGGGAGGTCTTGGCCCAGCACAGTACCATCAGGCAGGCCCAGGTACCTCCGTCTCACTCTTCCCCATTGATCTTCTTACAGTTACACAGTGCAGAAGGGGTCGCACAGACACACTGTAAAGCTCGGGTACAAGCAGAAGGCTGTAATTGCGTGGATCGTGGGGGAGTCGCAGGGATCTGCCGGCGCCGAGCTTGGTCTGTACCGATAAACACCAGGTGGCGCTATGGGGTCAAGGCAAAAGGCAGCCACTCCAGTTTTGTTTTTTTTTTTCTTTTTTTTTCTTTCATTTTATTTTTGTTAGTTACTCCCTTTCTGCTGTGGGTGTTGGTGACGACCCTTTGCTTCTGCGAGGGCATCTAATCTCCCCAGAAGGAAATGTGCTCTAATACTGACCTGTGGCATACCAAACCATGAGAATGATCCAAAGGAGAGAAGTAGACAGAGCCCCCTTTTTTTCCATTTAAGGGAGACCTGGGCATGGTCCAGGATGCTCTTAGGGGAAAGAATGGCATTAAGGACGCCCAGTTGCACGAGTGCTCTGGGCCTTTAAGGTGTGGTGGAAGAAAGCTGCCTGTTCTGATAGAAGGCAGGGTTAGCTCTCTTATTCTTCCTTCAAGACCACAGTCTGGGTCATCTAAAAGGGTGACTTCTATGGGGAGTCAGACTGCAGAGTTGAGGGAGAATGTGTCTGGAGATTGAGGGAAGAAGAAAGTTGAGTTCAAAGCCAATCTTTCTACAGAACAATCTTGCTACAAAAAGTGTGTGTGTGTGTGTGTGTGTGATTTGCTATTAGGTGTTTAAGAAATCCCCAAATCAAGAGTACAAGCTTTGTAAAAAGCAGAAACCCAATGAAGCTACAGTTCCCAGCATCCTTAGGTCCTGGTAAAGGTGAGGGTAGTTTGAGAAACAGAGCGAAGATCCTTGGGAACCAGTTATTGGCTGGTTCCAACTTCCTTCCTCTAGTCCTTGGTCCTGCCTTCAAACACACACCCCTGTTATGTGAACCACTGTGGGGGTGTGGAGGGGTGCTTTTAAAATAGATCCCAGATCCACCCTATAGATTCTGATCAGGTTAGGATGGTGCATGGGAAACTGTATTTGAAAAGTGCCTACCTGAAATGACACTTACAGCCAGCCAGGCTGGAGTGCGTGGAGACTACGCCAGGTTTGCCAGCCTTGCTGGCCTTGCAGCAAGGGTGCCCTCTCCCCTGCAGCTCACTTGCCATAGAACTAATGGCTACAGGAACTTCTGGAGCTGTCTCCCATCAGTTGTTATGACCGGAGAGGACTTACCTGAAGTTTCTGTTTCTGTCCTCCAGAGTTGTGAGACCAGGTCTAGACTTCTCCCACCTGACAGCCTGCAAAGCTTTGAAACCAGACTGTCCTCCAATCTGACAGGCTTCCTCTTTAACTCCATCCCCAGAGAGGTACTGGGAGCCTTGAGGGTCCTTTTTATTAGCTGAAGAAGAAAGAGGAGTTTTCAGTATAGCTTGTGGTAGAACACTTAGCAGGCATGTATGAGACCATGGATTCAATCCTCAGAACAAGAACTGGGTGATGGGGGGACAACCTGGGGGTGGGGGAACTTAGGCACTTGAGGTACTTGGATGTGTCAAGGCAGAACCATTCTAGGAAAGACCTATAGACTCCCCAGGGCTAGTCTTCCCTAATAGTGTCTCCTTCTTTGGGGTAGTTTGGAAACAAATTTGTCAATTCTGGCTTATTCTGTACCACAGACTATTCAAAGATCAAAGACCTTCAGTGATCTTTTTAGACAGAGTCAACTCATTTGTGAAACACCAAACTAAAGCCAGGGAACATTAGACCAGTCCAAGGTCCAATGGCAGAAAAGGATCTGCACAGAACTCCTGGCCCAGGATCCATGCCTATACTGTCTATAGAGAAGCTGGCTGTGTTGGGAGATGGAAGGGTAGCCTTGGAGCAGAGAGCTAGGACTCTAGTGACTGTCAGTGTTTATGAAGCCTAATTTGGGTGCTGTCTTATCTGGTGCATGCACAAGAACTTGGAATCGAATGTGATACCCTGTGTAAGAGGAAAGTGAGAGTCAGTGCATTTTTAAATGACTTACTCAAAGTCTCTGGCAAGTGGTGAAGCCAGGATTGGAACCAGCTGTGTAACTTTGGGCCAGCCTCCTCCCTTCTGGGTGTCAGCGCCTCATTTGTGAAATAAAAATGTTGGCCTAAATTAGTGCTGGGGAAGTACTTCCCAGGCTCTGATGTGCATACACATCTCCTGGGGAATCTTGTAAAACACAGATTCTAGTTCAGTAGTTTTGGGTGGGGCCTGAGACCGGATGTCTCTCACAGGCTCCCAGGGGAAGGTGGTGCTGATGCTGCGGATCTAGAGACCACACCGGAGCAGCCAGGCTCCGGGGACCCACCCAGCTCTGATGCTCTTTGTTTATGAGCTTAGGAAGACTCGCCCCAAAGGCCTTGAAAATTCAGGAAGTAGATTATCCTGACTGAAGATCTTAGTGGGTATTTTCCATGTCTGGACAAGCCCTTGCGCCTAGTCTGAAGTGTCTGCTCCTGACCCTTCTACACTGGCACTCTGTTGACCTTGGACTGGCGTCTCCAGAGTGTTCAAGACACTTACTGTCCCCTATAATAGGTATAAAGAGGGGTACCCGAGATCTTGGGGTTGCCCACCACCCCATAGCTGCCACCTTGTCTAGTCTTTTAGGATTCCTCACAGGCATCTACGAGTCTTCTGCGTGCATGGCAAGGCTCTGTTTTCCTCCCCTCCTAACTTAGATGTGGCCACGTGCCTTACTCATGTGTTCAAACTGAGATCGAAGTGACTCATAGCATTTCTGTACAGAACTCTTTGTTTGCTTGGTTGCTCGAGGCAGGGTTTTGCTATGTTGCCCAATCTGAACCAGGGCTCACAATCCTCCTGCCTCAGCCTCCAGGGTTGCTGAGATTGCAGGCATGCATCACTATGCTCAGCTTAGCCACACAATGCTTGTGGCTTGTTTCTGGGCCATCCTTAAACTCACAGTCCTTCGCCTTAGCCTCCCTAGGGTTGGGATTACATATTGTTTAGAACTTTTTAGAAAGTGGGGCTGGAGAGATAGCTCAGTTAGTTAGTTACCCACTGTGTAAGCAAGAAGAGCTGAGTTCAATCCCTGCACAAAAGTATAGGCATCTGAGGTTTACTTACAATATCAGTACTGGGGAGGCAGAGATAGGCAGAGCCCTGGTGTTTGCTAGGGAGCCAGCCTATCCTAACCAGAAAGTCTTAGGTTCAGTGAAAGACTCTGTCTCAAAACTAAGGTGTATGGCTTCTGAGATCGATACCCAGGTGGACTTTTGGCATAGACATGCTTGCCTGCTCACACACCTCACACAACCATGGGTATACATTTGCACATGTGCACACACACAACTCTTGAAGAGCTACCATGTGGATCTTTGCATCCCCTCTTGTCTTCCAATGAGGATGGGTACAAGTACAAGATGGAACTTGTACTTACTGTGTCACAGTGAGCAGAACCCTCCCTAGTGTCCTGAATGGGGCTTGTGGCAGCAGTACTGTAGCCTTTGCTTAGGAAAACAGTTTCGTCAGAGACAGTTCATTAGTGTAGCATGAGTAGTCCTTCCTGGTGACTATATGCATACCTTGTCAGCTGTGGCCTTAGGCAGTGTTCAGTCCTAAGAAACATGTTTCTGTGAGGTGAGTATAATGGACTGTCAGAAAGCTAATGGAACAACCTACTTTAGGGTGTCTCTTCAAGAGGGGTCACCTGGCTGAGGTGGAGGGGATGTGTCCCCAAACCTATGAACCTCCCCTGCTTTGGCAATCCCATGGAGAGAACTCAGATTTTGTTACCCTAGAGCTTAGCCAGAGTCTGACTCAAGGGACCCTCTGTGATGCTGCAGGACAGGCTCTGACTCCCTCTCCTGAGCCCCTCCAGCCAGTTCATCTCTTCTTGACCTTGTTCTCAGACTGGACACCTCACAGCTACCTTCTCTGCCTGATCATGGAACCTGGAAACTTGCCTATCATGAAAGTGACAGGAACGTTCAGAATTCTTGTCATGAAACACCTGAAAACCAGAGGCAGGAAGAAGGTGTGATGAACTTCTTACCTAGAAAGACTCAGTGCAGACTCCTCTTCCCTGACCTTTCTCCTCCTTTCCCTGTCCCCCATGCCTATTTTAGGACCCTCCTGTGAAAGTCAGCTCTCCAAAAAGAGATGAAGCCATCATTAAGTACAGAGAATATCAGAACTGGGAGGAAACCTATAGATCTTCTTGTCAATCCCACAATACCAGTGAGGGTGCAAACATGAAAAGCAAGACAAATGTTTGGTAGGACCCAGGACCAGCTAAATCGATTGTCTGCCGTAGGCCTGGGGACCAGGAAGGTAGTGAAAAGATATAGTTCTGTTTTGAGTGTTTTCAATTAAAAAAATGTAATTAAGGTACATGGCACGTGGCAGTGTTAGAGTACAGGTGATGACCTCATTAAAACTGGAATAAAGCCGAGACTTTTCTGTCATCTGGTTTTGCTGGTGGAAACAAACCTACTATCCTGTTCCTCACAGGAACATTGCAGATACATTTATTCACAGGACACAGTCTTAATAGTGACAATAAACAGCAGTGTTACTGGTATCGTAAGCCATACGTTAAACTTGCTCAGAGACCAAGCTCACCTAGCATGCTTCAGAATGTCTCTCTCACTGAGCAGTAAATGAATGTGTTGCATGAATTTAAAAGAGGGCTTCTGCCGGGCAGTCGTGGCGCACACCTTTAATCCTAGCACTTGGGAGGCAGAGGCAGGCGGATTTCTGAGTTCGAGGCCAGCCTGGTCTACAGAGTGAGTTCCAGGACAGCCAGGGCTATACAGAGAAACCCTGTCTCAAAAAACAAAAAAACAACAACAAAGAGGGTTTCTTACCCTATTCCCACTAGAGATCTCCTCACACCTGAGACACTCTTATACAATCATAGGTATATAGATATGTAAAAATGTGTACAAATCAAATATTCACTGATAATAAATCAGTAACTGATTTAAAACTATTCTTTGGTATATACATATATACATATATATATATAATTTATTAAATATGAGAACAATTTGCATTCTCTTGAGATGGGTGTGTTTGTTTATTTTTGCATAAAGAATTAAGTCTTGGCTGAATATTTGGTACTGCAGGGCACAGAGCATAGTCAACATATTTCAGAATTGTCTGGTATTTGGCTATTATAATCATCTGGGTTACTCATACTGCTTCACACAAACAATCCAAATAATAGTTGGACATTTAGGGCCACTTTAGAAATTGTTAGAAATTTTAATCACAAACCAAAATGCATTGAAAGTTTTTTTTTAAAGAGTTAAAAAAAATTCAAGCCAGCAACTCAAACAGTAATTTTAAAATTCAAACATCTCACCTGGTTGGTGAGATGGCTCAATAGGCAAAAATATTTGTTCTTTGACTCCACAAGTACGATGTAGCACACATGTCATTGTCCTCCCACCCCAATAATTAAATTCAAATAGTCTAACAATACAATCCACTGATAATGCTAGGAAAAAACCCTACATGCTCAAGATTGTTGGCTGTGATTAAGCCACCATCTTTGTATAAGAGCTGAAATCTTTTTTCTTTTTTTCTCCTTTCTCTCCAGACTGGGTTTCTCTGTGTTGGTCTGCCTGTTCTGGAGCTCACTTTGTAGATGAGGGTGGCCTTGAATTCACAGATCTCCACCTGCCTCCGCCTCCTAAACACTGGGACCTGCCGAGCTGAAAACATTTTATGTATTAAAAAAATATTGCAATTCATAGCATATAATACTCTTGAGTCTGAGCCAATGTTCCAGCAGGGCAGACGTCCTGCAGCGCATGCGCAGTGAGAAGCTCACCTGTCTGCTAAGGATCGTGGCTGTAATGAAGTTATTAGACACTATATGGATACGTGCTGCCAGATACACCAGAGATTCGTATTGTGTTTGATTTTTGGGTTAACTTTTGGTTACTGCATGCTCAGAAACCCTTTAATCTTACCAAGATACTCATAGCCCCACATTCAGTTTTACAGTCCCATGCAGGGTTGGAACGCAGGTTTAAGGCCCTGTGATTCAAAGCACGTTCTTATTATAAAATAGAAAGGCAAGAAGCTGAAAATGACTGAAATCCTGAGAGCTGCCCAGCTGGCAGGTTAGGAAAGCTTCTAGTTGTTTTGGGCCCCAGCCTGTTTGTTGGGGTAATATCTCTGCTCTGTGGTACAGTGTCCTGGAGGGTCGTTTGGGGCAACCCTTCTGCTTCTGCAACATGGACATACAGTTGCCAAGATGGCATGGGAAAGGGGAAAATTCTGCATGCCCCAACCTGAATCCTGAGCCCACAAATCCAATGTCTGTCAGACCCAAGCTGGGATCAAATGCCTTCAAGTCCAGACTCAGCCCCATCAGAGAGGGGCAGTGGGCGCTCTCAAGACGAAAGGGATCCCTGATGAATCAGGAAAGTTATTGGGTTGGAAAGTGATTAAAGGCTGAGCGTGGGAGGGGATTTCCAGTGAGAGAGACGGGCCTAGGAGCGTGCCCGGGCTGGTCAGCTCCACGGTTGCTGCCCACTTGAGGTCTGTCGCAATAGCGCCCATAAAATCCAAGTCATTAGAGACTTGAAACTTGGGCCAGTTTTCAAAAAAGCAGAGATCGGAGGAAAACCGAAGCCCTGGACAATAAGAGCTGTACATCAAAGGAGAAGGAAGAGGACCAGAAGTGTGGGGAAAAGATCTGCTGGGGTGAGAGAGAAAAGCAGGGAGGGACCAGGAAGTTAAACACAGAAGGAGGGGGGCGGAGCTATGGGTGGACTCCTGCCCCATGTAGGTGAGCTACCCGTTTCTGATGAACTAAGAACAAGGAACCGGCTGAGGAGGGGTCATCAATCCTCCTCTTTTCTTTCCTATATGGGGAGTCCTGAGGCCCTGTGAGCCAACCAGGCTTCCTTGGAAATCATTATTAACTTTGCAAAACAGAATTGATAGCCTTCAATGTACAGTGAGAACTGGATGTGTGATGGGGATGTGAATGTCCAAAGCGCCGTTGAGCTGGTGTGATTCCTTGAGTGTCCACTCTCAGAGCCCAGCGCTCCTTCCTGTCAGGGGTCCATAGCTGTTCATAGTGATTGCTCAGCATCAAAACCAGGGATCTGACTCAGTAGGTCTAGGGTGGAGCCTGGAATTTGCTTTTCTGGCGTTGCTGGACCTGGGCATTTTAAGAACCATTGCTTTGAATGGTGCTTTGAACCAACGCTTTGGCTGTCTATCTAAAGTATACGGAGCAGTGTCAAGCATCTATAACAAGGAGGCTCCCAGAAATGCATATTCTCTGGTCCTAGGCCTCCTGGACTATCAATATCTGCCCTTAGCAGCATAAGTAAGCCTTCCAGTCCCAGGGGCCAGGTACCCAAGGTGCATAGCGGTCAGGGGACCACCTCTCTATGTTTGCAGAGGTTGGCGGAGGGGATGAGGAGAGGGTCTGTCTGTTTGATGTGATGCTGACATTCCCTAGCAGGAGATTCTGCTGTGCCCACCCAGGAAAACCACACAGATGCCCTGAAGACGGCAATCTCCAAATCAACTCTGCTTTCAAGTCAGCCCTGGATTTTCAATTTCACAGAGAGTTCTTAATGTAAACTAGATGTGGTGGCACATGCTTGCAATCTCAGAACTAGGGCAGCGGAAACAGGAGATCTCAAGTGCTAGGCCAGCTTGGGCTACATGCAGAGACTGCATCTCCAAAAACTAAAAACAGAAAAACAAAGGGCAAACTTCTTCAGGTTAGCCCACCCACACCCCACGGTTGTGCTGGTTACACATCACTACAGGGCTTTCCAGATTTTGTCTACACGGCAGAGGTGGGCTTCCGTTCATGTGGGGTCATGTTTCATACCACGCTGTGCTTCCGATACTGAAACAGTCCCCATTCAAACCACACATTTCAGCCAGCTCTCTCACTTTTTTATCTAAACATATTTATTTAATTATATGTGTATGTATGTGTGTGTGCCTACGTGTATGTCTGTAGCACATGTGTGCAGAGCCTGTGGAGATCAGGTTGGGATCCCTGAACCTGAAGTTACAGAGGTTGGGAGCCACCGTGTGGATGCTGGGAACTGAACCTGGGTCCTCTGCAAGAACCATAAGAGCTCTTAACTGCTGAGCTTCTCTCTATCCCCTCAAAGTCATTATTCTTAATTGCATACATGTCGACGTGTTGGGCACTTAACTAGGTTTGTAAAGGAGTAAGTCGGGCCGAGGATTGAAAACCTCGAGTACTATAGAATGATGACATTTAAAAGAAAAATAAGACCGTCCCTCCCCACCCTTTCTCAGAGGGACTGTTAACGGTTGAATCTTGGTCTTTAATCTTTTCATTTATGTGTTTATTTGTTTTGTGAGTGAATGTGGGAGACGTGTGAATTCCATGGTGCATGTGATTAGAGGTCAGAGGACAACTAGCAGGAGTCTGTTCTCTCTTTTCAGCATGTGGATGGTGGGGCTCAAACCCAGGTTATTCAGTCAGCAAGTGCCCTTACCTGCTGGGCCACCTGCCCTGCTTTAATAAGACACATTGAGACATGATGTCAGCATGTGGTCCTGGCCAATACAGAACTCACTGAACAGCCCAACCTGGTTGAAGATCTGGACTGTCCTGCCTCAGCCTCCTGTGTGCTGGGACTACAAATGTCAACTGCTAGGACTAGCCAGCTTCATTACTATTTTCATTACTATTTCATTACTGTGTATTTTATACACAGACCTCTTTTAATTGGTTTGTTAGCCTTCAGCAGTATCACCCTGTTTCACCTCCCAATTTTTTAGCTGTGTTTTTCTGTTTTGTTCACTCATCAGTAAATGTTTGTCAAGGCTGGCATGTTATGGTGGTGCACACTCCAACACTTGGGAGGCAGAGACAGGCAGAACTTTATGAGTTCAAGGCCAGCTTGATCTACAGAGCAAGTTCCAGGACAGCCAGAGCTACAGAGAAACCCTGTCTTGAAAAACAAAACATAACAAAACAAACAAACAAACAAACAAACAAACAAACAAAATGTGTTTCCTGTGAGCAAAGCAGCATCTAGTGCTGGAGCTATGAGGGTGAAGAAGATATTGATCTCTTGCTGACATAAAGCCTACATTCTAGTACAGCACAAACAGTAGTTCAATAGAAAATGCAAAGCTGAAAAGGGTGATGCAGAAACGAAACAGAGAGGGGGACATGGTGTGTCTGTGGGGAGCAGGTGGAAATTTGAAACAGGGTTTGGGGGAACTGGAACAAAGAATTGTGGGAGGTGAAGAAGAACCAGGTTGTGATGCGAGAATGCTCCCTTCAGTCAGAATGCAAAGTGCAAAGGTCACAAAGAAGATGTTTGAGGTTAGAAATCTAGGGCAGGTCCCAGCCTCGCAGTCGTGGAGGGCCTTGCCGGCATGGTCGCTAGGTCCCAGCCCCGCAGCCGTGGAGGGCCTTGCTGGCATGGTCGCTAGCATTAATCTTACTCGTTGCTCTTGTAGATCCTGAGCAAAGGTGTGGCATCATTTTACATAGGTAATTTTTTTTTTCTTTTTGAGGCAGGGTCTTACTCTGTAGCTCAACCTATCCTGGACATAGATAAGGCTAGCCTCAAACTCGTGGCAGTCCTCCTGCCTCTGGAGTGCTGGGATTTTAGGTGTGCATCATTATGCTGAATTAGTTTAAACTTTAAATGTTAATATATTTTACTTTTGAAAGATTGTTTACATTTATTTTAGACAAGAACAACCTTGATTTATTTTACCCTAGGCCTCCCCCCTCAACCTGTTTCCCCCAGAGACAGGGTTTCTCTGTGAAGTCCTGGCTGACCTGGAACTTGCTTTGTAGACCAGGCTGGCCTGAAACTCAGAGGTTTGCCTGTCTCTGCCTCCTGAGTGCTGGGGTTAATGGTGTGCGACACCACTGCCTCAGCCTTGCCGTTTTAATCCTTTTGTTTTTACTTGCATTTATTACAGCTCTACATCCCTCTGCCGCATTCTACATTGTCGATAAAATTATCTTTACTTCTGTTACTTTGTCTAGCGATGTATCTTTACCATTGTTACTGTCTAGCAATGTTACTCCCTGGCTTAATTTATTCAAGTAAATGTACAAACAATAGTTCTGGGGCTGGAGAGAACGCTCAACAACTAAGAACTTGTGCTCTTTCAGACGACCTGAGTTTGGTTCCTAGCGCCCATGTCAGGTGGCTCATTCCTGCCTGGAACTCCAGCCCCAGGGAATACAACGCCCTCTTCTGGCTTCCATGGGCATCTTCATGTGCCAATTCACACACATGCATACACATACATACCAGCTACGGGGGCTGGAGAGATGGCTCAGCCAAGTATTGACTGCTCTTCCACAGGACCCAGGTTCAATTCCCAGCACCTATATGGCAGCTCCCAAACTGTCTATAACACAGACACATGCAGGTGAAACACCAACGCATGTAAAATAAAAATAAATGATTTTAAAAAAAATAAAACCAAAGCTTCTTTGTTTGTTTGCTTGTTTGTTGTAGCACTTCACCTAGCTGTGCTTGTCCCTCCTTGTGGTCCCTTCTTTCCTTACAGTACATAGAATGGGACACTCTAGGCTAGAGCCATTCTCAGCTCATTCCCTGCCCCCTCCTTAGGGCATTTTGAGTCAGTCCCAAACAGCTGGACTCAGCTTGTCTGAAGGGGAAGATCAGCTTTCTATTTGGTAGGGGAAAGGGGAGGCAGCAGCTCTGGGTTGCTACAGGAGACATTCTGTCCATCTGTCCCATGTGGAATCAACAAGTCAGTTAAGAATCTAATCAGAATCCCAGGACTCAACCTTCTTTCCCTGGGTCAGGGGCCTGAGCAGGCCAAGCGGTGGTTCCTGCTCCTGGTGTAGTATTGGGAGCCCTGATGGGGAGGCATGCCCTGCACTCTCTGCTCTCGGAAACTTGACCCCTCAATATTTAACTAATACAACCAGAACCTGAGTGCCCCTCAGATGAGGCTTCCAGGAAAGATGCCAATCCTGGGGAAACTGAACTCTCTCCTATCCCCAGGAGGCCACATGATTGCAGGCCAACACTCCTGGATTCCGAGCACTGACTCTGGCCATTGGGCAGCAGTAGAGGGCCCCAGAGCAAGAAGAGGCTGCACTGACTTTCCTCCTATGCCCCTTCGGTCACTCTCTTGCTACCTGTTGTCACCGCCCTTTCCCTTCCTTTCTCCACTGTCTAGAAGCCTCCAACCCTCCAGTCAGTAAGGAAAGAGTGTGGGTGTCCATGTCATGCGTTAAAAGGGCTCAGTGTTTATGGAGAGGCAGGGTGATGTCACCAGGAGATTCCAGGTCCTGGTAAGCCACCGTACATTCATACTCTAGACTCCGATTACAGAACCACAGGATCCCATTTATGTTGAGTTCACTGTCTTGTTTTTATTTTTCTCATGAGAAAAAGTGAACAAAACAATATGACCTCTCTCTCACGAGAATTTAAAACATGGGAGAGGGCTCCATAAATTTTGTCTTGACAATGCTTGAGAATGATCCAGTAGCAATAGAAAGTATCAATGAAAGAGAAGGAAGCAGGCTGGAGAGCTGGCTCCGTGGTTAAGAGCATTGACTGCTCTTCCAGAGGTTCTGAGTTCAGTTCCCAGCAACCACAGCAACCACATGGTGGCTCACAAACATCCGTAGTGGATCTGATGATGCCTTCTTCTGGTGTGTCTGAAGACAGCGACAGTGTGCTCATACATAAAATAAACAAATCTTTGAGAGAGAGAGAGAGAGAGAGAGAGAGAGAGAGAGAGAGAGAGAGAGAG
>NW_021604603.1:5159082-5169082 GCF_004785775.1 Grammomys surdaster
GAGAGAGAGAGAGAGAGAGAGAGAGAGAGAGAGAGAGAGAGAGAGAGGTAGTAGAGATGGGCACAATGGAGACACTCCTCCCAGTCCTGCCCACCTTCCCCCTCCCTTCCAGTCCCAACTGCCCTTTACCATTTCCTAAAAGAAAGAGGGCAGGATTCCCAGATTGGTCAACTCAGCAGACCCTAAAAGAAGGCTGAAGGGAAAGCCACACCGTAATGGCTGGCAGACAGGGGTCCCTAGAGGCACAGTCTAATCCCTCTCCTGGAGATTCTGGGAGTTGGGAGCTGAGGGAAAGGGAGAAGATCAGAGGGAGGGACAGACAGACACTGGGCATATGTACTCCACATACAGGGCTATGGGTGGAAAAACTGATAGCTGTTTCCCTCCACAGCTGGCTTGGTTCTGCAGGGGAGGGTACCCCCAGCTCACAAAAGAATCCTCCCCGTGCCCGTTAGTTTTTCTGATATTGAGGACCAAAACATGAGGTGTGAGTGCAAACCAGTCTTCTTTCTGACTAATTATTTATCATTAGTTCCAGAACATTTACTATTAACATGTCCATGAGTAGGTGTTTTAGAAACTTTGGTCTGGAGGAGTTGACCAAGAGGGCCAGATGAGGCCCGAGGAGAGACATCTTTCTCAGGCTCTGACTTCACAGTAGGAAGAGAGTAATAACTGCGTTCCCAGGTCTGTCCTGGGTCCTTCACAAATGGTCACTAAGCTGCTCTTCACAACAATCCTACCAGATCAGGATAGATTAATTATCCCATTTTGATACACGAAAAGTATGAAAGGTTAGAGCCATTGGCCAGATGGGAGAGATAATGCAATCAAGGAAGAGAGGTTTGAAGCCAGCTGAGAGAAGCCTGTCTCCCTTCATCTTAGTGTCCCAGGAGAAGCCCATTCTCTGGTGTGGAATCTGAAGAGAAGCCACAGGCTGACGGTTAACTGCAGTAGGCATGGTTGGTCCTCCGAGTGGGACAACCCTACACCCACAGCACGTGTGTTTACTTCCCATTCTCGTAAAGTCGTGCGTGATCCATCAAGATTTCTCTCTCCCCATTTTATACATACTATTTCCTAACGCCTACCCCCAAGTAGATGCAGGGAAAGGTGGGAGAATAGGTTGTTCGATCTGTTGCCAGCCTCCCTTGAGCTCAGCAGAGAGACATCTGCTGATGGTGGAGGGATCCAACATTAGCTTTTGGCAGAGGCTTGGGGACCGGGGTCTGAGAAGCAGCCAGCGGGGGTTTGAAACCCACCCTGCCATGGTGCCGCTGTGCTATCGCCAAGCCGGCCCCTCCCTAGGCCAGCAACAACCCTGCTCCTCTAGGAGATGCTCCTCGGCTCTCCCCTACTTTTCTTCTTCTGACCCCTCCCCCTTCTATTGCTACGTCCCGGGTGTGAGGTTGGGGTGGAAGCTGGGGACTGAGGGGTCGGGGGCTGCGTTTTAAGAAGGGGCAGCCCGCAGGCCAGAGGTCTGGCTATTGAGTAAGCAGCCCCCTCCCGGGCCGGGGCCGGCGCTGGCGACGGGTGTTGGAGCCCCGCTGCGGCCCCGCCCCCCCGGGGCTCTGTCCGGGCGGGTGCGCGGCGCAGAGGGGAGGGCCAGCGGGGCAGGAATGCGCGGCGGGCGGGCGGCGCAGGAGGCGAGCGGCGGAACATGTAAGGGCACATCCCGCCAGCAGCCGCCCAGCGCACAGACGGAGCGCAGGGGAGCGGGCGTGCGGGCGGCGAGGCGCAGAGCACCGGGTAGAGGCTCGGGGAGGTCGGAGCGGTGCGCAGGATCCGGAGCATCCATCCGCACGCGCCTCCCGGGCGCCGCTGTCTGCAAGGCGGCGTCGGCCACAGGCTCGGCTGGACAGGGAGCAAGGCCAACCAAGCCAGCGCCGGGGCTCGAGAAGCCGGCGCTGTAGAGCCGGGACGGCCGGGATCGCCGCAGCCTCCAGCGCTGTGGGAACCTCGGGGCGCCCATGACGGCGACGGCGACCGTGCTGAAGGAGGGCGTGCTGGAGAAGCGCAGCGGCGGGCTGCTGCAGCTGTGGAAGCGGAAGCGTTGCGTGCTCACCGAACGCGGGCTGCAGCTCTTCGAGGCCAAGGGCACGGGCGGCCGGCCCAAGGAGCTCAGCTTCGCCCGCATCAAAGCCGTGGAGTGCGTGGAGAGCACCGGGCGCCACATCTACTTCACCCTAGTGACCGAAGGCGGGGGCGAGATCGACTTCCGCTGCCCCCTCGAAGACCCCGGCTGGAACGCTCAGATCACCCTGGGCCTGGTCAAGTTCAAGAATCAACAGGCCATCCAGACTGTGCGGGCCCGGCAGAGTCTTGGGACTGGGACCCTCGTGTCCTAAACCACGAGGCTTACCATTTTATCGACATGCCCCCCATCCCACCTCCGTGCTCAGAAGACATATCAGGTAAGCCCCAGAGCACTGAACCCTCTCTCTTCTTCCTCCTCTGCCCTCTATAGAAAACCAGGGGCTTTGGTTTCTGTCCCAAAGCTGGACGATCCCAGGGAAGGTTGCTGGGATCAACAGAGTGTAGGATCCCAAGAGAATGTGTTTGGGAAGCCTGGGCCTTTGGCCAAGTGAGCAGAGCAGGCCTTTTCCCTAGGGCGCCAGGCAGGAGGGTCCTTAATATGACCCAATATGTTGGAGAGGAAGATGGGTCCTAGGAGAGAGCGCACGGGTGGGATAGGCCTCCTCAGAGATTGGCTCAGCCCTGACTCATGTTCACCCAACCGAGGACTCCTGCGTTGTATGACTCTCTTCCAGAATGAATGCATGTTGGAGAATTTAAGCGTTGAGCTGCGGTGAAAACTCGCTATCGTGTAGTTATCGATGGAGGTATAAGGGTTTGGGAACAAAACCATGTTGTCCTAGCTCCCCACAGGGTGCCTCAGTGGAAAGCTGGGCTGAACCAATCTCTTCCAAAACTAATTCTTGTTAGTGGATTTGGTGCTCCAGGGCTGAGCTATCGGGAGGATAAGGGAGCAAGAGATGTGGAAGGTGGATGTGGCCAGGACATCATCGCTAGGGATGAGGAGCCTGGTCTATCCATGAGTACGGGCCAAGGCATGCTGGGCCAGAGGAGAAGCTAGAAGAGCTGATGGGTGGCTGAGAACAGGATAGGGCCCTGAATTATTATTCGTGATGTCTTAATCCTCCTTGAACAGTAAGGCAGAAGGTTGCGAGGGGGGAGTGGGGGGGTTGGTTTGTGGTTAGAATGGCTCAAGGGAGGGACCAGGAATAGAACCTAGAAGCCATGACACTTAGCCCTGTGCCCTCTTCCCCAGATACTACTCGATCCCCATGGGAACCAGAGCTGGGTCAGGGAGGGGATTATATAACTGCCCTTAACTTCTCCAAGGGAAGCTTTGGTACCTCCAGACCCAACTACACCACCCACGGTACCTCATCCACCTCCCCTTCCATCTCCAGCAAACAGCGGTCAGGCGAGCCTAGGGGTCGTCTAATGTTCCAGCCCCTTTGAGACTCCTGTTTGCTGCCTCATCCCAACCCCATTATATTGAAGCTGGATATAAAGCAAACCCATTGGGCTAAGTATGGGTCCACCTTGATCCCTTAGGTCTCAGAGTGGGGCTGGAGGAAACAGCTCTCACTGGCCACATATGTTACCATGTTATTAGCCTGTCTGTTCCTCCTCTGTGGATTCAGTCCATCCCTGGTCAAAAATACTTGGGGAAAAAAATGTTGCCCAAACATTCACAGATCTTTTTTCTTGTCAGTATTTCCCAAACAGTATAATTTAACAACTATTTCTATAGCATTACATTGTGCTAGGTATTAAAAATAATACAGAGATGACTTCAAACATATGGGAGGTTTGCATAGGTTATATGCAAAAACTACGCCCTGTTATAGAAAGAAGCCCCCAGATTTTAGTGTCTGTGGTATGACCTGGAACCTGTTCCCTGCAGGTAACAGGGGTAGCCACATTATTTCCTTCTGTTCGGGTGTAGAAAACAACAGGAAGGCCTGGTGTGAGGTTCCCAGTAAAGCAACCGTCTTAACCACTGTTCTTTCTCTCCAGCTTCTCTCTCCACTGTGGTTGGTTGGGGCCTGATTACACGTGATGAGGCGGAAGCTATCAACATGCCGAAGATATACCTATCATCATGGAAGGAGCCAACTGGCCAGAGGTGGAGAGCAGGAGCCAATAGGGGCTGAGGATGAAGATTCAGTTCCTGGACACTAAGACTGTTATATCCAGCTCAAGCCTTCGAGCCACAGGCCTGGCCTCAAGTATCATGATGGAGCACTTGGGCCTTACCTGGCATCAAGGCCCCTCCCACCGGTCCAGCCCTTGGTTCTGGGTTCTGCAGACTGCTGTTTGGCCTCTGACTTTGAGACATGACTAAAGGAGGGCTGTTCTTCATGGCATGCTAAGCCAGTGCCTCAGAACTCAGGAGGCCAGCCTGGGATCCAGAAGATGACCACCCCACCTTAGGACAGCCACTGGACTCAGCTTTTGGAGGGGGATCTGCTGGGCTTGAGGCCTGTGCCTGGGGGGTCTCTTGCTGCTTAGGTCCTTTTGGGGACTCCCCCCCAATCTGTACCCTTTCTTTGCACACTTCTTCCCTCACCTCTGTTGCCCTCTCCTCACTTCGGTGTTGGGCCTGGAGGGGGTGGGGGTGGGGTAAGGGTTGGGCCTTTACCATTTCATGCTTATTCCAGAATGAAGAGGCCCAGTTCATGGGCAGTAACCACACTGTCTGCTGAGTGAAATTCTTTTAATTACAGGGCACCTAGAGCATCTCTTTACTTCTCTAGCCTACAGGTCCGCTGAAAGATGTAACTTGAGGGGTCCAGGCACTGTACTGCCAATAGACATGAACTCATTAGGAAGGAAGGGCCCCAGTGTGACTGAAGTATGTCACAGTCCTGTAGCTGCCTCTTCTGTAGAGGGTGACTTTGCCCCTGCTAACCTGGGAAGTGGCTCTAGTTTCCAGGTAGGCTTCTCCCCCTGTTGTTTACACATGCAGATGCATACATTAATACGTAATTAAGACTTCCTTAGTGGCAGAAAAGGGGTCATTTCTACTTGGGAAGCTGCAGAGGAGTCACGGCCTTGAGTTAGACAGAACCAGCTGCTGAGTGAGCCCTGTGACCTTCCCAGTATAACCACCAAGTCTCCCCTCCCTGGTGTGGAGTGGTCACCTGCTTCAGAGTCTCTTCAGAAGGAACAACGAGGCCAAGAGAACTTACTTCTTAATAATTTGAAGACTCCTTAATCCCCTTTTGCTTCTCATGGTTCACCCTTTCCGGTTTCTCTTGTTTTCTAATCAAAATTTCCCTTTCTCCTGTCCGTGTCCCTTGGCCCTCAGATGTCTCTCTCCAGTGGGATGAGAACTGTGTCTCACAATTGAATATAGATATATATGGTTCACAGTTAGCCACTATCTCAATTATTATCTCATTAGTCTACCACCCCCCTGTGGATAGCTTAATCCCACTAGGTCAAAAACCATCACCTTCCATGCCAACCTAGAGCGATGCTATAGAGGTTAGGGCTGAACCAGCTAGCGTGCTGTGATCCATGGATGATGTCTTCTGGGGTTGGGGAGAGAGTCAGCACATTCATGCGTCAGGAATGGAGAGAAAGTTGCCACTCCTGCCTTGATATAGCTGTTAGTGGGAAAGTGTTAATTTCCCCGTCCTTGTGAAACAACTTATTTCCAGACTATTCCAGCAAAGCCCAAGAATTGCTCCTGGTGGTAGCGATTCAGGCTTAAAGAGATGAGGCATCGGGCACTCACAAATGGGGGAAGGAAGATTTGTGAGTAGATGGATCAAGGTGAGATCAGTCACCAAATAGTGTCTCTTCTGGGCCAGGAACTCTGCTTTTCAATGGATATAGAGGGACGAACAGACGGATTTCCTTTCTAGGAGCCCAAAGTTGAGTGGCAGATGAACCAATGGCAGCTGGTGCCAGTAGAACTGACCACAGGAAGCCTCAAAGCACCGGGCAGTATTTCCTTGCTCTCAGTGTTGACCTCAGCAGAGCTGAGAGGGATCATTGTGCTGCAAAGGGCAGCAGACACGAGCAGGGCAGAGCCTCAAGGGCAGAGGGAAGGTGCTTGCTTGGGGGATGGAGGCAGGCTCTGGTTTCCGAAGCTCCCTACAGTTTTAGACACTGAGCCTTGGTTCCGAGTGTGCTTTGGTTCCTGCTCAGAGCCAGCTTTGGTGTGTTTTTGCTAGGTGAGTCCCAAGCCATCTAAAGTGCAACATTAGAGACCCTCTTGTGGACCTGGCACATAGCAGGCCCCTGGTACTCTCTTGTGGACCTGGCACATAGCAGGCCCCTGGTACCCTCTTGTGGACCTGGCACATAGCAGGCCCCTGGTACACATGTGTAGGTGGAAACTTACAACAGAATGGGTATTTACCAAAATTCTGAGATCCTTGCGTTCTCAAGAACTCTCACTGTAGAGAGAGCTCTGATGCTCCCAGAACAGGCTATTTCAAAAGACCTTTAGGGAAGTCTCAGTCTTTTTAGCAGGGAAGGGGTCACTGTGCAAGTTTGCCCTTTTTGCTGTGAATTTCTAAGAAGGAGCAGAGGCCTTCACCCTTGGAATGCCTGCTGGACTGCTGAGTAGGGTAAAAGCCCCTTTGGTGACAGAGGGAGGCCTTCACAATGCCAGCAGACTCTCAAGAGAGAGAAAACTGCTCAGCTGGGCCTGAGGACACTGTGAGGCCAGGGAGGGGCTGTTGTCACCAACTCTCCCCCTGCTCTGGCAGCCAGGGCCTCACCCGGCCTGATCCATGAGTCATCAATGGGAAAATTAGACAGGGCATGTCTCAGCTGAACAACTGGAGTCCGCTGAGGTGGGGTGGGGAGGCTGAGGGGAAAGGGATGGGCTTGTTCTGGTCTGGGAGAGCTGGGTTGGGAGTTGAGGCTTTGGCAAGAGCGAACCTGTTTCAGGGAAAGAATGGAGAAGGTGGGAAAATCCAGAGAGTCCAGAGCTAGAACTGCGGAAGAAAGGAGAGGATGGATCTACAAGGCGCGCTAGATTGTCAGCCGGAAATCTGGAGCCAGTGATAAGGCACCATGGGCAGCTGTGGCACCAGGGCCAGCATCCAAGGACCCTACAAGAATGCCAGGCTGGATGCCAGGCCGCCCTGAGGCTGTATAGAAAGTTCTGGCTTGGGCGCCTCCAATCTACTGTTCCATTTGCCTACCACAGTCCACCAGAGTGACCTATATAAAATGCAATTGATTCTTCTGCCAGCACCAGCAGCTGCTTGTCCCCTGCAATGGGGGAGGCCCAGTCCTGATTGTGCCCCTCTCTCCACATGCTTGTGTTTGCACATCCAAGACCCCACAGGTAACTGTTCCCATCCCAGTACCAGTGAAGGTCACCTCACACTGCAAGCCATTTCCTCCAACTCCTCCCACATTTTGGTATCATGGCTCTGAGCTTTCACACTCCAAGATCCCTCCCCGGACAGCCCTGCCTACAGGCTAGCCTGAGTAACCACTCTTCCTGCCGTGTGGCCATTTCTTCTTCACTAGTCACACTGAATGCGATTGCTGGTTTGTATGTCTGCCTGTGCCAGTAGACTGGTTAGTTCTTGGATGTGTCATTAGTGTATTCCTGGTGTCCTAGATTACCTGGCACCCTTAATAATATCAATGGCAAGCAGTACATATGTTTACTGTGTATTGGTCCAAAAGCTACAGTTACCTATAGTGTCAAGACATCTAAAATTGTAGTTAGTACTCAGTGCGAAAGGTACTTGTCTTATATTAAGAAACCAGGACCCAGGGAGGCAAAGTGACTATTCAGAGTCACAGCAGTTAATAAGTGGTGCCACCAGGAGTCAACTTAGTCATGGTGGAAATCAAAGCAGGTGCTATTAACCCAATGCCAAACAGATTAATTCTTACTGCATGAGTGAATGCACAAATGAATGATTTAAGTCACAGTTCTTGCTGAGAGGAGGGAGCTCAGAGGTGAAGGAGCTTTCCTGTGTTAAGCTCTGAGGAGCAGGAAACATCAAAGAGCTGTCTGTGAGCTGGCGTGTGGTGGGGTGTTCATGGAGAAGGTGACTAGAGCCAGCTCCTTGGATGAGGGTGAGACCAGGCTGTGTAGATAGTACCTATAGTGCCAGCATTTGGGAGGCTAATGCATGAAGATCAAGAGTCAGCCAGGGCTGCACAGAGGCCCCATCTCAAGCTCCCTAGTCTACCCTAAAACAAAACAAAAGTAAGCAAAAATGGGGTCTGAGAGTAGGGAAAGACCCAGTTATTTGGGCCATTTAAAGGTGCAAGGCCAGGGCAGGGGTATTTTAAAGAATGGAGGGGCCTTAGGATAGGAAGGGACAGCAAGAACGTTAGGGGACCTAAGGAGACTCCCTCCCTGCTCCACATGTTCCTAGGCTGGTCTAAGATATTGTTTGTCTCAGGACCTAAACTCAGAGTTACCCCAGCCACAAAGGCCAGGATTCAGCAGCTCTGTTTCTTGTGTGGCACCAGCCCCAAGGGTCTCAAGACAACATGCAGAACTTTCCTGTTTTCTCCATGATTAGCCCTGACCAGTCCACATTCTGAGAGCCTCCTCAAACCTGTACAAGTTGTTCACTAACCCATTGCCAGAGATAGAAGCCTCCATTCGCCTTCCCCCTGATGTTAGCCAGCAGCTCCAAGGAACCCAAACCTGCAAGCAGCAATGCTTTGGCTCAGAAGCATTACCTCCTTTGGCTCAGGGTGGCAACATTTTCTACCTTCTTGGAGAAAGGGCACCAAACCTTTAGCCTCAGGGAGAAGAGCCAGCAGGAGTCTCTGTGGGGCTGTCCTGCCAGGTTTTGCAGGGCCCTTCTGCTAAGTTTATCAGTTTACCTCAACCTCAGTGAAATGCTAGCACTTAATATTTGCTGCACATGGAGATACTGGTCTGGCTAGACGTTGATTTCCAGGAAGCCCCAAGGGTTTTGAGACCAAGAATGTGGCAAGGAAAAAGCAGGCTGGGATGGGGGTGTTCATGGAAGAGTCTGAAGGTGGGACAGGATTCTGACCACAGGGAACATTCCAGGTAGAGGAAATTGATTGTGTAAAGATGCTAGGACCAGAGAAGGTGAGGTGAGACAAGAGACACAAACAGGTTTGCACAGATCCTGGGAGTGACAGTTGAGTGCAGGCCAGAAGGGACTGGGTCACCTGGATCACATCCAGGAACAATGCTTTTTATAAGAGTTGGAGACCATGCAGAGCTCTGCCACATACATAAACACACACACACACACACACACACACACACACACCCCTTTAGTTTTGTTATAAAACCATGTTTCAACCAGACATAATGGTGAAGGCCTGTAATCCCAACTACTCCAGGAGGTTGAGACAGGGGGATGACAAATTCAAAGATAACCTAGGGGACTTGTCTTAAAAGTAAAAAGGGCTGGTGGCATGGTTTGGGGGTAGAGCATTCGCTTAGCCTGTGCAAGGCTCTGGGTTCAATTCCCAGTACTGAAAAACAAAAACAAAACAAGTCCCAACACACCAAAATAGGACACGTTCACTGAAGAAAAAATGCGGAAGGCCAGAAGATGCCAAGGAAGAAAACAAATGTCACCTTCATGCTTTCAACCCGAGTGCTGGCCTTGGACTTCCATCCACACTTATTTCTATGCAGATGGCTGACATCTAACATGCAATTGTTAAATAATATGCCCTTGTGTTCATGCACAGGGTTTTGCTGTGCATCTTCTGTTGCATGCCGGTGTGCTGGCTATTTCTTTCCCTCTTCCTTCATCCCCACTTCCCTCCCTGTCTGTGGTGCTAGGGACCAAATCTGAGCATTGTGCATAGCAGACAAATACTCTACCACTGAGTTTTAGCCTCCATTTAAATTTCATCCATTCATTTATTCATGTATGCATGCACGCATGCGATTGTTTATGTGGATGGATGTTTTGTCTTCCTGCATGCATGTGCTCCAAATGCATGCCTGGTTTCCACGGAAGTCAGAAGAGGGTGC
>NW_021604603.1:5187770-5196895 GCF_004785775.1 Grammomys surdaster
CAGTCAGGGACTCTATCCTCATTACCTTATGCTTAGCTTCCTAGCCCCAGGGCAAAGCTCCTCCTGATGACAAAAGGGACAACCATTCCGGTTCCCTCAGGACTGCTCCATGGGGGAGGAGGAGTGTGAAGGCAGCAGGAAGAGGGGTCAGAAGCCCCAGGGCTGCCCCTCTGGAGGTCTGGGCCTGGCTTTTCTGGGCTACTTAGTGCCTGGTACTTACAGAATTCTAACAGGGTCAGCTGAATGAACACACACATAGCTGAGAAACGGGGCAAATGGGGGTCTACGTCATTCTCTGGGGACTGCAGGGTGCTGTGGGGGAAGGTGGGTCAACAGAGCTGCTACTCTGTATCCACACCTAGGGTCGGCTTTGGGGCAAACCCAGGCCACATTTGGGCATTTTGACCACATCTTGTGTTTGCCCAGAAGGGGATCTTTTGAGTGGTTCTTAGTTGTGTCTCAAGACCAGCAATACCTACTTAACCTTGTTAAAGATACACATTTCTGGACCTGCCTCAGCCCTGCTGAAAGCAGAAATTTGAGCTCGAGGACCAGTACTTATGCTTTAACAAGCCTTCTGGCACATTCTGAGGCGTCATGGTTTAGAAAAATCACTGGGCTAGCATCAGCTCGCTCTGTTACACACCATGCTGAATCCTGCAGGGGCAGGCAGTTTGAGAGTAAAGACCCTGTCACTGCCCCCTTGAGGCAACTTTCCCAGAGGAAAGGTAGACTGGGTACACCTGAAAGCTAAGGCACATAATGCCTAGAATCAGGTGATCTGTGCAGTAGGTGACCTAGGAGAGCTGAGGCAAGCAGGTCTGGAGGGAGAGATGCCTCTCCATTGTGTGTGGTGGTGAGGGCAGGAGTATTAGAGGGGAGAAACACCCGGCTCTGGAAGCCTGCAAGCTCAAAGGCGCAGATATAGAAACCACAGAGTCAGGGTTTCTACAGAGGAAAGTGGCCAGGATAGGGCGCAGGGCAGGCTGGAAAAAAAATCACAGGAGAGGCCTGGGAGTTGTGGTCATCAGGCTGGGGGCGGGGTGGGGGCGGTGTATCGGGCACGGGCAGTGGGCTGGGCGAGGCGGCATTGGGAGAGCTGCTTGCTGACCTGGTGTCCCAGTTCCCAGGTTCACTGACTGTTCATACGCCAGTCTAAAAAGAATTTGTTTATGAAGGGTGGCACCCACACCTGGTTTGCAAGCTCTCTCCATTTCCATCCCCCACACCCCTTTCCCATGTGCCCTAAACCTTACCTACTTATTATGGGGATTTCTGGCCAGGCAGCCTGTTCTGCAGGGACCTGCCAAGGCACAGCCCAGCCCTAGGCTCACAGCAGGAGAGCCCAGATGACAACTTGAAGGCAGCCTGGGTTGAAGAGTGGGGTCTGCCTTGGGTGCCCCTTGTCTATCCATCACAGGTTGGAGGCAGGAAGTAGGCAGAAAGGCCGAGGCAGATTTAGTGCAGAATGGAGTAAGGCTTAGCTCAGGGAGCAGGGAGCTGGAGGGAGAAGTGAGACAACAGGTTTGGGCAGAAGGTTTGGGAGGAAGTCCTAGGCGTGGGAGGCAGCAGGCAGTGCAGTGTGAGAACCGCTCAGAAGCAGCCGGGCTGAAGGTGGCAGGGCCCATCCCGCTGCTGCTGGAGCCTGCTGGAGTTTGAAGGTTCCCACTGCCTCTCCTGGTGGGTTTATTCATTCGGACCCCTTCCCCCTATTCCCTCTCTGCCCAGCCCCAGCAACCCTATAGCAGAAAGAAAATCTTCCTCCTCTTGGAGTCTTAGGGGTGAGAACAGAGGCTGTGAACTATTTCTGGCTCGGCAGACACAGACAGACCTCTGATAAGAATCAATAGTACAAAGCAGTGCATTAGATTTTAGGGAGTTTTGGGTCGCAAGACTGGTCCATTCAAATTTGCAGTAGAAAAACCTGAAGTTGAGAACATTTAGGAAGTAAACATTAGCGTGTTTACGGAACAGTTCACGTAGGCCAGGCTGTCACCAGGCACCCAGGGTGTATAGATTTTGACTTGGGCTCCGTTTGCTATGGGTCACTGAGTGAGTTGCTCACCTACTGTGAGTTCCGGTTCCTCATCGGTGCGATGGGATTGATGTAATGCCCACCTCAGAGTAATTCTGAGGCTTCGGTGAGGATACACTAAAGGGCTGGGAAATAGCACAGTGGCAGAGTGCTTGCCCAGGATGCTCGCTCGCCGCTCTGGATTCAATCCCGAGCACCGCCGAAACCAGAATACACGAAGAACTTAATATCGGCTAAGCGCTTGCCTCATGCCAGACCTTTGCAAAGCCCTTTGTACACATTACCTCACCGAAGCCCCACAGCAATCCTCTGAGGTAGACACTATTATTATCTCCATTTTATAGATGAGGAAACGGAATCTCACAAGGGTCAAACCGATCAAGTTACACCAGATCAGATTTGCTGGGAGTGAGGCTGTCTGTCTCCAAGCTTGAGGGTTGACTCACTCTGCTAGGCTCTCCCTTCAGTGACACAGGCTGATCTGTGGCGGAAAACTGAGGAGTGACAGCCTTTCTTTGTTCTGGCTAATCTCTCTTCCTTCATTCCCTCCCCTCCCCCTCCCAGGGTCCACTGTAGAGGACTGATCCCAGGGCAAGGACAGACAGGCGGCATGGAGTGGAGTGGGTGTGGAGAGGGGGTTCCAGCTTGGCTGTCACTGAGGCGTGGTCCCTGAGCAGTGTGGGAGGGCTGGCTGGCAGGACAAATGGGATGGCTTTGTCATTTGCTAATTTAGGTTCTTCTGCTTTCCAAACAGTGCCAGGGCAGCTGGGGCTGGCTGACAGGTGTCTTCCACTGAGATGACTGACCCTGCCTCTACTATCCACAGCCTTGCAGACATTAGCAATTCTGGCTAGATACTTCCTTCCTCCCATACCCTATAGTCTTTCTAGCCCCGGGAGAGACAGTAATGACGTTGGAAACCAGTGGGACCAAAGGCTGGAAACTCCACCTCAGCTTTCTTCTTTCGCTAACCCATTCTGGGTTTCTTTCCTGCCCCATCCTTCCCTCCCAACCTAGAAAGCCCTGGATACTCCTGCATGCTTCTTCCCTTTCTCCTTCCAACTCAAACTGTCCTCAAACTCATAGCAATTCTCCTGCCTCAGTGTCCCAAGTGCTGGGATTATGGATATGCACCACTGTGCCCCACTTTTGTTCTGTTAATTTCTCATTGGGTTGAGGGACATAGAAGTTGTGACCGTGGGGTCATTCCATTGAGGCCCAACTTCTGTCAACACTGCCTTAGGGTCCCAGACTTTTAAAGAAGCTGAAGGAAGTTCATCAGCCTATTCAATGCAGGAGTTCCCCAAGAGGCAAAGGGGAGTCCTTTGGAAGCCAGGCTCCCCCCAAGGTCATGGCATACTCCTAAACTAGCTTACCAATAAAGGTTCTAAGGGCCCTGGGGAGCTGGCTTATTTGATCAGCTTGAGTCTTAATTTAGGTTAGGTTCTGGAAGGTTGGCATTAAGGTTGGGGGTGATGCCGAGATTGGGGTGGGGTGGTGAACTAGGCTGCTGCTTCAGCAGAGAGTAGAAACTGGAGGTGAATCTGGGAGGCCCTAGAATGTGAGGTGTTGTATGTGGTGACCATCCCAGGAAAGCAAAAGAGCGCTCTGAGAGCCATGGGTTAGGTTAGCATCAGGACATACAGCATAGCTGAGTGTACCCTCCAGCTCCCGAAGTCACACCCACTGGAGCTGCCCCATTGCCTGCTGGGCTTCTTGCATTAAGAGAGTCCTGTCTTTTCATTTGCTCAGTGGACACCTATGGGCCTTAGCAGAGCTGCAGACAGAGACAGGGGTGTGTTTGGCATAGAGAAGGCACAGAAGCAGAGTTAGAAGGAGACTGATGATAACATTAGGGAAGAGTCTGTGAAGACGGGCTGCACAGTACATTGGGACCGCTTAACACATGGGCTCACCTCTCCATGTTCTCTTGGACTGTAGAGCCTTCCTCCTCTGACCTCCTGTGATCCTCCCAGCAAGAGAAAAAGCTGGCTTTCAGGAAGGGGAGCTCCCTAGGGAGCTAGGTTTTGTCAGGAAAGTGTCAGGGTCTTCCTTAAGACTGCCTTGCTGTGGGTACACTTCACCTACCCTCCTTCTTCTCTCTGACCTTGCTAAGCTCACACTTTCTGGCTGGCCCCAAGCAGACCTGACCATGAAGCCTGAGGCCCTTCAAGTCACTGGAGAGAGCCTATTAAGTTCTTATTGCTGCTATAATAAGCCACCACAAGCTTAACTATTCAAAACAGCACAAGTTATCATACAGACCTGAAAGGCCAATGTCTAAAACCTGTCCCACAAGGCTGTGAGATGAGGTGTTTGTAGGCCTGTTTCCTTCTGGAAGCCAGGGGAGGCTATTTCCTTTTCTTTTCTAGGTCCTGGAAGCCACCTGTGTCCCTTGGCTGGCTCTCACATCCTCCGACTTGGAGGACAGTGTTTGGCCTCTCTCTCCTTTGACATCCTCTTCATATGCCACATCTCATACCAACCCTGAGCCTCATGTCCCAGTCTTAAAAGGGCACTTGTGATAACTCAGGACACATCTTTAATTTAATCATGTCTGTGATTTGTTCATATAAAGTATCATATTCACATTGTCATGTTTGTGGGACCATTACCCACATGGCCACAGGAAGTTCTGACTAGGGACTCTGGAGAGCCATGAGTGCTGGCTGCTTTGACTCCACGTCTGAGGAGAAGCTAAACATAGCCTGAAGGCTCTTTGATAGCCTTTTCCCAAGACCCCTGTAGAGTCAGAATAGGTGACTTATTCCTGGACAGACGTGAACTGAAAAGGAGGTACCCTTTTCTGTAAGCGAGGAGGTCAGGAGAAAAGCAACAGAGGCACCTTGGTAAGGGCATCGATTGGGGTCAGGGCAGAGACATATGGAGTGAATCCTTAGCTAGACAGAGGACTCCTGCTAGAAATTACAGGGCCTACCTGTGGGTGGCCCTGGAGGTCTCTGTACCCGCTTCCATGCTCCGGATGCTGGGGCTTGTACATGCACCACAGGCAATAACAGACCTAGCTTTGAAGGTCATTTCTGAGTGAAATCAAGAGACAGACCCCAGGGAAGTCTGTGGGCAAGTGTATAAAGTCAGAATTGGGACCAAAGTGCAAAGCCAACATTGGAGTCCTGAGTTGGGGTGGACCTGAGGGAGAGAGTTAGGTGCTTGGAGCCACATGGTGTGGAGGGAAAGCAAACTGAGGTAGGACGCTGGGAGCTAGCACAAGAGGATGCAGGTCCTGCTCTTCCCAAGACTCTCTGCATGGCCTTGTAGTTTCAGCAGAGAGGACACCCTCCTGGGTGGTCTACATTCACAGTGACTTGCTGTAAGCCCATGGTCATCTGATTTTTGGTTTGCTTTGGTCCTTTCTTGTACTTTGCCACATTATCTTCATTTTCCTTTTCAAAAAGCAGGGTAATTCATGCAAACATGAATTCATGCTCTTTTTTCTTTCTTCTTTTTTTTTCTTTTTTGCTGTGAAGTCTTAAAGGAAATTTATGGTAGGTGCTGGAGAGATGATCCATTGTTAGAATGTTTGCTGTCTACTGAGTTAGCACCCACATCAGAAGCTGGGAACATCACCTCAGCACTGGGAGACAGGCTGGACTCTGGGGCTCTCTGGGAAGGTAGATTAGCTGAATCAGTGAACCACAGGTCCCAATGAGAGACTCTGTTTCTATAAATGTTCCCATTGCAGATACTCCCATAATACCCCACGTTGACTCTGGCCTCCACAATTATCAGTACACCTCTGTACACACACTTATATATGCACCACACACATGAAACACACACACACACACACACACACACACAAACACACACACCCTAAATGTTTAGAGAGAGAGAGAGAGAGAGAGAGAGAGAGAGAGAGGAGAGAGAGAGAGAGCCACAAAAAGCCAAGGCAATAACCCCCAGTGAACCCTTCCCCAAAGTTCCTAAATTCCTCCTCTGCAGCTGCTCCATGTGGATTGATGGCTGTCTATTTTCTACTCTTATGTCCTAGCCCCTACAGCTTCTCAGACCCTGTCCTTTCTCCCTGGCAGCCATCAGCAAGAGGCTTCTCGGATGTGACCTGTGAAGAACAGGCTTGGAGCCATCTCTGTCAGGCAGCAGAATACTAGTGTCCCCATGGCAGATTATTTTTTTCTTTTATGTGCACTGGAAAGACACCTCCTTAGCTCACCCTTGCCTACCTACTCCCTCTCTCTGTGAGCCTGCTCCTGGCCTCCCAGAGGGGTCAGTGCTCTGCCTGTCCTGACTAACCTGGGATCTTGGCCCACAAGATGACCGACTATAATAGGCACCAGATTAACATAGCAGGCATTGTCTTTCTCTGACTATAGGGTGGGTATTATGTGTTCATCAACAGTCCTAAAAATACCCAGGAAACAGGTGTGGCCCTGCAGTCAGGCTCTGGTTGACATGAAGATTGAGCAGGGAAAAGACTTTTAGTCTCCCTGGGTTCAAGAAATGGAATGTGGAATGCTACTTCGAACCTGGGCAATGGAGATTCCTTAAAGGCCATCTGGAGAAGTGTGTAGAAGTCCACCGATCTGCAGGCTTCCATGAACATAAAGGTGGCGCTTCTGTTACTGTGACTCAGTGGGACCCCAGAAACATGCTCTGGGGCCCCCAGAACCCTGCAGGCACCCTCCTGTCTCACTGGCACCAGAGACACAAACACTTAAGTCTTTGGCTTTTTGAGGATTTTAGAGAATCTTCTGGGGTTGCATGTCTACATGTCCTGGCTGGAGAGGAAGTGTCAGCCTGCTGGCTCCCTCCCTGGCCTTTAATGGTTCCTCAGGCCTCCCAAGGCCCTGATCTCCTTCATCCCCTTCCTGTTTACATCTCTGGTCAGCTCCACATCCCCTCTCTGCCTTCCCACAGGTGAATGCTGCTTTCCCCCAAGTCAAAGACTCTGTGTGTGCAGGGTTTGCATGTGGTCCTGGTGTACACACACTGGTCTCTAAGCCTGTGTGCCTGTGGTATACACTGCAGCACATATCTGCCCTGCGAGGTGTGCATGGTGGGAGGGGGTGGGAAGGAGGGGCAGCTGGAGGGGCAGTGGCTGTTCTATTTTTACTGGCCAGTTGCCGGAGGCCACGGTTTTCATAGCCTGCCCTCAGCTCTGCCCCCACACTCTGCAGTCTGTGGGGAGGCTCAGGCCAGCCTTACTCCACGAGGACTAAACTAGGTAAGTGTCTGACCAAGGACCTGGGCATGGATGAGCAGAGAGGTGAGGTTTTGTTTAAAGGGGAAATGAAGTTTGAGAGACAGAGATGTTGCTTATTTAGATAAGTAGGTTTGTTGGCAGAATTCTCTAAGACTCCTAGCCTTTTGACCCAGCAAATGGCATTTCTCCTGTGAGATGCTGTGGACATTGGACCAGGAGGGAAAGAACTGTCCAACATGTTTCTCAGGAGCCCAGAGCAGAGCCCAGTGGAGCATGCTCTCATAAGGGACTGCAGCCAGTGGCAGGAAGAATAGGGCTCCTGGTGGAAGGGGTGGCACTGGGGGCCTGAGAGCCATTTAGGAGAAGCCTGGGGGAAACGAGGTATCAGGATAAGGAGATAGCTGGCGTGCAGGACACTGAGGAGATAGTCCAGAGGCTCTGCTGACCAAAGAGACCATCTTGTTTCTTTGTCTTTTCTCTCTGACAGATCTCTTCACCTGTCTCATCTGCACAGGACTCGAACAGGTAAAGACAGACTGCCATGCCTCTCCACTGCTTCTGGCTCTGAGTCGTAGAAGGGGTTGTTGGGATCCTCTGGTAGGGGAGGTGGATGACCACAGTGTCTGGGGTGCGGGATCACAAGAGCCTGTGAGCTAGCAAGATATCTACAGCGTGGTGCTAGGAGGAGGAGGGTTGGGCTAAAGGCAGCCCCTATCCCAAGTCATGGACCCTAAGCGGTTCTATGCTGGACTTCCTGGCCATGAGCTTGGGAGTTGAGCTTGTTAACCCTTTTTGGGAGGATGGGAGTGCCCTTGAACTGAGATCCAAGGTCAGAGGTGGGGCACAAGGGTAGAGCATGGAGTTTGCATTCCTATCAGGAAGGTCAGTTCCTTTCTGCTGTGTCTCACACAGGATCTACACACTCACACTTAAACACGCAGGCTTGGCGTGGAAAGCTGACAGCCTTTCCACACTGAGGGCCTCAGGGCCAGGAAGGTGAGCCTTGAGTCAGGCCTGAGTCTGCTCCCTTCCTTCTAGCTCTGTGTTGTCTGTTATCTGCTTGCTTTCCACTTGTGTGGTACAGATGGAATTCGGCCCTCCAGCCTCACTGCTATCTATATCCTGGCTTCTAATCTGGCCCTGTGCTTCCCTTCCGTACAGCCTGTCAAGGATCCTGCCTGATGGGTGTCAGAGGGACCCCTGGGCCTGGCATTTGTCAGTGAGGCAGTTGGGGACTGCCTGGAGCTTGGCAGGAGGCCCAGGCTGGTCCTAGCAGTGGGCCCCGCGTTGGTGACAATGGGCTTTCTAAGGGATAGAAGAAGGATAGCCACGGCTAAATGCCCACCAGGGTGAAGCACATTCTAGGGAGACAAATGCAAGATCTACTCAGCTGAGATTCACATTCCCAGAGGCCAGACAGACGTGGGTGGGGTGGATCTTTGTCAGCTAGTGTCTCTTTTTGGACTTCCCCTGGTGTCTTCAGAAGACCAGAGCCCTTGGAATCAGCAGCTGTGTATGAAACCTAATTTCAGCTAAGCATCTTGGGAATGCATGAGTGGTTCCCACATCTCTTCCCCTGCTCCCCCTGGGGACAGCTGAGACTCTGGGGTCACCTCCCACTTAGCCCCACTCTCAGCATGAACAGAGGCTTGGGTGCAAGGCTCCACAACAGGCTGGGATGCAGGACAGGAGAGCCAAACCTGGTGACTGGGCTCAGGGGGCTTCTTCATGAGCACAAGAATGGTGGCTACGGAATGACATTATTGGTGGGCACCTTGCAAGTGTCCTGTAGTACTCCAAACTAGATTCGTGAACCAAATCTAAACACGGACTCCGACCTCCATGCCTGCCCCTCTATCCATGCTCCGACCTCCATGCCTGCCCCTCTATCCGTGCTCCGACCTCCAT
>NW_021604603.1:5196905-5221257 GCF_004785775.1 Grammomys surdaster
TGCCGCTCCGACTCTTCACTTTATCACCCGTCTCAGGCCTCCTGACCCACACCACACATCTGTCCCCAGCCTGGATGCTCCGGCTTCCCTGAGCTTCAGCTCAGTCATTTCCTCAGTTCCCCACCTACCCACCCTGTCAAGGTCCAGACGAGAGGGCAAGGCAGGCCTGTAGTCTCTATAGTCTTCAGGACTCCTGAGGGTGGCCTGCCCAGGGACAGCCTGTCAGAACTCCTGAGGGTGGGCTGCCCAGGGACAGCCTGTGAGGACTCCTGAGGGTGGCCTGCCCAGGGACAGCCTGTGAGGACTCCTGAGGGTGGCCTGCCCAGGGACAGCCTGTGAGGACTCCTGAGGGTGGCCTGCCCAGAGACAGCCTGTGAAGGCTTCTCACTGCTCCGTAGCTCTGCTCTCTTAGAGGCTCCTGGACTGCTGTGCTGGTTTCTTTAACCAGTGTCGTTGTTATTTAGTGGTTGAACCTGCTTTGCTTCCAAGTGAGCTCTGGTTTGAATAAAAGGTCCAAGGCCTAATATTAAGCACACTACTAGTTGGGTGGTGGTGGTGACTCACATCTTTAATCTTGAGATTTAATCTTGAGAGGCAGAGGTAGGAGGACCTCTGAGGCAAGAGTTCAAGGCCAGCCTGGTCTGTAGAGTGAGTTCCAGGACAGTCAGAGCTACACAGAAAAACCTGTCTCAAAAAGCCAAAAACCAAAAAAAAAAAGAAAAAAGAAAGAAAAAAAAGAGGAAGAGGAGGAAGAAGAGGCAGAGGAGGATGAAGGGGAAGAAGAGGAAGAGGAGGAAGAGGAAGGGGAAAAAGAAGAGGAAGAAGAAGAAAGAGGAGGAGGAGGAGGAAGAGGAGAAGAAGGAGGAAGAGGAGAAGAAACAGCAAGCAGCAAGCAGCTGCAGCTGCAGCCAGAAGAGAATGAAGGCACACTAGATTTTTTTCCCCTCTTGGCTTAGCCTCTACTCAGGGCTCCCTGCCACCTGCCTGGGGCTGCTGGGCACTATTGAATGGCACCTCTGGAGTTGGGCCACCAGGCAGGCAGCTGCACATCAGTTTCCATTCTGTTCTGTTCCTCTTGCCCCTTCTCTGAGTCCTAATCCACAGGTGAAGTCTGAATCCAGCTTCGTGTTCAAGGCTCTCCGGATCCTGGCCCATCCTCACTTTTCCAAACACATTGTCTACAGATTCTGTTCTGGTCTGCACCTGAGTCAGCAGGATTTCTCTGGAAATAGCCAGTTATAAATGTTTTAGGCTTTCCAAGGTCTTAGGGGGATGTTGTCTTCATAGTCATTGGTTAACCTACTACTGTGTTGAAGTCTTCCTGCTGTTCAATTCCCCACATCTACTGGGGGTTCACAGCAGGATGGACAGCGGCTCCATTAATGATTCCTCTGTCTCCTCTAGGTGCTGCCTTGCTACCACCATGCCGGAAGTGTAAGTTGTTTCCTTTGCATACAGGGCTCCTGGGAGGCTAGTCCTTCACCACAGACTTAAGCCTTATAGCTGAGGACAGCCTGGCTCACCCCTCTCCTAAGCTACTCTCAACAGAAGCGCCTGAGATAAGGATGAGCCTTAGTGCCTGGCCAGCTCTGACTGTTTCCTGAAAGTGTCCAGGACCTCCCTCAGCTGAGCAGAACTCATTCCCAAGAGGGAGTGTGTTTGGAGGACATGTTTGTTTGGCCTATGCTTCAGAGTTAGCTTGTCAATACTGATCAATGAACCGAACAGACTAGGCTACGACATCACATGGACATGACGGATGAATGGAGCTCTGGGACTACATGCCCAGCGATGGAAGCTTTTGCATTAATTGTGGCCTTCTGTCAAAGCTTACACTAGATTCCCCTACAACTTTGAATGACCAACATGTCCCAAAAGGAATGAGAAGTAGCCCAGAAGGTGGTTGAGTTTTTCCTCCTTGTTTGCTGAAACACTGAAGTGGTTCCCCTCTCCCATGGTTGGTGCCTTTCAGACATGTTGTTGTCACCTGTCCCCTCCCCGGAAGCAGATCTGCTTGGTTCTCTTGCTGCCCATGTCTTGTATTTTGTTCCCACTCACTCTATGTTCTTTCTGCTCTTTCTTCCGGTTCCTCCCATGATGGATGTTTAAAGCGAGGTGAGTGGTGTTTGGGGTTTCTCTACTGGTTAGTTCTTCTAACTGATGAAGATGGGGTGGGCTTGAGGAAGGGAGGAGACTGGGTCAAAGCCAAGATTGGAATGGGAATGACTGAGAAAACTCCCAGGAGAAGAGAAGCAAAGAATAGAGACGCCATGTGCACAGGTGCAGGGCTCCCAGGATGCCCCTCACATGTGGCTGGGACCGCAAGCAAAAGTTGTCCCCTCCACTTTCCTCAAAGCTCCTGTATCCCCGGGGGCTTCATTCTGCCTCTTATAAAGCTGATGCCATGCAAAAGTATATCTGAAAGGTGAAGGCTACGACTGAACACTGAGGAAGGAATGTAGGTGTGTCCTTGGGTTCCCCTTAGGACTGTGGTCACTCTGACTCTGGACACTCTGCAATCCAGATTTCTTCAGGCTGCAGAGAACACAGCCTGCTTGTGGTCCGGGGTGAGAGCTGAAGGAAAGTTGGTGTGCTGGCTCAAGTGGAGAGGTGATGTCACTGATAGAGGGGACACTTGGCCTGGAAAGTCTTAGTGAGAAGCAAATATAGCATTTTCCAGTGACCGTAGGAGTCCTTCAGTTTTGATGAGACTCCTATCCAAGTGAATCCCTGGGGACCACTGTTTAGATGAAGAGACCATGTATTCAGTGAGTGTTGAGAGAGAGAGAGAGAGAGAGAGAGGCAGGCCATTCTCCATGGAGTATCTGGGAGGGTGAACCCGGCGCTGTCATGGCCACAGTAACTGGCTGTTTCTCTCATTACCTGGAGTGTAGGCTTTCAAAGATAAAAAGATAAGGCACCGTGAGTAGACTGGGAGTCATGTGCTCAGTATGCTGAAGCTCACTCATTGCCTCTCCCAGTCACTCCCACAAAGCCTCACCATGTGTACCTGACACACTGCAGAAACAGACTGTAGCTGTGCTCTCCCAGGGCTGATCACACCTCAAATAGGCAGGCTGCTCAACAGGAGCAGCAAAGAGAAACCCAGGAGAGACTCAAGGGCTCTCAAACCTCATGAGCCCATTAGTCAGCAGTGAGGTGTCCCTGTTACCTTCACCATGCTGGGGGACACTGTCACAGAGCTAAGACATGAAACATCGTTTTTGATAGGTTCTTTCATGTCGCCTATGACCTTCCATGATGGCCTTCAACATGTGAGTCTTAGCTTCCAGACTGCTGAGGTTGCACATATGATCCACCATGCCTGGCCTTGGAGGAGACTTACTAAGAGTTGTTAAAGCATATCTATTTGGCCATCAAGAAGTTGCCTGCTCGTTTTGGCTAGAATACATAGCAGTGTCTTTTTGTATCCTAGAGATTTATGTGGGTGAAGGTGACGTGTGAAGTAGTTTTGACATCCACACAAACATACTTCACTTCTCTGGGACACATGCAGTATGTATCTCTGGCAGGAAAGAACATCCAGATGCAGCTGCATTATCACCTGGAGTCCTAAAGCCTACGTCTGTTTTAGGCTTCTCATGAAGGTTGCACATCTGTGCCCTCATTTGTTCTTGCGGGAGCTATGGACTGAGTACAGCTGTCAGTGTGCTCCTCCGCAGATGAGGAAGTTCCTGTGGGAGGCACTTCTGCAGTCTCCTGCAGGATCATATCAGCAGCAGAGTAAGGACTGGAAGGTGGGGCTTCAGCCCCTAGGTCAAAGTAGCAGTGTTCTCTCAACCTGACGGGTTCAGTCGCAAAGATGAGCTTTAAAGGCCCGAAAGTGAGCAGAGGATTCTGGGTAGTGATGAAGAATCCAGTTTTATAGCCTCTGCCTTACCACTGGCCTCTCTTTCTCATCCCCAGAGGAAATCCAAGATCACTGCCTCCCGTAAACTCATGCTGAAGGTGAGCCTGGTCCCATGTGAGCTGGAGGGGGCAGCTGTGCAGAATCTAAGGGATGCCGAGGGCAGGGGCAGCAAGGAGAGAGACCAAGAGTAAAGGAAGAAGCTCTGGCCAGTGCCAAAGCTGACGGGTGACCAGTGTTGTATCTTGCCCCTCCTGGGTACTTATGAGACAACAGGAACTAACCTGGGATGGGACTCCTTGGTGGAGGGAGCGGAAGAGATGTAGTTTATTTTGGTATGTTTCATTCTCTGGAGCTCCGTGGGACAAAAGGGAGGGAAAAGGGAGACTGTAGATAAACAAGCTCTGGGGCTAAGGAATGCCATGTGACCTACACAAGGCCTGGGGCAGCTCTGCCACACTGAACAATGGCCTCAGACCCAGCCTAGTCTAGGGCATCTTTCCCCTCAGTCTGAGATGGGTATGGATCATGAGGAACCAACCTTGGCTCAGTGGCTTTGTCCTTTTCAGAGCCTGATGCTAGCCAAGGCCAAGGAATGCTGGGAGCAGGAACATGAGGAGCGAGAGGCTGAGAAGGTGCGGTATCTCTCAGAGCGCATCCCTACGCTGCAGACCCGCGGTCTGTCCCTCAGCGCCCTTCAGGTAAGCCTGACAGGCTGGGCTGAGCTCCGTGCTTCATGTAAGGGGCCCTCGGTAGATCCTGAACTAACAAAGAGCTCTAACTTACAAGGTGCGACCACACCAGTCTCACAACTGCACATGAAGTGATGACATTTTACAGACTTGAGAGGGGACTTCCATCCCCAGAGAGGAGAATGGACTTAATTGGGTAGAACCAGGGACTGGCTTCCCATCAGGTGGTACTATGGTATTGTATGGCCTGGAAGATGGCAGGATTTCAGAAGGCCCATTCCTGCAAAGATTCGTCCCCCTTTTTAAGATGAGTCTTTTTTTTTTAATTTTAAAGATAATTTATTTCCATTTTGTGGGCATTTGTATTTTGCCTGCATGTGCGTCTGTGTGAAGGTGTCAGATCTTGGAGTTATAGACAGTTGTGAGCGTTCATGTGGTTGTTGGGATTTGAACCCTGGTCCTCTGGAAGAACAGCCAGTGCTCTGAAACCTCTGAGTCAGCTCTCCAGTCCCAACACTTTGCTGTTTTTTAAACTGTTAGTAGTTGTTTTAATGCCAGTGACTTCAGAGGAAAGATGAAAATATGTCCATGTCTCCCATGGCAGTAGCTATTTTACTTTTATAAAACTATTTTTTTTTTTAAGAAAATAACTGTGAGCCTGATGCAGAAGCATGTGCCTGTAATCCCAATACTCAGGGCTAGAGGTTGGAGGGTTGTGAATTAAAAACACTTTTTAATTAAAACAGTTTTATACAATGTATTTTGATCTGTTTTCCCTCCTCCAACTCGTCTCAGATTCTTCTCAACTCCCTGCCCACCTAACTTTTTGTTCTTTCTCTCAGAAAAAAAAAAAACAAAAACAAAAACAAAAAAAAAAACCAAACCAAACCAAAACAAAACAAAAAGCCCAAGGGCTGGAGAGATGGCTTAGCAACCGGTTAAGAGCACTGAGTGTTCTTCCAGAGGTCCTGAGTTCAATTCCCAGCAACCACTTAGTGGCTTACAACCATCTGTAAGGGGATCTGATTCCCTCTTCTGGTGTGCCTGAAGACAGTGTACTCATATAAATAAAGTAAATAAATCTTTAAAAAACAAACAAACAAACAAACAAACAAGAAAAACAACAAAAACCAAAAACATGAAAATTAAACCAGAAACAAGCAAGCAAGCAAGAAAATCAGGTTGGGTGTGGTGGTGTTCACCTTTAATTCCAGCACCCTGGAGGCAGAGGCAGGTGGATCTCTGTGAGTTCGAGACCAGCCTGGTCTACAGAGTGAGCCAGGAGAGAACTACACAGTGAGACCCTGGAGAGAGAGAGGTGGGGGTGGGATGGGGTGGGGGAACAATAAGACAAAAACAAAAATAAAAAAGCCAATCAAAACAGAAGAAACATGGAGACATGGAGTTTGTTTTGTGTTGGCTGTCTGCTCCCGGGCACGGAACTCCATAAACCCAGGGATACTCCATTGGAGAAAGCTGCTTTCCCCTTTCCCAGCAGTTACTATCTGCAGATAGCGCTTTGGTTAGGGGTGGGACTTTGTGTCCTTTGTGTCCTCTTCCCCTTCTCTGCGCTGGGATTTTGTCTGGTTTGAATCAGTGTGGGCCTTGTATGTCCTATGTCTATGAATTCATATGTGTGAAGATTATGAGTTTGTGCCTAGGAACCCTCAATGACAAGGCTTTCAGGACAGCCTGGGCTACATAGTGATACAACCTTAAAAAAAATTGTTAGAGACAGAAACCAAGCCATAGAGGAGAGGGAAAGCAAGGTTTATATTTTGAGTTGTTGCCTTAATAGTGACAACTTTGAAGCTAATGCAGAGGCTGCTCCTGTTGGGATTACAGCGCAGACAAAGCAATGGTCGTAGGGCTAAGCCTGCTCAGTGTACAGACAGAAAAGGGAGGCTGGACCCGGCGGCCCTTCCCCCTCTTCTCCACTCTCATACCATCTACTCCTCAGGACTTGTGCCGAGAGCTCCATGCCAAGGTGGAGGTGGTGGATGAGGAGCGCTATGATATTGAAGCCAAATGCCTCCACAACACGAGAGAGGTAAGCCCTGGAGGGGTCGGGATGAGACAGCCTGGGCTGGCTGGGGTGGGCATTGGCGTGGCCAGTGGGGCCTGGGAGGCAGCCTCTCAGCATGCAGCTCTAGTTTTCCACCCTAACACCATAGGCCTGGAGATGGGCAGGAAGGCGAGCAACACACGAAAAGAGCAAACTTCCTCCCCACCTGCCTCGTGAGCGCTTCAGAAGCTGCCGGCTTCCCTCACCCACACAAGTAATCAGATGTCTGTTAATGACATCTTATGTTTGCGAAGGGCTTTCAAGTGTGTTGAATCCTTTGATCCTCCCTACATGCCTGTGGGTGACATGGAGGCTATTACCTGACCCTGACAAATGAGGACATCACAAAGGCTAAGAACTTGCTTGGCTCAGGTCACAAAATGGGGGTCCCAGTATGTACGCTGCACTCTGGTTCCCGCTCCAGGACTCAGTCCTTCATCCTGGGGACCAGCCATGGGCTGCTTCTGAGCATTGATTGGCCCAAGGTGAGCGTGCACTTCCCTACTCTACACTGCTTGCCAGGATGCTGTGTGATGCCATTAGGCTCCGGTGAACTCCCTGGTAGACCCCACCCTGGGATTATCAGGGTGTAGGATTTAGGGCTCCTCTACCTGCTGTGTCAATCAAGGCTCAGCTGCTGTGCAGGCCCCCTGGGCAGGATTGAGTAGCAAGAGCAAAGATGGAGGAACAGAGAAAGCAGTTCACGCTCCACACAAGGCTTCCAAATGGGAGTAAAGGTTTTTTGGCTTTTCGTTTGTTCGAGGGTTGGTGATGGGGAGGGGTGAGGTTAACTAGTGGGCTTCATTAAAAGTTCATCTAGCACATTTAGCATATGTAGTATCCTTGGAAAAGGATAGGAGAATTTCAGCACCTCAGATGGTCTAACCTGGAGCCTAGAGGACTTGTAGGATGGTTCTAGCTGGAAGCCTGGTAGTTAGATCCTCAGGAAGAGAGCTCTAGGTCCAGCATTCCTGCCATCAAGCCTGGCTCCTTCGCTCCTACAGATCAAGGACCTGAAGCTGAAGGTGCTAGACCTCCGTGGGAAGTTCAAGCGTCCTCCCCTGCGCCGGGTCCGTGTCTCGGCCGATGCCATGCTCCGAGCCCTACTGGGCTCCAAGCACAAGGTGTCCATGGATCTGAGGGCCAACCTCAAGTCTGTGAAGAAAGAAGACACAGAAAAGGTGAGGGCCACTCTCCTCAGACTGAGGGGACTGACAGCCTACTGACCTTTACCTAACACTTCTCACACAGCCTTCCACGGCCTGAGGCTCTCTAGTCAGTGTGTGAATCAGGATATTCTAGAACCCCCTAGGAGGCCAGTGTCAGAAGAGAGAAGACTGTCTGCTTCCAGTCTGTGAGGACAATGGGGCACGAGAAAGGATGACTGGGAAATTCAAACTTGCTTCTCATACCAGTTAAGGGGCTACCATTCCCCCTGTCATGTCAGCTTCTCAGTGTGGTTCTAGGAACATGAGTGTATAGAAATTGGAGAACTGAGTTCAGTTACTTGCCTAGCAAACAACTACTTCAAGTTTGTTGGCCTCACAGAGTTTGTTGCCCTCATGTCCAGAGCTGACAGGCTGTGAGAACTCAGGCAAGAGAGCAATCTCTCTGGCCCAGGGAGCTTAATAAAGATAAAGATAAACAGGCCAGGTAGTATGCTGACAAAATTGAATGCAAGTTAAATGAAACAGGAGAGGCTTCTTGGAGGAGGTGACCTTGAACTGCAGGGTGTCACCCAGGAGGGTGGCATGGGGCTTAGAGGAGAGGTTGGCCTGTCATAACTGGGAACCAGCTTTGTGACCCCATGGCAGTTACCTAGAACCTCCCATCCACACAGCCTCAGTCTGTGCTCCTGTCTGGCCTACTCATTTTTTATCACGTGCTGGGCAGGGGCGTCAGGATTTCTTATCTCTCCGAGGAGGTAGATTTTCTCCCATCCACTTTCTCTTGAGCTTGGGGGATGGGGGGGGTTGCTTTGTTGCCCCTGTGGCCTGGTGAGATTCTGACATGTTTGTGGATTGCCCACAGGAGCGGCCAGTGGAGGTGGGAGACTGGAGGAAGAATGTGGAGGCCATGTCTGGCATGGAAGGTCGCAAGAAGATGTTCGATGCGGCCAAGTCCCCGACCTCCCAGTAGAGGTGCCTAGAGTCTTCTTCTTGGGGCCCCTCAGAGTCCCCAGGGCACTCAGAAGAGATGGGAGGCGAACCCAATGTACAGAACTCCTAGGGGTCAACTCTCTGGGGTTCACGCCTACTCCAGTACCTTCAGACACTGGGCAGAGCATGTCTAGGTCAGATCTCTTTTGTCCCCTCATCAATAAAACTTGGCTTGTATGTGACCAGTGGTCCTGGGACTGGCAGCATCTATGTGCTCCTGGTTGCAAATGACAGAACCATGGGGTTAGGGGACCCTAGAGGATCCTGAGATAGGCAAGTGTCTGAGAATACAAGGCTAGATGATCCCCAAGGTCCCTCCAGCTCTAACCTTCCAAGAATCTCAGGCCTTTCTTTCACTTGTCACTTGGTGATATCCTTTGCTTCCACACCCTCAAAGAAGCATCCCCAGTCACTGTTCCCAGGGAAACAGCATTTAAGAGAAATTCAACCCTCCCACCCTCCAGAGAAATAGCTGCAGGAACTGCCAGGAACTGCTGAAGCCCTGGAATTGGGCCATAAAAGCCCTGCTGTGGGCCCTAGGAGGGGCAGTGTAATAGCCAGGTCTACAGGCAGCACAGAGCCAACTTCTTCACAGAGCAGATGTCAGCTAGTGATAGGTGAGGGTTCACACACGAAGGGGAAGGGCTGAGGGTGCAAAGGTCAGCTGTGGGAGGGAACTGGTCTGGAAGATGGCCAGGACAGGCTGGAGGAAAGGTGCTGGAGGGAGAGGGAGCTTGGGCTTTGGACAGAGCTGCTAAGCCCCATGGGTGGTACTAGGGAGAAGCCCCAGGGACTATGGGGATTGTGTGTGCTGTGTGTCAATCAGGGTACCTAAACAGCACGCATCACTGGGATCTATCTGATAGCGTCTCCTCTTTTGTCCTGACAGGTCGGCTTTCTGTATGGCACTCTGGGTCATGCTTTGGCCTCCTTCCAGCCCCATTCACCTATCTTTCTGCCCATGCCTGGAGCATCCCTACGATGCCCTGCCTCCCTCCAGCCCGTGTGCCCACCTTTGGAGCCAGGATGAAGTAACACACAAAGGGGAAGACAGATGCCAGTGCCCGAGACCTCATCCCAGCAGTGTGGGCTTATGGTACCCACCGGGCATGCTGGGGTTATCCAGCCACCACAGGGGCCCTAGGCTGAGGATGGAGGCAGAGAGAACGCCTTCCCAGCAGCCCCGCATTGCTTCCCTCCGTTTTTGTTGCTACCTGCAGTGCTCCCAAGTTCTCCATTAAAAAATCCCGGTTCCCAATGGTTCCTGTAACTCTGTTGTTAGCGCTCAGGAGAAAGTAAAGATGAGGAGTGTGTGGAAAGCGATCTGAGGACTTCAGTCTCCAGGCAGAGGTGTTTAAGATCAGACTAGAAGGCTAGAGGTTTGGTGGCTGCTTACTACCATGCCCCCAAATGAATCTTCCTTCCAAGGCACAATGACATCACAGACTCTCATCACCCAAAGCCCACATCTCAGAGGACCACTGAGTCCTACCCTCAGACTCCAGCTGTCAGAGAGGAGTCCTGTTGAGTAACACACCACACCTGGTCTCCTTAGGCTCCACAAACACGGGCCAGCTGGTGCCTTCGCACGAACCTAACTGTTGTGGGTCAAGAGGTCAAGGTACTTACGTGCTCTCATCTGGTCTGCAGGGCCCAGGACATGAGTTTCTTTACACTCCTGTCTCTCAGGAGGGTCATACTGGAGTTCCACATCTGGCCACCAGGAGGCTTCCACCCTCAACTCTGGCCATGGCTGCTCAGGTCCTAAATCCTTGCTCCCTGCACCTCCAGATTACTTCCTCTCTTACTGGAGACATCAGAGGCAGAGGGAGGAGCATTTTCTGAGGCCACTGCATGGGACTTTCTGTCCTGTCCCAAAGGGCAGTAGTGTGTCAGGGACCCCAGTCTCCCCTGACACTCCTGTCAGAGTCAAACACCCTCAAGGCTCATTCTTCCTGCAAGGTGACCAGTCCACCCAATGGTCAGACATTTGGGCCAATTCCTTTTTCTATCTCATTAATATTTGGGCCCAAAACCTGAAAGGGATTTAAACCAGGAGATGGGATGGGGGCAGTCCTGTGTCTTCGAGTTGCACCCCCCCACACACCTTAAAGAAGCAGAGAGCAAAATTCAGGGCCAGATGGAACTTAGCTTTTTAGGGTGATGTCAATGGCAGTTCCTGAGCCATCTGGAAAGTGACTGGTCCCCAGGACTAGTCCCAGCAGAGGCTGAGTTGCCTAAGCAGACTCTTGTACCTGCCCCTGGAATTACCCCTCTCTACCCTCTGGTCTCCACACATTATCTGTCATGAATTCCAAAGGCTGGTGCAAAGTGCAGTGTTGGTACAGGTCTGGGGCAGGCCTGCTCAGCCTGCCTGTGGCAGTGGGGACAAGCATCTTGGGGTGCATTAGGAAAGGCAGCACCTAGCACAGGGTTTTTGCTACAAGCACGTTAGTAGAGTCAGAGGTGTGCAAAGAGCATGCCTACCACGCACACATGCCTGCGGTCATACATACACACACACACAGAGGAAGAGAGAGAGAGAGAGAGAGAGAGAGAGAGAGAGAGAGAGAGAGAGAGAGAGAGTGATGGGGAACCTGACAGGGCTGGTTCATGCCACAGAGCATAGGGTGAGGTTTCATGCCTGGGCAGCCAAGAAACCCACCCTTCCCTGCCTCACGGGCTCCTTCCTCCTAGCTGGCTGGGCTCCAAAGCATGTCCCAGTGTTTTGTCTCTCACCAGCCCTTTGATAGAACCTGGCCTTAAGTTCCTGAGGCAAAGCGCAGTCTGCCAGGAGACTGTTAACCTAGGGATTGGGGTCTCCACCCTGCCCTTGCAGAGGTGGATGACCAGCCCCAATCCTGACTCAAAGCAAACTTGGTATACAAGGGTTGCTGGGAGGTAGGGGTGGGGCCCTCAGCACACCCAAGCCTATGGCCCTCTGGGAAAGGGCAGAGGACCTGTGCAGAGAACTCTAGGAGGTCACCAGCCCCATTCTTCTGCTTCGATGCCCTGAGCCATCTCCTTGAGGATGGACTAGTGCTCAGATACCCACACTTATCTGGGGAAGGCTGAGCACGGCCAGGAGAAGGTAGGCTTCAGCACTGGAAGGACTCTGTGAAGGGCTCTTTGTGGTAGCCCAGGGCTGGGCCCGGGGTGGAACGTGTGGTGTTTGTAGAGTCTTGATTCTGCATGGAGGTCCACAGTCCACATGACTGGATCTAGCTATAAAACAGGAGCTAGCCTTGGGCCTCCATTGATTGGCAGCTCCCACACATAGCATGTGACCATGTGCCAGGCACTGCTTTAGATACTATAGTCGTTTAACCTTCACATCTGCCCTGTGAGACAGCACTATCACCATCCGTGCTATAGGGAAGTATGGAAGGACAACATTCTAGAGACTTCCCATAGTCACAAAGCAAGGAGTGAGGCTGAACTTAGCTGAGGAAGTCTGTCAGGGCCCAGACTCCCATTCACTATTGACAGTAATAACAATGACAAATGTACACGCCAAATGTTTTATCAGAATTTGTCACACATTCTCAGAAAAGCTTGGAGGTAGATCTCTAGGAACGGAGTCCGGGAGAGTTTAGGACACTAGGATGTAAGGGCCAGAGACGACAGCTGAGAGCTTCCCAGGGGACCCCACTTCCTTCTGCCATAGGGGCTACTTTTTTTCTAGAAAGTCTTGTTTCAACAGAGCCCAACTAGCTACTGATCAAGAGGTACCCCACTAGGGTCCTGTCTGTACACCAAGGAGTCCCTATATCCTCACCAAAGGGGAAGCCATTGTGAGAGAGGCAGGATAGATCCACAAAGGCACAGGTGAAGTATTCTTCAATGGTGGGATCTAGCTGAGGACAGAGGGGAAAATGTCTGCTGTGAACAAACCCACAACGGCTGTGTGGGCAAGCCTCTCTCTGCAGCTGAAGATGGCACGATGTCCCTCCCTCCTGGTTAGGACCGACCAGGGCAGGGTGCCACTTGCACCACCCTGCCTGTCTTAGAGTTCTCAGCTAGTGTCTTCCCCATCTCTTGTGAGGTGCCCTGTCCCCACTGGCCCCAAGGCCCCAAGCCCAGTGTTGTGTCTGAGTCTCAGCGACTGGTACACTCAGGGCAACCCTGTGCTCAAGAGCTTTTGGGGCTAAAGTGTCATTCTGAAGGAGGGGCCAAGTTAAACGTTAGCCACAATGGCCCCCCGCGAAGTGAGTCACACCCCCCACAGGGCTCCGGGCTGGGCAGCCATGGGGGCAGTTTTGTTCCAGGTGGGTGACCAAGCTACTGAAGTCTGGGACAGGTCTCTGGGACCAGGGCAGATGGCAGCTTCCTCTCCTGACCCCCTCAGGGTTCTCTTTCCTCAAAATGTTTGCCAGCCCACAGGGCCTGGACTGCAGGGAGAGACAGGGGAGGGGGTTCCTTACTCCCAGGGTATATATCCAAGCTGGCTTGTGGCCCCAGCCAGAGAGACCAAGGCACACAGCACTGGCACCGAGTGCTGCAGTCAGTCTTTGGAAGCATTCAGAAAGAGAGTGATTTACTCAAGGTTACAAAGGACTAGGACACAGGTCCCCTGTCTCCAGTCTACTCAGAAAACTGAACCAAGGAGAACATTGTGAGTCTGGACTCTGAGAAGCCTGCCTATCTCAGGACCCCACCTGATTCCAGTGCTAGCCTCCCTCACTGGTAGAGTCAGTACAGGTTGGGCAAGCCTTGCCCTTTGCTTTGGGTTCAGGGAAGGTATGCCTCCCCTGGGTGACAGGCAGGTGTTTCAACTTGAAGGCCTGGAGGGGAAACCCTGTGTATGCCATGGTTGCTTAGAGACAGAGTGAGCAGGGTTATGTGGTACACCACAGGGAGCTGGGTGTCACTGGTCAGTGGGGGTACACACACTGTGTGGCTTGGTGCCAGTGTTCCCAAAGGATGTCCTCTCAAATGGCTGTTTGTGACCCTAGCCCCTCTGCTGTGCTCTGCTGAAGAGCCAATGCCACAGATATTTGGGGATCCCACAGCTAAAAAAGAAACAGGGAAAGGGCTTTCCTTCATCCCAAAGCATACATGATTCCACGTTGTTATTTTAATATGAAAATAGCCTTTTGTGGGAATTGTTTCCTAATGTGTCTTTTTTTTTAACCCCCTAGACAGGGTGTCACTATGTATCCTTGGCTGTCCTGGAACTCACTCTATAGACCATGCTGGCCTGGAACTCAGCAGAGAGCCACTTTCCTCTGGCTCCTGAGTGCTGGGATTTAGACATGTGTGTGCTGCCATCACCACCACCACCAGGCCTGCTAATGTCTTTTAAGACAAGGTTTCCCTATAGTCTGAGCTGATGCTGTTGTAGGCATATACCACTCTGGCTACCAATGTTCTTATGTCACAAATTAAGGCAGTGGCGAGACCACTTCAACAATCAGATTTTAAGAATATTTAAGAAATATTGCTAGTTGTTAAAACTAAAAGCCAGGGGACCACTGGCTTGGGGTCCTTAGGATGTGGGCATTGTTGCTGCCTCCTCCTTCTTCTTTTTCCCCCTTTTTTCCAACAGTGTCAAAGGCCAGTACTGAATAGTGCAGATAGAAAATGGGGCCAGAACTGAAATGTCAGAGTGTCCAGGACAGCTTGTTGGGACTGGGGATCCCCCAGATTTCCATTCTAGCCTCCCTGGAAAAGATGCCCTATGAGTCTTGTGTTTTGGGGGACTCCAGAGCCTGCCTATCTATTGTGGGTTGCCTCAGAACCTCAAGAGAGGGAAGAAGAGGGGTGACCTCCGACTCATCTTTGGCTGGGAAATGTCAGAAGACCTCTCCCCTTGGTCAGAAGCTTCCCAGTCACAACAGGCTCTGCCTTGGTGGATTTTCCTTGTGGAAGTGTGATTGTCACATTTAAACATATGTGCAAATAAAGAATTATAAAGTAAGCACCCATGTATGGAGAGTTTATATCTTTGTGTTGCTGTGGCTTAAACCCTTTGGCATGCATGCAAGCTCTTACTGAACTACACTCCTCAGCTCCCAACCACTCATTTTCAGAACTAGGATATCATGAAATACTTTGAAACCCTTCCCCACCCCCCTTAACACTGCATTCCTCTCCATAAAGGTGAATAAACTTGGTCTTCAATATTGTGCTCACGAGAGTCTCCCTTCTCCAAGATTTGGCTTTCCACAATCTCAGTAAACTCTGACCCAAAGATGCTAAATGAGAAAAAAAATCCCAGGAATAAGCAACTTGTCCATTGAAAGGCACACGCTTTTCTGAGTAGTGTAACCAACTCTTGTGTCATCCTACCCAGTACCTGAATCATCTCTTGTCCTGTGTATCCATGTGGTGTAGCTTCTGTCTGCTAACCACGTGGCTATCTCTGTCCCCAGATAGGCTGTGTGATATCACAGTTCTTCTTTTAAAGTCATTCCCATTTTTTCAATGGCCCCAAAGTACAAATGTCCTGTAGCTGGCAATTGTATCACAGTGTGTGATTATAATTGTGTCTCCATCACCTCTTCCCCCTGTATTTTGGGCTGGCCTGGAACTCACTATGTAGCTTAGGCTGGCCTCTAGTCCTTGGCAATCCTTCTTCCTTCTGCCTCCCATGTCAGGGATCATAGGCATAGACCTCCTCACTCATTCTGTCTCACTAGGCTTTGTTTGTTTTCTGTGTACGTGATTGAATCCAGGGGTTTATAAGTGCTAAGCGTACACGTCATCACTGATCGCCACCATCCGCCCTGTATTCTTAGCTACTGGTACTGTGACTACATTATAAATCAAGCTTTGTCTTAAGCACATATAGGAAAACTATCACAGGTATGGCTGGTATTGTCTGTGATTTCAGGCATTCCTTAAAGGGCTGCTATATAACTCTCTGGTTCTCTGTGTACATTTCTACACGTTTATGAATTCCTTATCTGCATGTTGCTGAGATCTGCACCTCCCTCCAAGCTTTATAAAAATGCATGCATTTTGCTTTTTCTCTTTCAACACTGGCTCAAAATCTGCAGCATGTCCATTTTCACTGCCAAGAAATGATGAAAGGGTGAGGGTACCATCCTCTCTTCACCCTCCTAGGCTTCTGCTTCCTCTCAGTGCTTCTTCAGATGTTCATGGGCCCCTCTTCTGATGTTCATGTCCACGAGGTTTCCTGTTCAGTAATGCAATTGCTGGAGAAGAACATAGTCACGTTGACAGCCATACCCTTCACAAGCCACCTGCGACTCTGACAAGTGTGGAGGCGCCATCCCTCATTGGTTTGTTTGGTTTTGTTTTTCCTGATACCAGAGACCAGAGGTCCTAAGTGCCTAGAACCCTATGAATATCAGTTTTACCATCACCCTGACTCCCAATGTCAGCTTCAATAGGATGGAGGTTCTTCCCAAATTAGTGTGGTCCTCCAAACTGCTACTGAGCACAAGTGTGCTCAGCAAAGTGTTGAGGCGACTCTGAGATTCGTTTTCAGTGTCTGGAAAGCCAGGACACAGATGCAGATTCCAACTCTATGTTGCTGAAAACTCTCTCCCTCCTCTTCCCCACTCAACCCCTGCCTATGGGGCACACAGTGCCAACTCCTCTCCTGAGCTCCCTCCCTGACAGCCAATGATCTACTGGACAGCTCTTTTTAAGACTTTTAATTCACATGGGTGTTGAGTGCAGCTGCCGGCTTGACCATACGGAGGCCCATTTGGAGGCAGCTCCTCAAGTGGAGAATCATCAGGTCAAAATGTCAAGAAACCTTCTATTGGTCTCTGGTCAACTTCCTCCCTAAGAGCTCTGTAATCCTTGTCCCCTGTCCTGAATCCCTGACTCTGGAATCTTTGTCCTGAATCCCAGTCCCTCTCACATCAGGCTGAGAGGCGTTCATGAGCCATGTCAATCACTTTTGGGCCCACAGTTCAGCTTTCCAAAGCTCTTGCTAACCCCACCACCTGTTCAGTGTTACCTTTGATTATGCATCCCCCCTCCTTCCTTTCCTTTATAAATTACAAAAATAGTCCCCTTGGCGCGGTGTGGTGGCTCCTGCTTTTAATTCCAGCATTCCCAGCCTTCAGGAGGCTGAGGCAGGTGGATCTCTAGACTCTGACTTCCCATCCCGTGTACTGGACAGCACCCTGGCCTTCCATGAACAGCGCCCGCAACAGCTACTGATTCCATTTCTGATCTTTCAAGGAAGATACAATTTCCCATCCAGGCACCTGACCTTACGCACTCAGTCAGGAAGTAGGTTCCCGAGCATAAAGCGGCTGGTGCTGCGCTCACCCACGGGTCCCCACGGGTGGTACTCGAATTGCCTCAGATTATTGCAATATTAATCTGAATTACGTATGGGCCCTCTTCCTGGGAAAGCAAAACTGCTTTTCCATGGCAGAGTTATACACCCTGCCCCTTTAGCCCATTGTTGGGTATCAAGGAGCCAGGACCGTGCTTTTGGCGCATATGGTTTTTCATAGCGGTGTCCACTCTACGTTGGCGGGTTTGAGTTTGTCTCAGCTCCTTTTAGGAGAGGCTGGTCTTCTCACGCAGTGCCTGCTTATCTAAGCCGACTCTTCGAGGTAGTTTCTGATCCTTGGGGTGTTTTCTAGGAGCCCCTCACTTCTCCACCGCTGCTGGCACTCTACACCCAAGATTACGGTACCTGATCTAACTTTTTCTCCTCGGCTTTCAGCTCTTGGGTTTCTGCCGGCTAAGTCGATTTCCAGGCAGCGAGCTCAGCCTGACCCCGATCTTTGGGTTCCGCCCCACTCCCCGACTCCCTGGCACTCTGGACCGCGACTCCCAGGGAAGACGCGGGCCGGCGCCGAGCTGGTCCAACTGGTTCTGAGCAGGAAGTCTCCCGCCCTCGCCCCGGGCAGCAGAGCAACCCCGCGCTAGCCCCGGCTTGGGTGCAGCCCGCAGCTCCGTGCGATCGTCCCGCAGAGCGGCCGCGCGGGAGACCCGCCCCGGCGGAGATCAGCGCGGCTTTGTCTGGGACGCCCACACCTCAGAGGCCGCTCCCGGGGCCGGCGAATGGGAGAGCGGCAGCGCGGGGCCGAGCCGGGCTGAGATAAGCGGCCATGTGACCCTACCTGGCGCGGGGAGGGGCCGCAGGTGAGCGGCGGAGCAGGGAGCTCGGCACGCGGCGGCCGTGGGGCTCGGCAGCATGTCGGTCAGCAGAAAGGACTGGTCCGCTCTGTCCAGGTAAGTGCGGCCACCGGGGCCGGATGGCCCGGGGTTGGGGGTAAGCTGCGCCCCCTTCGGATCTCCCCTCCCGGACATGGGCCTGCTTCCCCGACGAAATGAGATCCTGGTCTTGTTGCTCTTCAGTGGGGACAGAAACCAAACTCTGGTTCCCTCAGGTGACAGAGTGGGTGGTCTTCTTGATCCTCAGCTTCCTGTTCCTTAAGTCTTAACGAGTAGGCTTAGGGCAAGGCTTGTCCGCAGCCTGGACAGCCCAGGGTGCCACTGTCTGTGAGGGCAAGGGAACATTTTAGGGGGCTGGGCAAGTTCAAGAGTTACCCCAAGACTTACTGAGCGGACCCTGAGTTTTTGCGCCTCTGTTAAGGGTTTTAGAGTGGGTCTGGGAAGTGTCCTTTAGCCCCACCTTATGGAGTCAACAGAACCAGGGTGTGTGAATAGGATCAGAGGAAGAGAAAGCAGCACCCTCCCTTCCCAACATCCCAAAGAGAGGCTCAAATTCTGAGCACAACATTTGGAGTGGGATCTAACCGTCACTTGGAGGCAAGATGGTATCCTAGATTGTGCTACAATCTGTGTTTGTGAATCTCAATGGGTCAGAGACTATATTTGCCATTTCTGCCTGCTGGATAGTCTATCCAGGGTCAGAGAAGCCCAAGGTGGGGTGGGAATCTAGGAGGCCGCCCCTCTCTTTGTGCCTCCTCTTGGAGCTGCCCCTCCCTCGCCAGAAGTGTTGGAATGAGCATCCTTCCTTCCAGTTCCTTTCACTGAATCTCTAACTTGGAATGCATCCTTTGTCCTAAAGGTAACAGAGGCTGCTGCCGAAGCCCTGTTCTTTCTATTCCTCAGGCTCCAGTTAGGATAAAATTGGCCTTTTGGCTTCTCTCAAGTGGGCTTTCGGTCTTCAGGTCTTTTGTGGGGTCAGAGCTATGTTTGCAGGTGCAGCCCAGCATGGGTACCACCGCCTATCAAGGCATCTCTCACACTGAGAGCTGCTGCCCCTCAGGACCTCCCTGAGGGCTTCAGGGTCTTTCAGTCTCAGTCTGTCACAGAAGCCCATCATTTGGTTTGAGGACTTCCTCCTCAGGGCCTTAGGACACTTCTCTGAAGTATGGCTGTCCCTCAGCCTCAGTGCAGAGAGGCCCATCGTATTTAGAGAAGGGGAAAGATAAGTTCCAAGGAGGGTGAGAGCCAGTGCTCTGGAAAGGGAGCCCACGCTGCCTTAGAGGTCAGACACACCCCAGGGAAGGTATGTGCTGAGGGTGGAGCCGGTGCGGGGGCAAGGCCTTGGACTCTGTCTGTGGGTCAGTGTGCATGGGGTTGGTGCGGGAGTGCCTTTGTTTCTGGGTGTGGACACATGCATGCCTGTGAATGTGTGTTCAAATACATGTTGTGTAGCCTCTGTGTGGGGGAGCATGTTTACGGCCTGTGTAGAGATGAGATGTTCATGGGTGGCTGGGTTTGCTCCCAGGATGCTCCATTTAAACGGTTGTTGAAGACTTTAGTTCTGTGTATGGTTAAAAATACAAAATGGACCCTACTTCCTCAGAAGTGCCCAGATTGATAAGGGTGTTTGTGATTTTTTTTTTTGTCTAAAAGCCTGGCTGTGGTATGTGTGTGTGTTTGTGTGTGTGTGTGTGTGTGTGTGTGTGTGTGTAGGGGATTTGTCTGGGAGCACTAGGACTTTTAGTGGGAATGAGGTCTGATAGTAAGTAGCTTGTCCACTGCTCAGTTGGGCATAGACTCACATGGCTGCAGGGGTGGGGCCAAGCTCCCACAGGATGTCCAGGCTAAGTGGTAGTGAAGCCCTGGGGAGCCAGTCCTGCTACCATAGGACCTAGCCTGGCCTCCCTGCCCAGGCCCAGCCTTCATGGAACCCCGTGGGCAGTTGTAGCTGCTGCCAGCAGTCTCCCTGACGAGGCACCTGGAGCACAGGACCGCTCCTGCTCCACTCTCTTCGTGAGCAACAAGCCTCAGCGGGCCAAAGGAAAGGGCTGTGAGTCACCATCAACCAAGCCTTCCGAGCTAGGGAGGCCTGTGCTGAGGGCGTGACAACGGTGGACTCAACTAGAGCCAAGGCAGAGATATGGTGAGCCTGTGCTCTCTGTCCTCAGCTGTGAGGTTCAGAAGCTGCAGGCCTGGGATGGGGCAGCATGGAGCTGCTTGCCCTGGTCAGCCGTGTCCTTTCCTCCATGTGCTGACCTGGTGACCAGTGAGGATATGCCAGCCTGTCTGTGGGGGGTGATGGGTGGACCTCAGAGCCCTGGGACTAAGTGGCCACTGGTTAATCATTTCCTTGCTTGGCCCTTAAACAGCTCCCTCCCCACCCCTGCTCCCTACCCCTCCACCCCACCTCCCCATACCCTGCTTCTCTGGATTCTCCTGATACCTTTCTTTAGACAGTCTGGGGCAGAAGGGACTTCGGACCACCCAAGGATTCTCCTGATACCTTTCTTTAGACAGTCTGGGGCAGAAGGGACTTTGGACCACCCACCAAAGCCCCTCAGTGTGTGGAAGGGGAGCCTGAGGCCTGCTCATGAGCTAGACTGCCCCAAAATTACAGCCACATCTTGTGTCCTTCCACTGTTCTCCCCTTTCCCATGTCCAGCTCTTTGAACCCCAGGACCCACTGAATGCTTCTGGGACATCTTCACGGTCCCTCTAGCTACTTGTCAGCCCTGTAACAGGTCTCTTTGTGACCACTAGGGGAAACAGGTTCCATTCTTAAGTATAACAGGGCAGTTATGTCTTTAGTCATCCGCGAGAAAGGGTGGAGTTGGTGAATCAGGACTGGGGAGGAACAGCAGCCTCACCTGGAGGCAGACAGGGAAGTGTGTCCCCCAGTGAAGGCCAGGAGATGGAGAAAAGGGTGTGGAGGGGTGTGACTAGTGAGCTGCTTGGCTGGGCTTCAGTGTCACCTTCCAAATCCCGGGGCTGCATTAGGGCCTGTGGGACCCACATAGGGCATGGCTCTAGGGCTCCGTGGTCACTGGCTTTCCCCAAATCTCTGTTCTCCCAGCTGCCCTCTGAGCTTGATTGCCCCTTTGCTCCGGCTTAGGCTCCCTTTTTCCTTCTGAATGCTCAGCTGTCCTACTCTGGTTTAGGACCAGCACTCATGCCCTGACCAGGACGCTAAGGCATTTTTTTTTCCTGGCCCCTGGTGTTCGGGTTAGGGCACAGGCTTTGAGAGGGTACAGATGGAAGCTCTCGGTTCCTTCTTTTCTGTAGCTGTGCATTCTCCAGAAAGTTATGAGCTCCTCAAAGCCTCAGGTTTCTCAAATTTGAGTTGGGTAGCATCACCTTGCTCAGAGATTAACATCAGTGGTATCTGTGAAGTACTTAGACCAGCCTTTGGGGCTGCAGTAGGCACTGACACCTTACTGCTCGCCCATTCGCCTTCGTTCTTCTACTTTTTGATTTGTTTTTCGCCATATTTGAATTTCAAGCCCTGTTTTAAATCCCCAATAATTGATTTATTACTAGGATTTCAGGAACCGACCTTTGTCCTTCCTTCTCCTCCACGTCGGTTCATTTCTTCCTTTAGAGGCCAATAATCTTCACTTATGAGAGATAACATTCTCTCCCTGTTGCTGGGTGTCAGGAGTTGAAGGTAGCCCTGTGATTTCTGAGGAGCAGGGGTTGGTGACCACATTGCCCTTCATGAGTATTGGGGTCTTGGAGACACTGACAGCTGGCCCTGACTTCTGGAGCCAGCTCTCACCCAACCTGGTCATGAGTCATGTTTGAGGAGTCAGGCTGATGGCACAGCACAAAGGGCTCCAGTTGAGGGCAAACAAAGCCCCTGCTTCCCCCAAGGCAATGAGCAGCATCTGAGAACCGTGTTGCTCATGGTCAAGGAATCCTGGAGGCTCCAGCCTAGCCCTGCTGGGTGTGGGTGGGGAATGTTCACTCTCCTCTGGATATGGGCCCTCTCTGGAGGGTAGACATTATTCCTGATCCAGGACAGGGGCAGGGAGTATGCATGCAGAGTGGGAGAAGGAGCAGTGTCCTTATTTGCAAGCCAGAAGTTGGCAGAGGAGAGTGGGACATCAGACCCCCTGGCTAGGAGACTGTAGGTTCATGTGCACTGTGGGGATGAACAAAGGAGTGGTCTGTAAAATATACAAAGATCACAGGGCTCATGTGAAGGCCCAGGGGACTCCTATTTAAGATCCATGGTCAAGGACAAAGGGAAAAAAATCCCTGGTCTCCTTTCATTTGCATGGAGGTGGAATACAACTGTGACCGAGATGACTGGGAGAATTGATGTTACCGTCATAATGGTTGAATTGGGATATTCCAGAAAGTTCTCTTCTAAGGTCGCTCCTTTCCTTGGTGTGATGAGCAGACACACCCTTCCTTAGGTAGACAGGGATAGATTGGCTTCAGGGGCTCCGACTGGCTTCCTCTTTGTATTCTTCTGCATCAAGTTGGTTTGCTTCCTCAGGAGAGGAGAGTCTTGTGTTCTGATAGTGACATTCACACCTGCTCTCCCACATCTGTTGACACTTGCTGTGTGCTGGTCACCATGTGAGATACCAGAGGTCTCCACAGCCCGCTGCTCTGTCCTTTTTCTCCTTAGTAGTTCCTCTGCATGCTGTCCCTAGCCTACCATCTTCCCCTGAGCATCTAGCTCTTACACCAGGGCTTGCACTCACAACCTCCTCTTGAGACCCTGTGTCACCAGATATGATACCATTGGCTCCTCCTCTTGAACAAAGTCTATACATCCAAGTCTTTCTCTCCTATGGGCTGGGTTCTGGGTTTGTTTCCTTGCTTATTATGTGACTTGCCTAGCCTCAAAAGAGACATATGTTATTTTCTTTCTGTTGTATTTTAGCTCCCAGAATCATGCCCAGCCTGTAGGCCTCAGACAGCATTTGGTTAGAGAATGTTGGCTGTATAGATGTGAGACTTAGCCTGGGAAAGTAATTGTCTTTTTCAGCAGTGAAGAGGTACAGGGAGTGACTTGCCCAAAAGCAAGGTGACTAGAAACCAGGTCGCAGACACCAGAGGCCCACCCATGCATTTTAGATGCAATTCAGTTGTATACAAATTGTGAGTTTTGCAATAGCGTATAGGAAATAATTACAATGATGGAGGTAGCCACCTTCCTCCTGCGGTTTTGATTTCTGTCTCTTGCTGACACCCAGAAGTTTTTTTGTTTTGTTTTTTTTTTTTTTTTAGAAAAACATAACTGACTAGGCCACTTTAAAAAGACTCTTACTCCCCTTTCTGAGAAACCTCATAAGCGGAATAAATAAGTATGGCTAATAAACTATAACTTAAGTCCAACCTTACTGTAATAGATATGTAAGTAAGGTTCCCTTTGGTGAATGTTTTGTCTCTATTTCCTTCTTTCAGCTGCAAGCCAACACAGCATGCCTTTAAAGAGTTGCCTCTTCAGGGACAGAATTCTAAGAGAAAGAAATATGTAACGCCTACTCCCCTTAATACCCAAACGTGGTTACAGACTAGGGCTGCCGTTCTTAGAGCTGTTGAGTGGTTATGTGTTGTTTGGGTGGAGGGAAGGTGAGTCTTGGTAGGGCAGGTGGATTAAGATGGTGAGAAGGGCCGATGCGTGGGCTGATTGGATTGCCTGGTGGCTGGTTGACTGCATGAATGGATTACTGGGAGGTTGTGTGACTACCTGAAAGTGTCTAGTTAGTCCCACAAATGCAAGATCACAGGAAAGGAAAGCATGTGTAGAGTATGTAGAGTCCTCTTGCTGCTCCAGGCAAGTAGGAGACAGCTTTAAAAGTTGAGAGAGGCCCTGAGAAGGGAAAGTCTACTGTGGATCTCTCTCGGTCTGATTTTGGAGTCTACCCTTTCCCTACCATCAGTGGCTAAGGATTCTATATGGGATGAGCAACTCTGAGGGAACTCCTCAGTTATTGTCTGTGGAGGACTAAGAAGAGAGATCGCATTGTCAAGGTCACCTTCCCCTGTTCCCATCATCCAGAGATGTTCTCTTCCCACAGTAAAATCCAGCACACACAGCGGTTCTCAATTAGGGGTACTGTAACTCCAAGGGGCTATTTGGTAATGCTGGGAAGTGTATTTGCTTGTCACAGTGGGGAGGGAGCTGCTGGCATCTAAGGCTGCTGCTTAGTACTTATAGTCCAGGGCAGCTCCTCACAAGGGATTATCTGGCTAAAATGTCAGTGCAACCAGGAGAAACTCTGATCTAACTAGATCCCTGCAAGCTGTGCAGACGGGAGCTGCATTGAAAAATTAGGTTGTCTAGTAGCCATGTCAAAGAAGTAAAGGGAAAAATTAAATAATATGTTTCAATTGCTTTAATAGATCCAAAAGTGATCATTTCAACATGGAATCAATATACAATCAATCAGTCCTTCCTTCCTTCCTTCCTTCCTTCCTTCCTTCCTTCCTTCCTTCC
>NW_021604603.1:5221267-5278390 GCF_004785775.1 Grammomys surdaster
TCCTTCCTTCCTTCCTTCCTTCCTTCCTTCCTTCCTTCCTTCCTTCCTTCCTTCCTTCCTTCTTTCCTTCCTTCCTTCCTTCTTTCCTTCCTTCCTTTGATACACATTCTCACTATGTAGCACAGGGTAGCCTTAAGTTCCTAGGCTCAAGCCTTCTAGCTAGCTGTTACTACAGGCACAGGCCGTCACAGAAAGTTACATTGTTTCCATGAGAAACTTTGCACTTTTCTCTTCATCCTGGCTCTTTGAAATTCTGTGTGTATTTGCACATATAACCCATCTCTGTGCCAGTTATCTGCACTGGAGTGCCCCAGGGCCACTGGCAGCAAGGCTGCCTCCAGGCGAGTAGTCTTCTCCAAGTCTGACTGGGGAAGGTGTTCACCTGGGTCTGTACTGTGCTGATCCAAACTTCTTCTCCTAGCCTGGCCCGGCAGCGGACTTTGGAAGATGAAGAGGAACAGGAGCGTGAACGCAGGCGGAGGCACCGCAACCTGAGTTCAACCACAGATGATGAATCTCCAAAACTCACCCAGAATGGAGCTCAGAGATCTGTGGAGAGGTACTTGGTTGGGTTGGGTTCTGAACACCATTTTATCATTCTGAGTGGAAGTGGGATCTTAGCTGTCCCAGGAAGACTATGTGGAATTAGTTTGACCTGCTAAGGATTTGGTCCTGGGATAAGGCTGATGGTGGGAAGATGAACTTCAGATTCCTCATCATCTCTAGACTCATACTGAGCCCAAGCACGGCCCCTACCCTTGTCGACACACTCCCAGATGCTGTTTGGTGAACCTTTCTGTGAGCCCTACTCTGCTGGACATTTTATGATGCAGCTCCCTTAGTCCTCATGATGTCTGAGAGACCACTGTTAATAACTTGTTTTATATCAGGAGAGACTCAGGGAAGCATGCTAACACGCCGAGGTCCTGTATCTAGTGGGTGTGGCCACAGTGTTCATCCAGACTTGTAAAAATTCCCTAATACAGACTACCTTCCTATACTCGAATCCTCCCTCTGAGGGGTCATGACAGCTAGGTTTGGGGATTATGAGGGAAAGGAAGAGACGGCCCAGAAGTTACTAAACGCTGCCTGTGTGCTAGGACTTTGCTCTCATGGAATGGCTCTTGTCCTGGGAGCTGCCCAACAGTTTACAGAGTTGAAAGGCCCAGACAGTGAGTTGATATACTTGAAATCACATTAAATGCAGGGGACAGGAGACACAGACAGACAGACTCCTTTAGATGGAGACCATTACCTCAGAGTTTTACACAGGTGTTTGTTTTATCTTGTTCTTGTTTCCCCCTCTCTCAATGAGGAAAGATCAGGCTGTGTCCCCTGGGCTGACCCAAACCCAGTGCTATCAGTATGTTCCAGACATACCCATGTGACAGGCAGTGTAATAGAATGGTATCTCAGAAGCCTTGAGTTTTCCTTTAGCTCCCTACCAGTTAGTTCCATGGCTGCCACTAGGCTCTGATGGGCAGGAACTATGCTCACTCCTTTGAGCCCTCCTAGTCAATGCTGCCTCAGGCCCAGAACCAATAAAGCAGCTGCTTGATCAGTGTTAGTAATTGTGGTTGAACAGTTCACTGTCATCTGTTCAGGAATCTGTTTCTTCTCCTCTTCTTCTTCCTCCTCCTCCTTTTCCTCCTCCTCCTCCTCTTCTTCCTTCTTCCTTCTTCTTCTTCCCCCTCCCCCCTCCCCCTCCCCCTTACCCCTCCCCTTCCCCTTCTCTTCCTCCTTCTCCTCTTCCTCCTCCTCTTCCTCTTTCTCCTTCTCCTTCTTTTTTTAGAGCTCAGGGTGCTTTGTTTAAGTGACACTGTGCACATAGACTACATAAAAGTGATTATTTAAAAAATAGTGGTGGGGAGGGAGAGGGAGCAGTTGGTGGGCCTGGAGGCATCTCACTGAGTCAGCTATACTCAGGGTCACCCTCTTTCCTGATATCATCTAATTCTGTCCACCTCTCCCCATGTCTTTTGATTCAGGCTGCCCAGTGTGGAGGAAGCAGAGGTCTCCAAGCCATCACCCCCAGCCTCCAAAGATGAAGATGAAGATTTCCAGGCCATCCTTAGGACCAGAAAGGAGCGGAGACAGAGGAGGCAGGTGGTAGAGGCTGTCCAGGCTCCAGTACAGGAGAAGCTAGAGGCAGAGGAGGAAAGAGACAGCCTGGGCCCTGAGCAGACCTTGTCGCAGCCCCTTGTGCCTAAGAAGAAAGTGGAGGCTCTACCTCGCCGGAGACTGAGTCGGGAGCAACGAGGCCCTTGGGCCCAGGAAGATGAGCGTCTAAAGAGCAGAGAGCTTTCAGAAGGAGAAAAGGGGCTTCCAGAGGAGACAGAAGCTCAGCAGAAGACCTTGGTTTCTGAGAAATCGCCTGTCTCAGAGAAAACCCCAGTGCCTGCCAAGAGACTGGTTTCAGAGAAAGCCTGCCCCTCAGAGAAGGGGACAGCCACAGAGGAAGCATCTCCAACTGAGAAAAGACATAGCCCAGAGAAGTTGGTTCCAGAAAGAACAAGTGTGACAGAGAAGTCACCGGTCTCTGAGAAGACGCTTGTGTCTCTGAAGACAGCAGCACCAGAGAGAAAGTCCACTCCAGTTCTAGAAAAAGCCATTGTCTCTGAGAAGATGAAGGAGAGGAGGCTGGTGTCGGAGAAAGCATCTATCTTTGAAAAGTCACTAGTCTCAGAGACAAAGCTGACAACAAAGAAGGCAGCAGTGTCAGAGCAGCCCCAGACCTCTGGGGGAAGTCAGGCCACCACGAGGGAGCCCAGAGGAAGGACTCTCCCAGGGAAGAGCCCACCTTCCTCTGCAGAGCAGAGCGCACCAGACCCGCCAACTAAAGCTTCCCGCTTCCCACCCATCACACTCCAGGTTGGCAGTGCTCCATTCTGTCTCTCTCTTCCCCTTCCTAGCAGACTTCACTGCATCCAGCCCTTGTGACCTCTGGCTCCCTCGTTTGCTCCTATCTTCCCATTTTTGAGCTGCCCTTCATTTTCCTAGCTACTGTCTGAATAATAGAGGCAGATTATTGGGCCTGCAAGGGGCCAAGTGCAGGGAACACCTGGGTTTTCAAACCGCATCCTCATCCAAGTCCTAGACTCCAGCTCTCAAGCCATTTACTTCTCAGTGCCGGGGTAGCCTTGTTTCCTGTCCTCTGCAGAGCCTTCCAGGGAAACCTACACCCACTAAGTATAGAAGCCTAAGGCTACATAGCAAACTCTTAGGAAGCCTTGGATCCTTCTAAAACTAAAGCTCTGTCTGGTGGCTGGGTTACATGAGATTATATAGCCATCGCATGGCAGAGACTGAGGCACAGGTAGTCCAACTAATTCTCTTCTTTTACCTGTAACTTCTGTGATGAGCTAGGCCACCTGAGGCCCCCCCTGGAAGTTTGGGTTTGGGGGACTGCTTGGGGCTGAGAGCACCCTACAATCATACTGAGGAAGATGAGGTCTCTTGTCTGACACCTTTGCTCCACTCAGGTGAAAATTCCCAGCAAGGATGAAGATGCAGACGCACCTTCACCCACCCTGCTCACCTACAGCAGTTCCCTCAAACGCTCCAGCCCCAGGACCATCTCCTTCCGGGTAAGAGCCAGGGGACCGTAGTCACCAATCAGCGCATGCAGAGCATGCAAAGGAAACCAGTGCCCATAAAGCAAGAGCTGTAGATTGTACAACAGGAAGTGTCTCCTTAGAGACTAGATAGAGAGAAGCTTTGAGTTATGGGTGCTCAAACAAGATAAGTCATTTTAAATAAAGAGAGCAGGTTGAAGACTGGTGTGTGTGTGTGTGTGTGTGTGTGTGTGTGTGTGAATAAATGTGAGCAGCCCCATCTAGTGGATAAGATCAGGACTGCAGGAAAATGCACTTGCCGGACCAGATTGGCCTGGCCTGTCACAACTCTCTTGTGTTTTTTCAGTCCCTGTCCTTCCTTGGGAGGTAGGGGCAGGGCAGAGAACAGCAGGTTTCTCTCCAGTGTTCTCTGCCCCTGCCTGGCTTCGGTGTGATGAAATTGGAGTGTTTCATTTGGTCTGTCTCAATGCTTATTCTTGCTTCTTTTGTTTACTGGGTCATCTGTTCATCCATTGATTGAATGTGCCTTGTGCCCTAATGCATGCTAGGCTCTGGGAAAGAACTGGTAGGCCTGAGGTTGACCAATACTCCCAAGGCTCCTGGTCACTGATGAGGTAGATAGGAATACAGGTTGTAGCAGGTACTTGGCAAGGCTGGAGAGGATGAGAAAGGGCTTTGGACCCACCCTGGAGGGTGAAGGCAGGTGCTTTCAGATAAGAAAGCTTGTTTAATGAAGGCTTGGCACTTTGAGGTGGGGGCAGATTATCAAATGAAGATGCATCCTGAGAGCTAGATTCCTGACTGGAGAGGGGGCATGGATTTCCTGAGACCCTCACTTACAGACCTCACCTTCTCATTTCAGATGAGCCCTAGGAAAGACAACTCAGAAACACCCTTAACCCGCAGGTGAGCTGCCTGGAGGCCTTGCTGGCTTTGTCTGGTCGTGTGTGTGTGTGTGTGTGTGTGCATATGTGTGTAAAATTTTATATATATATATTTTTCCCACCTATTATCATTGTGCCAGGCTGGGCCACAGGATGCATGGAGGAAATGGAGATTTGTCTTGTGGCACTAGATCTGTCAGGGCAACAAGATTGACAAGAGGTCCCGAGATGGCCCTGGGAGGGAAGTGTCACCACCGCTTTGTGTGCTATGACAGGGCATTGAGTACCTGTCCCATGACCCTTCTCATGCTTGGGGACATAGTTTTGATGGGGCTCTGAAGAAGGAGGAAGCTTTGCTCTGGAAGTTGGAGTGGGAAAGGGTGAGAGAACGTTCCAGAAGGGAGGCTATGATTAGGACAAAACCAAAAAGGACTCAGCTGTGGCAGGCCTACAGTGGGGCCCAGGAACCTGCATGTTTAGTAAGTACCCTTGCTTTGTAACACTGAACCAAGCAGAAGGAGAATGGTACCCTGTGGGAGGGTGTGGGAGTGGAGGAACACAGACAAACATTAAAGTATTCTAAAATGTAGTGCAGGCATTACACATTTCATCCACCTCTACTGGATCACCTGCCTGCTAAGCCTTTAGTAAGGGCTCGTGTTCCTAGGCCTGGGGTTCAGGGTGAGCTTGAAGTGAGAGGAGAACAAAGATAAGCAGCTCATTGGAGACCATTGAGCACATAGCCACCCAGGCAGGCAGATGCAGGGACAGCAGTGTGACCCGAGGATGGCAGCACAGGTGCTGTCATTACCACCCAGCGCGTGAGAACTGAAGTGTTTTTAGTAGAAGTGATAGGGTGTGAGAGAGGAAGGGAGGAAGGAACAATGGGAAGTACTTCTAGTCCCAAGATGCCCGATCATGCAGACAGGCTGGTTTCCTCAATAGTAAGAAGGTTCCTGGAGTCTATAGACTTAGCCCTGCCCAAGTCGTCGCAATCCACTCTGCAGTGAAGGCATTATCATCAGTTTCTGTCCTCCATCTTTGCCAGCATGATGGGGTACCAGGGATGGCTCTTCAAGCCCTGGGGACAGGCCTGGCCATCCTGAAGAATTTCATTATGGCCTCCCTGGTTTATTTCATTTTGTCTTCCCTTCCTACAGCGCCAGTGTGAGGCTGCCGGCTAGCACCATCAAGCTAGGGGAGAAGCTGGAGAGATACCACACAGCCATCCAGGTAGGAGCAGAGGTGTCTTTGTGAGGGCAGGAGTCCTTGCCAGGGTGGAGGGTACTATTTCTGAACCTCACAATCACAGCTCAGCCTCTTCCATCTCTGATTTTGCAGAGGTCAGAATCTGTCAGGTCTCCAGGCTCCTCTCGTACTGAAGTCCTTGTCACTCCTGCCGCTGTAGCCAGCAAGCGCCATCTCTTTGAGAAGGAACTGTCAGGCCAGAACCGTACAGAACCAACCTCCATCAGAAAGGTGAGGGCCAGATCCCAGCTGCCAGGCTCTGACATCCTTGAAGCCTGGGCTTAACCCTTGGCAAGGTTAGAAACTGTATTGTCTGCCAATGCTGGCAGAACCTTGATTTGGCATTTGTTTCTGAGATTGAGTCTCCTTAACTGGGTGCAGAACTCCCCAGGGTGGGGCCTATCCCAGACACATATAACTTGTGCTGACTGGTGTTGTGGTGGACAGAATCTTATCCCCATTCTAGAGCCTTTGGAAGAGCCTTACTGTGGTCAGGGACTCTGAACCCTAAGGAGGAAATTTTCTTCGTAGGAGAATCTGCGTCTGTCAGGGGTTGTGACATCAAGACTTAACCTGTGGATCAGCAAGACCCAGGATTCGGGAGACCAAGGTCCCCAGGTACATTCACCCATGTGTGTTTTTTACAAGGAGGTCAGGGGAAGGAGCGGCTCAGCAGCAATGGGTCATTTCAGAAGTGGAGCTGGTGGCAGGGGTTGTGGGGTAAGGACACAATCTGTGGGTGAGAGCCGCACAGAGGAGAGGGTCTGGGTCCTCTTCCCTTCAGGAAGAACAAAGGCATCCTGAGTAGGGGACAGTTGGTGATCCCCAGTTTCTCCTCACCCCTGTCTGAGTTCCTGCTCTTTACTCTGCTGCCCTAACCAGGAGATACGAAAAGAGGCATCAGTCACCAAGAGGGCCCAATGGGGAAACAAGTCAGCTACATCTCTGGATGCAGAGGTGAGTGGGGCTGGAGGGACTGGCCCTGAGATACAGTGGAAGGCCCCCAAACCAATCCAAGTGCTTACTCTTAAGTGGGTTGTGGTTTGGAGTTGTGTGGTCTGAGTGCCCAGATTCTATCTGTCCCTGTGTGCTCAGATGACTGACCCATGAGAAGAACAGGAGCCCCTGCGCTGGCCTGGCTGAGCTGTGGTTTGGGTCCCCCATCTAACCATTAGGTTTCGGGTATCTTACCCAGTGTGGGTGAAGGCTTGGCTGTCGAAAGGTGTGCCTTCTTATCCAGAGGTGCCCTCCCCCATAGCCCTAGGAACTCCCTTTCCTTGTTCTAATTGGCCTTTGTCCCACAGGTGTGACAAGCTCTGTCAGGACAGACCTGCAAACCTGCATCCCAAGGGCCCTTCGTCATGCTGGCCCCTCTCCTGCAACACTCCTGACTCTTGCAGACCCTACTCCTTTTCTGCTTCTGGGTCAGTCTGGGCATGGCCCTTGGGGGCCAGGAACATGAATAACACTTCTCCGGCCCCTCTCCAGCCCAGACTGTGGACAGATGTGCTCTGGTACTTTCTTGTCCCATTGTAGGTACAATCTATCCTGAACCCAGAAAGCACCAGAGCACAGCCCTGGCCCATCGGCCATGGAGTCTCCGTGTCCTCTCTGGGGACTGCCTGCCTCCCTTCCTCCTGCTCCAGCATCAAGCTGGGTTATTTTGCCAACTCCAGAGTTGTATGTCCTGCCTGCTCCCAGCAGGCACTCTGTGTGCCTGTGATATCTCCACACTAAGTCCCGGATGTTTACTGCTCCCTGAGGCTTGTTCAAGCCAGACTGGAAAGGAGTCCCCAGGGGCTGCGCCATGTGCTGCATCCCCTGCTTGTGCCCCACCATCCTGCTGCCCTGATCGGGATCTCAGTGCCTTTTTGTCTTACCACATGCCTTACTCTCACCCAGAAAAACCTTTCCCAGGAAGGATCTGATAAACTCATTCAGTCTCAGGCATGAGTGTCTGGTAATGTTGATGGTTTGTTCCCACAGACTTTGCTTTCCTTCAGAATCAGCTGCAGGGAGTGAGGGATTGTTGACTTTGCTGGAAGAAGAAACACATCCATCATGCCCCTCCTCTCTCGTTTTAAGGTCCTAGCTTTTTGACTTAATAGTGTACACCTGGGGTTGGGAGCGATGGCTCAGCAGTTAAGAGCCCTGGCTGCTCTCCAGGGAACCTAGGCTCAATTCCCAGCACCTATACACTGGTTTACAAATGTCTGAAACTCCAATTTTAGGGAATCTTGTAGGCACTGCATACACATGATGCGCAGTTATACATGCATACAAGGCACACATAAAATAAAAATCATTTATAAAGAGCGCAGACCTGCACATAACCTCCATTCCATACTTCTCCCCAGGCTTCCTAATCCCAGTTCTCAGTACCGTGGCCCCATGTGTGCTTGTAGAATGCTGAGCTGCAACCCTGTTATGGCCAGAGTCTGAAGGAGGTTACAATCTTAAGCCATTCCAGCAGTTATTGCCAATTGATTGCTCTGGATTCGCCTAGAACAGCCTTGAGGGAGAATGGGTGCAAGACTGCTCATACCCACTTGCCTGGGGCATCCCACAATTTCTCAGACATGGCTAGTACGTGCAACACTGGGTCCCTGATCCCCCCATCCCCGTCTTTTTGTCCTGGGTGAAGGCCCTTTCTCTTAGGCCCTATAGTCCAGGGGTCAGAGGTCCTCAGACTCTGCGTGTGCTCACACTTCAGCATCCAGGGCTGGCTTACCTCTGAGAGTCTCCTGCAGCTGAGCTCACCCTTTTGTTAGGCTGGAGGTGGAAGGAGCAGGCCCTGAAGACCTGCCTGGAACATCCTGTATATCCTGAGAAGGACTTAATCTGCAACTGAGGGTTGGTGTAAATCTGGGCAGGGCAGGGAAGGTGGCTCGGTGCCACTGAGACAGTGGAGGATGTAACTGCTCTGGTTCTGCTGAATACCTTGGACCCCAGGCCTTTCCCTTCTCTGAATTCCAGAAGTTCAAGCAGGTGACCTCAAAGGGCTTTGACGTGTTCATGATGTGAATTTTGGGAAGTTCCTTGGCAAGTGAAGTTTTGTAGCAAGCGATGCTGTCCTATGGACTTTTAGGAGAGAGGCTCATGGTGCTCCCTGAGACAGTGGAGGGGATGTTCATAGGTGCAGGCTTGATGTGGTATGAGCTCTGTCTGCATCCCCTCTTTGGGATGCCCACTGTGGGTAGACAATTGGTGGGAGTGCTGGGGCAGCTGCATCCCACAGCTGCTTCTGCCTCCTGCTTTGCTCTGGAGATAGCTGATGAACAAGGTGTGTGTGTGTGTGTGTGTGTAGGATGTGACATTTGAGTGCCCCCTGGAGGCAAGCCTACCTCCCCGCTCTGCTGCTGTGGTGGCCTGGGAGCATCCTGTCATCCTGTGGTATCCCAGTGCACATGCACCAGCCTGCATGCTTCTTCAGATCATCACACTTCTGATTTTCTGCCTATCTGCCTAGGCCTGATTATTTGTAATGACTAGACCTCTAAGTTGCTTCCGGAGCCATCTTGCTATGCACCAGTGTGGCTGCTAAGAAGTGGCTGTCTGGATAAAGTCCCTCACCTAAGATACTAAGTCCCCAGATACTAAGAAATCATTGGTTTTCTAGAAGAAGGGTACCCTGTGTTGATAGATGCCCAGATTCCTCTTTCAGGCATACTGAAGTCTGACTGTGTCCTGTCTGAAAGGCTATCAACTCTCTTGGAAAGTAGTTTAATTTCAGGGAGGGTTAAAGAAAAACAATTCATAAATTCCCGGAGAGTCTAGACTGAGATACAATGCAAATATTGGGGCTTTGGTGGGCTAGAGTGGGAGGGGGAAGCAGGCTGTCTTGCTCTTTATGGGTCAGTCTGGCTGCCGCACCCATCATCCTTCTGAATCTTCTCCCTCCTTCTGCCTTTCCCAAGCTCCCCAGATTTCCTGAGCCCTCCCTTTCTTGGGATGCTGCCCCCCCACCCCCCACCCCCGCCTGTGGCTCCATTTGTCCTGCTGCTGACCTGCGGGCAGCATGGAGACATGGAGACACACATGGCTCAGGATAAGCCTGGGGCTGGGCATCAAAGTAATTGGGCTCAGAGGCTGCTAGGGACCATGGGAAGGGAACTGTGTCAGCTGAATGATGGGCAAGTTGGCTGGTAGTGTGCAGAGGATCCTTACAAGGACTTTGGAATAGAGTGAGCCCTGTCCCTCTTAAGAGGTAGAACTAAAGGAGATGAGGAAAGAGGAGATGGCAGGGGCTGGGGGAATCTGGTTTACTTGGTGAGAATGAGAGACCGAATCTAACAGTATCTGGGACGGTCAGGGACCTCAGGGCTTGGGGCACCTGGGAAGTTGGGCCTGGTCCGTGGCAGTACATGTCCTTCAGATTCTGCTGGGGGCTGTTGAGAAGACTGGAGTGGAGAGAGGGAGCCTGGAAAGAGTCAGCTGCCTCCCCTACTCCCAACTTAGTTTCCTCTTAGTTTTCATCACCCCCTGAGTCCCACCTTGTGTCGATCACTCTTTGTGGACTGGTGGACATAAATATTCAAGCTGCAGTACAAGCTTGCTCCTGATCTTACAGATCTGTTGATCTAGTGGGCAAGCCGGACAAAGCAGCTCGCCATGACCACAGTCTCTAACCCTGGGGAAAACTCCAATAATTCTCTCCACCACACTCTTGCTGCCAGACTAAGGAGAGTGGCCATTCTTGGGTAACCTCCTCCAGCACTTGGAGGCTACTTCTGTGAGGATGACCTAGTGTGTGGCCTTGGGGCTCATGGAGAAAACTAGATATTCTCACCAAGGCTTGCAGAGCCATCTGCCTGAGGCCACTTGGCCCATGAGAAGCAGCCAGCAGCCCAGAGGACATCTTTCTCCCTGGCCTCATTTCCAACAGAGTTCTTGCCCTCTGCTCCCCAGGACCTGGCTCAGAGGCTCATGAAGTGTCTCAGAGGTTGACTTCTGCCCCCAACTCTGCTCCCAGCCTGCCCTTCTGGGCCTGGGCTTCTGGTATCTGCTTTATCGGGATTCTCAAGAGGGACAGCTGGTTTATGTTACAAGCCTGTTCCCTGCATATCTGCTCTGGTTTTAAATAGCTTTATCTGAGCAGCTGGAGGACCACATGAGCTTATATGGCGTGGGGTACTTGTTCTTTTAGCCCTGTGCCGGGCACCTGCCAAAATAGCAGCCAACACCCCCCATTGTGTCGTCCCCCCCCATCTCCTGCTGCACATTCCTCCCACCGTGGGGCTTGGCTCACAAGGCCCCAGCCCACATGCCTGCTTAAAGCTCTCCCCATGCCCTGCCCTCAGCCAGTCCCTGCTGAGGCTGAGCAGATACCTCAAGACCCGTGTGCAGTCCTTGTTCAGAGGTAAGACAAGGGAAGGCTCTAGGAAGGGACAGAGGTTTGTGGGAGAATGCGAGGGATTTGGCCCTGACATCTTTCCCTAGTCTTTTGCTTGTGTCTACCTCGAGTGGTTACCAGTAAATCCATGGCCCTTTCTAGAGGGGAGAACACCTCCACACTTCCACCCACAGAGCAGGTGTTTCCAGGATAGATTCTACCGTGAGTACCATGGAGTGGAGAGAGCTTGTGTAACTGATGGGAAGCGAGTGGGAGGTCTCGATCTGCCACTGAAGATACTTTGTGGTTTTAAAGTCTTGAGTAGATTGTTTTCCCTCCCAAGACCTTACTTTAGTGGCCTAGATCATTGTTGAGCCATTAAATACAACAGAACCCTAACCAGTAGGGATTCCCACCTTTCCTCTAGAGGCCCAGAGAGCAGGATAAGATCATGGCATGTATTTACCATAGTGATCCAGCTCTCATGTCCCAGAAGCACTGAGAAAGGTGAACTGTGCAGAGGCAGGTGGGCCTGCTGGGGCTCCTCCATGCAGATGCACTATCTTCGCTGGGTGTCTGGGACCAGGTGGGATTCCACTCCTGGAAGAGGTCAAGGGTGGCTAGCATTGGGGGGCAGAGGAGTCCAGATCCCTTCCCAGGAGAAGCAAGCTGAGCTTGTCAACATTGGAAGGGTTTCCCTGGGACCCTCTATGTTCCTTCCAGTGTGTTTGCTTCACCCTAACTTGCCCTTAGGGATTGCTCTTGTTTGATGCCTTCAAATAGTAGACAGCTTTTCTGACTTCTGGGCATAGTGACGGATTGCTCAGGAGGTAACTGCTTTGAGTGTAAGAAATTTCCAGCTCATTCCACAGGGAGTCCAGCTGGGAAGCCACCTGACATCCAGGATTCCTCCTCTGACCCTCTTCTCACAGGACAAGTCCTTCTCTCAGGACAAAAGAATCTGAGGGGATCAAGTTGCCCTTGCCCCTCCCTTCTCGTCTGCTGATTCCTCGGCTCATGGGGCTAACAGCTGGAGTGTTAGGAAGATCACAGCTTAATGCTGTGGACAAGGGCTGAAGGACAGAGCCTGCGGTCCTCAGACCTGGCAAGGCTAAGCTCTTTTATAGATATAATGATTAAAGCTTCAGAGAGCTTAAGGGACCAGTCTAAGGCCATACAATAAAAGCTGGGCTTAAAACTCAGACCTTTTGATCCCCAAAGAGAGACTTCTTCTGGCCTCTCTTTCTTTATTGCCCATGAATGGTGACCCCTGTGGCTTGTTGTGAGGGTAGTCAGATGGCAAGAAGCTGGTTGAAGTGTAGGACCCTTGGGACATGCTCCGATCCACCCCTCTAGCTCCCCCATGTCCTTGTATTTGGTAGCCCTTAGACTCAGCGTCCCCTTTGTCCACCTGGCTTAGGTGTGGTCCCTTGTGGGAACACTTCTTAGACTCTGCAGCCTGTCCTTTTTTGGGAGCTGGATGGTGTTCCTGGGGACAGGAACCAAGTTGCTCCTGCTTCCTCTAATCTGCCCCAGTGGCTCTAAGTTGATGGGAGGGCAGGAGAGAAGCCCTGGGGCAGCCACACACCTCCCCCTTCCAGAATGTTCACTCATCCCCATCTCAGGCAATGAGCTCCTTCTCACAGGTTCTGATAGCTCTCCTGCGGGGTGGTGGTGGTGGACAAGGTGGGTCTACTACCAGACTCCTGGGCTCAGGAATGGCCATGCTTATCCTGAGGTCTAGGTGGAGGTCATCTGGTGTTCAAATCTTCTTAGTAGAATAGAGCTCCACTCACTCTTAAGAGACCTTACACATTTGGTATCCCTTCTTCACTATCTTAATATGGGGGACAGGGGAGGCCAGGGTGACATGTTGCATGGGGCTGCTGTCGAGTTCCACTTGAGCAGGGCTCCTCTCGATAGTCTTGGTCCTACTCCAGTAGAGGGAGCAGAGTAGGGACTTGATTTGCTTGTCTCCTACCAAGCAGGCCTGGACCAATCCCAAACCACAGTGAGTTCTGAGTCTGAGGCAGTTTCTACTTAGAGCATCTGGGAACTCTCAGCTTCCTGGAAACCTCTTAGTCTCAAGGGTGGCCTTGTGCTGATCATCAGTTTAGTCAGCAGTGCATTGCATTTCATAGATGTCAATAGATATGCATCCGGGGTCTCAGCCCTCTTCTCTGCATTCAGATTTACATGGAAGAAGAGGAGGAGGAGGAAGAGGAGGAGGAAGAGGAGGAAGAGGAGGAGTAGAGGCTGGATATAAGCACGTGGAGAGAGATAGGGGAGGGGAATGGGGAAAGAGAGGAAAGGGGGTAGGAGCAAGGGCAGGAGAGCAAGAGGAGCAAGAGAATGAGGAGGGGCAAGCACCCCTTTTATAGTGAGTCAGGCACACCTGCTGTTGCTAGGTAACTGTGGAGCAGAGCCTAGACTACATGCCAACAACTACACCTGGCCATGTCTAGGCATTCACTCATTAATAGCCACTGGATCTTCATAAGGTCCCTTAGCCAGGATGTCTGCATTCCATCATTTAGAGAGAACTGAACCAAGGCTCAACTGTGCTACAAATGCACCAGCACCTCAGCAACTAACAGGAGAGAGCCTGAAGCCTCTGCTGTTTCTGCCAAAGTTAAAGGAGCATCTCCACCAGTTTCCCAAGGAAACCTTAAAGTCAGAATCTTTATTGAGATTGTGTGGATTAATACGCAGTTCTAATGCAAAAGGGGCAGAGAGGTGGCTCAACAACTAAGAACACATACTTAAGGATCCAAAGTGGGGTCTCAGCACCCATGTCAGGTGGCTCACAATCACCTATAACTCCAGCTTTAGGGGACCTAATTCCTCTTCTGAATGCCAAAGGCACCTGAACTCATATGTGCACATACTCATACCCAGACAGACATAATAAAAATTTAATTTTTTTTTTAAAAAGCGAGATTACAGAAAAAAGTTTCTTGTGCTCTGTTGTCTGCATTCCCCAGACAATAATTTTACAAAATTATATAATGTAACATCAAAATTATGTATATACAGGGTATATACACTGATTCAGTCTGTATGCACGCTCAGACCACCTCGGCCCCTGCATTGCTTGTGCAGTGTTTGGGTTGAATTCTATACAGTTTTAACCTGGGTATGTTCATGTGATCATCCCTACAAGACCCACAAGGGAACCTGTGAGGTGGCTTAGTGGTAAAATCACTTGGCACCAAGCCTGATGACCAGAGTTCGACCCCTGGGACCTACAAGGTGGAAGACAAAAATCAGTTGTCCTCTGACCTCCATACATGTACTGTGACACACATGCACGCATGCACACATGCACACACACACGGAAATACATTTTAAAAAGGCCAATGAGGATCCCCTGTGTACATTTTTATTATCATTTCCACTTGCCTCATGCCCTCTGCATGAGTCCAGATGACTTGTTCTGCATACTTATAATCTCGCCATTTTAAGAAAGTTATAAATGGAACCGCACAGCTGGAGTCATACAGCATATGATTGTTACAGTTGGCTTTTCTCAGGCAGTAGCTTGAGAAAATGTAATAGTCGTTTGTCTATTTTAATGGTTGAGTTCCATGCCGTGCAGGGCTCCAGTTCTTGCCACCAGTTTCCCAAGGGAGCTCCATGCCAGGATGAAAATGTCCAGTGAGAACAGAAATGGGGTGCTGTTCACTAGGATTCTCTGCCCCCCTAAAAAGTGGAGAAACATGACTAACCTTTCTTTGAGGATTACAAATAGGAACATGAAATCCAGGGTGGCACGACTGCTCAGGGGCAGGGAATTGGGGAACACCTGTTGGCTGCCTTGCTGTGATTCAGGTGTCACAGTTGCTTCCTTGCAGAGGAAGAAACTGTGGGTCACACAATGGCTTCACCCCCAGGCCTCTGAGCTCTAGCTAGGTGCAGAGGGCTCCTGTGGGAGGCTGCCCTCTCTTCTCACCTACAGTGATGTTTTTCTCTTTCTGGAGGGAGAGCCGTGAGCATGTCTGACGCCGAGGAGGTGGTGGAGGAGTACGAGGAGTAAGTATTAGGAGCATCTCCTGTGTTGTCCCCTCACACCCGGCCAATGAGCCATCCGCAACTCTCATCCTGGTAGGAGAGTCTGTGCCTGTTTCCAGGATCTAGAGTTGGGATTTCTTCCCTTCCTTCCTATTTCTGTAACTCTGATTAGCAGATCCCAGGCAGACCTCAGGCTGGGGACTTTGGGAATACAGGACTCAGTTCCAGGGCCAACAGGGTCTTACTTACTGGTGCGTTAGCTGCCAGGAGGGAAGCTGAGACGCTGGGGCTGTTGAAACTGCGAACAGTTCAACAGCTCCCTCGAGGCCTCAGAAATAATGCTATTTCCCATCCTGCCCCAGGGATCCTGCCTCCTTGGGTCTCAAGTCACCCCACAGTGCCTGTCTACAGGCCTGTCCTGGAGAAGCCAAAAGTGACACACAGTTAGGCAATCCAACAAGTACTCCATAGAGAGAGGTCACACAGACCCCTACAAAGCCTCCTTTCCCTTGGAGCTGCTGAGACAGGAACCACGGAAGGACTTAGCAAAGGCATGTAACCTGCAGATGAGGCACAGGAACTTGGGAGAAGAGAGAGGGTGGGCAGAAGCGGAAGTGTGGAGAAGGTAGGCCTCACTTGACAGCATTTGGAGAGAGACTTGGGAGAGAAGGGCTTTCTAAAAAGGAGAACTGCTTGGGAGAATCTTAGAGGTGAGGTGACAGGAAGATCTGGCAAGAATGCTCGATGCCAAATTGTTGACATAGAGGTCTGCTAGGGACAGTGGCAGATAATGCTGGCTGAGAAGGGTAAGCCAGGGTGCCTTTGGAGGGCAGGTCAGAAGACAGAGTGCCATTTGAACAAGAAGAGGGGCTGGCTGGCTTCAGGGTCATTGTGTGGAGGTGTGTGTGTGTATGCGAGCATGTGTGTGTGTGCACATGTGTGTGCTTGTGTGTACATGCTGCGTATATGTCATGTGCATTGGTACTGACAGCATCTTCTTTCATATTCAGGGAACAGGAAGGTAAGCGCTCATGGGGATACACACACAGATGCAGGACAGTATGGCTGGAATCTGACTCACCCCGTTTCTCTTCTCTTTTGCCCTGGCCTTCTCTTATAAGCAGAAGCTGTGGAAGGTATGTTCCGTGGGCAGGTGGGGAGCCAGAGAGGAGTATCAGGAGGCCAGTGTTTCTGGGAAAATAGCTTGTCTTTGCCCAGAACTCCATGATGAGCAGAGATGTTATAAATAATCACCTCTGTATATGTGTGTATAAAACACACACACACACACACACACACAGACACAGACACAAACACATACAGACACACGAAAACTTTGAAACATATGTAAACAAGAAAAGAATAATAATTTCCAGCCTCCACCATCATAAACACAGCCAATGTTTTATCTTCAGCTGATCCTAGCTATTCTGAAGATACACGCTTTACTATTTCAGGATATGTGGACTGGAGAGACGGCTCAGCCTTCAGAGCACTGACTGCTTTTCCAGAAGACCCAGGCTCAATTTCTGGCACCTATATGGTGGTTTACAACTGTATATAACTCCAGTTTCAGGGAAACTGACACCCTTTTTTGACCTGTATGGGCACCATGCACACAAGTAGTGCACAGACATACGCCCAGGCAAAACATCCATATATATAAAACAGTAAATTAAAAGTTAGAAAAGATAAGCATCATTAAACAAATATAACCATACTGCTATGAATGAGCCCAAGAACATCTCATTTACTATTTTTTTCAAATGTGATTATGAATTTGAAAGTGCTATGTTACCCAGGATATTTTCTGTGGGCATGAAGCTTTATTGCAGCCTGGCAAAGTTTCATCTTGCTGTCCCCTCCTCTAGGATATGATGACATGCCACCCTCCTTGGCTTGGGCTCTGCTGTCTCTGGAAGCTCTCGCTCTCCCCCTGTCCTTCCTCCTGTTCTTCCAGGCCATAATGACCCTGTGGCTCCTGGCTTCTCCATCACAGGCAGGCTGTAGCCTGGCTTGCTGTGGTTTGGCAAAGGCATGTCATGTATGGACACAAGGAAACGGGTCTTTGAAGGACCAGGAGCTGTATCTCCCTGCTCTCCTGGTTAAAATGGGGGAGCATCTTGCTCCTTTAAGCCTGTTCTCAGTCATGTAACCATATAAGAGCCAGGAGCAGAAAATGCCCACAAATGCCATTTCTGGGTTTCAGGAGCCATTAGAAAGGTCATTCACCCTGGTCCACCTAGCATTCCACCACTGAGCTAACTCTTCAAACCATGGCTTTTTCTTTATTTCTTTTTTAAATATTTTATTGATTGATTGATTGATTGATTGATTGATTGAGACAGGGTTTCTCTGTGTAGTCCTGGCTGTCCTGGAACTTATTCTGTAGACCAGGCTGGCCTCAAACTCAGAAACCTACCTGCCTCTGCCTCCCAACTGCTTGGATTAAAGATGTGCGCCACCACTGCCTGGCTGGGTTTTTTTTTTTTAATATTTATTTTTAGTAGTGCAGGATGGTCTCAAGCTGTGCCAATCCTCTTGCCTCAGTTTCAGGACTGGGATAGTAGGCATCCATGAGCCACCATGTCCAGTTTCAAAAATGTATTTTGAATCAAGAGCTCAGCTGTCTCTAACTGCCTCTGTAGAAGGGACCCCATCTGTTGGGGATTCTTTTGCCTTGGAGGATTTTCCCGCAAATCACAGGAGGTTCTGGGTGGTAGGGTTTGGAAAACAGACTTGAGCCAGATTTGTGACCTCCAGCCTGGCAACTACACACAGTAGGGTCTGTCTGGAAGCTAAAGAACTTCTCAGTGGAGCTCTTACAGCCTTTGCAAGTACCTTGCTTGCCCTGACTGGCCTGAGACAGCCCCTCCAGCTCAGAAAGGAACAGTCCAGATGAGTGGCCGAAACCTATAGGACAGATAGTCCTAAGAGTCTTTTTTCTAAGGGAAAGGGTCTTCCCATTGCTGTTAAGCAATTCCTTAACCAGAGATTTGCATCAAGAACAACGGGGAGGTGGTCCATCTCCTCAGATTATGAGTCCAGGCCTTCCAACAGCCCTTGCCAGCTCCCGTAGATGGCTCCCAGTGGGGCTCTCCTACATGTGATTCTGGGAATCGGTAGATGTTCTGTGGGATAGTCGAAAAACTCATTCGGAGCAGGAGTATGGGAGAACTTGGAGGAGGAATTAATTTTTTTCCCCTATTCTCTGCTACTGGGGTCCACCATTTTAGTGAGAGAGAAACCAGGGCCTGTAGCTGAGAAGCAGGCCAGGGCTAGTTAGTGTTTTCTCAATGCTTTCATGTCCCAGGCATGCTAAACTGTCCCGTTCTCAGCAGTGGTTGGCAGGTGACTGTCCTGTCCATTTACTTGAAGCTCAGGATTGTCACGAGGAGTGAGCCTGCCATATCGCTTGAGTGTTGACTTGTGAATTAGAGTTCCGGCCTAACTCTGAGCTGGCTACGGCCTGTGCTTTCTGCTGCACACTAACCTGTTCCGCTTGCTCCCTTTGCTGCCACCGCCTCCTGCACCTGGAAGAGGAAGACTGGAGTGAAGAAGAAGAAGACGGTAGTACAGTTTTCCCTGTCCTGTCCCTGTCCCTGCTTTCCTGCTCCTCCTGGGCTCTGGGCTTGGGCTAGGGGGACCAACAACTTCAGAGGGCCAGGACCCTAGGACCTCTCACCCATTGCCTCTTTTTCTTCTTCATTTTTCTCTTGGAGGGTGGTGGGAAGGATCTGGGCTATCCTGTCTTCACAGTTGCTCCACAGAAGGACTCCTATGGCAGGAGTAGACCCCAACTGCCCCACTGTGCATGGCAGTGTCCCATGGGGAACAGTCTTCCTTGATTTGCCTAAGGCAAGGGGTAGGGCTCTGGAGACAAAGTCATTGAAGAATATCAGAAAAGGCTGGAAATAGCCAGAGCAGAAAGTACAGGATATCAGCCTTCAGCTGTGTTCTGCTGAGAGGTGGGGCGAGGCTGGGCTTGTTTCTTGGGATAACAGGAGGGGAGGGGAGACAGAATGGGGCTTAATTTTAGGCCTGGATTTCCCACCGTGGTGTTCAGGGAGACCCTAAGTGTGACCTGATCCTTGGGCTTCTAAATGACGACTAGACACATGGCACATGGCACATAAAGATGAAACCTAGGGTGAATGGGAGAAGTGGTGGCCTCAGGGTGGACCCCGTAACTGGCCATCTTCCTCTACTCTCATTCTACCTGACTAACCTCCTGCAGGGTTGAAAGAAGAGGTACCTCAGACCTCAGTGGGGACCCAGTGCTAGGAAAGGAGGGCAGAGAAGATGGGGCAGAGGGGGCAGAGGCCCTCTCTCCTCTGCTGGTTCTTTCTGTCCTGAGGTGTTTTCTTCTTCCTCTGCCAAAGGGCCACCACTTGTCAGTCTATCAATCACTGAATGTTACAAGCACTTCCGTCAAGCTGAGTCATGGGCTGGATGGCATCCTGTCTCCCTAATCTGTCTGTCCCTTCTGAATGTTGGGAGAGGCGGGGTCCATCCACATCCTGTCAAGCAAATGATGAAAATAGAAACTGCTGGCAACCTTCTGGGTAGAACATCTCTCTAACTATTGGGCATTTCATCCGCCTGCACAACCTCACCGCTTTGGTTTCTGTTAGGTCTGGAGGAAGGACCTGTAGAGTCACTGGATTCACAACAGACCTTCCCTAGCATCCCAGTTTAGTCAGGACCTGTCCTGTGGTGCCAGCACTGAGTAGAGCCTCTGGAGTGAAGAGTTAGGGAAGATGATGGAGTCCTGTCACCAGGAAGGTTGTGGGGGAAGTCAGTTCTAAATTGGATAGAAAGAGGCTGGACAGACTGTCACCCCAACTGGTCCCCAGCAGTGAGTCTTGATGTCCTCCATCACTGGTGCTTCCTACCATCACACCACCTGCTCCCATATCAAATACATGGCCTAGCCAGAAGCTTCCAGACACACACACACACACACACACACACACACACACACACACACACACACTAGGGAAGACCCAGCTCAGATTTCCAAACTCCCAGGGAGGCAAATTTGAGACACTTACCAGTCAGATGGGACCCTTCTGTTGGGTTTCACTTTTCTTGCAAAGGAGAAGATAGGGAATGCTCTAGGCATGCAGACCCATAGTCCCCGGGGCACTGACTTACGTGTGGGGTTGAGGCGTAGATGAGAGAGTAGATGAATAGGTGAGGTTATATGAATCTTTGCTTGCAGATGTAGTCCTGGTCTGGGTGTGGCTTTGTGCTCCAGTTTGAACCAGGAGCCAAACAGCATTCCTTCTGTCATTTGGGTCCATGGCTCTCATATTATGTGAATCTGGATGTTACTGGCTCTGTTCTACTCTGTCCGATGTGATCTCTGTTCTGAGGGTGCTGTCTGCACATTGAGAGAGGGGCCTGGTTGATCATGGTGTCTGTTTCACCTCTCCAGAGCAAGAGGAGGCAGTGGATGAGGAGGAGGATGGTGGGGCTGAGCCCGAGCCTGAGGGTGAGGCTGAGACAGAGGAGGCCAATGCAGAAGGTACATCCCAGGGTGAGGGGATGAGGGACTGGGGGGTGGTGTTTAAGAAGTCATCCAACAGGTGCTGGCTAGCTGTGTGCTGAGATTCCTGTCTGGGTGCGAGGGATGCAGCAATCTGTTTTCTGGCTGATGATTGTCAATCCAGAGCTTTTTTTTTGTGGTTGAGCCTACAAACCAGCAGGATAGCCTGCCCAACCATGGGGAATGCTCTTGGGGGAAACTGAGCTGGATCAAGATCTCCGTTGATTGCTCATGTTTTGTTTAGAGGTTGGTCCTGATGAAGAAGCCAAAGATGCTGAAGGTAAGTGATGCTGGACATCAGGGCAAGAGAACCCCTCAAAGAAGTATCTACTCCCTGGTGTGTGCAGGGTAGCGCTCTCAGAAGTAACATTCATACCTGGCACTCCTGGTACCCAGGCAATTTCAGCGATGTCTGATGTTTGGAGGAACGACTTCCAGGACATGCCTGGTCCATGCTGTGGCATCATGGTCCCTGTCAGGCTGCAACCTCTGTCAGTTGTCTCCATCACACATACCTAGGGTAGGGGACAGCCAGCCAGGCCTTGGAATCATGCCCACTAACTCCCTTGGCCCCGTGGCCGCAGGAAGTCCAAGGTACAAAACATTAGGCAGGCCTGGGAAGGGGTCTAGGGAGAGGGCCTCTGGGACCTTCCCACAGGACTGTGCATTACTGCAAAGTCTGAGAAGCAATCTTCACAACCCAGAACAGGCGAGTGTCCTGGGCCTGTAAACACAACTAGTCATTCTCTGTGACCTCACCTCCAGGTCACCTTCATGCTTGTTAGTGATTATGGAAGTCCCGATTTACTAGACCTGGGAGAGAGAGAGGCCCACGGGTGCCCAGCTCAGAGTGGAGCTGGAAATATTCAGGCTTTCTGACCCCATACCTCCTTCTCTCTCCTTCAGATGGTCCAGTAGAGGACACCAAACCCAAGCCCAGGTGAGCGGGATGCACGTATCTATGGTAAGACCCTGAAGGCAGAGGCCAGTGAGGGAGGGTGACTAGGAAGAGATGGTAGCCCATGTGCGCATGCGCAGGCGCTGTGGTTGACACAGACGTCCACGGAGAGTTGACCAGGTTGTGTACTACACAAAGATCTCTGGCTGATGGGAGGAATGGGAGCGGAACTTTGCCTTGTACTTCACTACCAATTATTTATTACACTAACACGTACGACCATCTACAGAGTGGGGAAGGGCTAGTCATGGCCTTGGACAGACACATTATTTATTTCACAAGATGACTTCCCTCTTTGCTGGGGTGGGACCTAGGGGAGAAGCGATGTAAACTTTGGGGAGCCAAGCAATGAAACTATGTCATGTCCCAGGCATGGCAGCTTCAGGAAACTGCAGAAGGGCAGAGCAGGGCAGCTTCATCCCATACCTGGAACTCCATCTGGTGGCTGTGAGCCGGGCCATTGGGACAGGGAGCATTTCCTTCTTGGCAATGTTTATCCTGCCAGCAGATGGCGCGTTAGTACCCTCATGGCCTTCAGTGGCTCATGCCAATCTGTTAGTCCCCTGTGCTGGCCACTTTGTGTATCTTGGAGCATATCCTTTTAGCTGAAGGCCCACAAGCATATGAAGATATCAAGGGTCAGAGATCCACCTAGGAACGCCATCTTAGCTCAGCCCTTCTGTTTCCTAGCTGTGTAGTTTTAAGCCTTGGTTTTCCTAATGGAGGTCAGCACTGCCCCCTTCAGGGATCTAGTGAGAGGACGAAATGAAATTACCTTGGTGAATGTCTGAGCAAGGGAGGTAGACATTGGTGTGAACATTGTGTCAGAGGTGAACATTCCTGCGGGATAAAGGCCCCAGAGACCCTAGGAACACATCCCCAGTTGCTTTGGTGACCCCTGACTCTCCATTCCTCTCTGCAGCAGGCTTTTCATGCCCAACTTGGTGCCTCCCAAGATCCCCGACGGAGAGAGAGTGGACTTTGATGTGAGTGGTGGCTCTGGGTGGAGTGAGTCAGGCTGAGGTGGTGACAAGAGCTTTCATAGGAGTGACAGCTCCTGATCTTGTGGGCTGGGGCAGGTCGTTGGCGGGATGGTTTAAGTTCAGGTCCAGGTGCCAAGCCAAGACAGTACCATTTGCATCGAGCCCACCCACTTCAGGGGCGTGGCAGGCTCTCAGACAGGCTCTCCCCACAGGACATCCACCGGAAGCGCATGGAGAAAGACCTGAATGAGCTGCAGACTCTGATTGAGGCTCACTTTGAGAACCGGAAGAAGGAGGAAGAGGAGCTAATTTCTCTCAAAGACAGGATCGTATGTGCCAATCTTCCACAGTTCACCCCGTTCTTCCCCGGCAGCCTGACTCAAGCTGCCAACCTGTTGGCCACTGTGCTCTGCTTGGGCCCCTGCCACCTGCCTATCAGTGTGGCTGCTCCTTGCCAATGGGAACTGGATCTGATAAGTTCTGGCTCTAGCTGGGCCTAACCAGGCACCACTGGCTATGGACAGCAGACTAGTCAAATGTCTGTGCTCCCCAGTCCCTGACCCCATCAGTCAGAGCTGCCTCACTAATGTAGAACACATGGGATCAGCTTGTGGAATCCTAGATGACACCCGGAATTCCATTCTGAGAGAGGGGATTATTTGATTCTTTGTTTTTTATTTTGTACCTAACCGCCTGCTTTCCTCAAATGTGCACACCAGCCATAAGTCTTTGAGCACAGAGAAGCTGCCAGGGCCAGGGCCGGGGCCAGGGCCGGGGCCAGAGTATGGATATAGCCTTTAAAGGAGACAAGAGAAACCATTTGTCGTTTTCCACAAAGTTGAGAGAGCCTCTAGTGGGCTTTCAGGTGGCTATTCTTACCTAGAAGGGGCACTGTTCTGGAGGTTCCACCTATGATGGACCACTTCCATCTGCATCCATGGAGTAGGCTGAGCACAAGCATTCGGAAGAGAGGCTACCCCTCGATTCCTGTACCAGGGCTACTATCCCTCATGGCCATATACAGGAGTTTCTACCTCTCTCCCTAGGAAAAGCGTCGGGCAGAGCGGGCCGAGCAGCAGCGTATTCGCAATGAGCGGGAGAAGGAAAGGCAGAACCGCCTGGCTGTGAGTGACCCTAGCCTGGCCACTGAGCCCCCAGTCCCCTTCCTTTTCACAGACATTGGTTCAAGAGGCGGCATTTATCACATCACATAAATCCAGTTCATTGACCCAGTGTTGACATCATACCAATGAACAGGACAGACAGGCCAGGGCCTCATGTCCATGATTTTAAGACCTTGTAGCCCCCATCCCTTCTCTAGTGCAGGCTAGATAGAGACTGAGGGCTCCTCAGCCTGGGGGCATGGTGGGATTTTACAGACATGAATCAGGGCTTCCTTAACTCATACATACAACAACAGTTCATCTATCCATTCAGTAAACTCCAGCATGCCCATCTTGTGCCAGAAGGTACCTCAGAGAGCTCCTTGTCCAGTGGGAAGAGAGTTGATCTCATTTGTAAAGAGCATCTCCTTCAACTCCACCTTTGCCATTAATCTATTCTTTCAATCTCCATGACAACAGGAAGAGAGGGCCCGTCGTGAGGAGGAAGAGAACAGGAGGAAGGCTGAGGATGAGGCCCGGAAGAAGAAGGCTCTGTCCAACATGATGCACTTTGGAGGGTACATCCAGAAGGTAGGTGGAAAGCAGCATCGGGTGCCAGGACATCTCAGTGTCTCCTCAAGGTTGCTTTTGCTTGGATCCATGAAGAAATTCCCAACCGCTGTGGCTGAAGTCTAAGGTCTCCTCACGCCTAGCCCCTGAGCTGGCTATCAGCCTGACCATGGCATCACTAGGAAGGCTCTGCTGTGGGTGAAGGTTAGAACACTAATACGCCTCCGTATGCTGGCTCCCCAAGGTGATGACTGAGAGAATCTTGGGTTCTGGAGTCAGTGCTCTGGTTAGAGACCTGATTCTGCCACATACAGCAGCCTGGCCAGTCAGTTCCTCACGCCTACTAGATAACACCCTTTCAAGGCCGAGCTTTGATTTGTTTATTGCTGTCTTTTTTTAAGACAAGGTCTCACTATGTAGCCCTGGCTGTCCTGGAACTCACTATGTAGAACAAGGCTTGCCTCAGACTCACAGAGATCCATTTAACTTCTGCCACCTCTGCCTCCTGAGTGCTGGGATAAAGGCATGGGCTGCCATACCCAACCAGGCCTGATTTATTTTTTATATGCATGGAGGTTTCAAGGTACTTTGTTTTAGATATCCTAAGTCCCTAGCTCTGCTGGTGTGTCTCTGTGCTCACAGTGACCATGCCAGGCAAACGTAATCACAATTACACTTCCCTAAGCCCTAGACCCGTGCTTGGCATAGCAGGTAGCCTCTGCTGAGCAGCGAATCACCTTCTCCTTACTGTCTTCCTGTCTCCCACCCTGCTTCTCTCCATGTCTCTGTGGCGGTCTTGGTCTTTCTCTCTGGGTCTTTCTCTCATGGTTTCCTGGTTTAGCAGGCTCAGGTGGGTACAAAACCTCCAGTCCTTTTCCTCCTCACTGTAGCTTTAGAGAGCTCCCTGGGAGGGGAGCACACCTTGTCGGAGGAGGAGTTGTGGGAGGAGGGAGTCTGGAAGAGACTAGTAAGGCACCTAGGCTCACCCTTGCCCCTGCCTCATTTTCTCTGGGGGAAATCCAGAAGCTAATGGTGTGTCATGTTGCTAGAGCAATAGGAGAGGACCCTACTTTTCTGCAGATCTGGCCCTACTCCCCAGGGTATTGGGAGGGTCAGGGGACAGGGAGGAGCCATCTCTAGCCAAGTGTCCCTGCTCACCACCCCCTTTAGACAGAGCGGAAGAGTGGGAAGAGACAAACAGAACGAGAGAAGAAGAAGAAGATTCTGGCAGAGAGGAGGAAGGTGCTGGCCATCGACCACCTTAATGAAGACCAGCTGAGGTGGGGACGGCTGGTTGGGTGGCCCTTGGCACTCTTCCCAAGTGAGGTGGAAGGTACTTCTCACTGGAAACCGCCAGAGGGAGGCACTCCCTCACACACTGGTCAAGGCTCCTTACTAGTGCTGGCATGAGGCCTCAGCAAATCAGGCTTCCCCGTGGGACCTTTGGTGACAGGAAGAGAGAACTTAGCAGGCCCTTGTCTTGTCTGAGCTCCTGCTTGGCCACATTCACACAGGAGGTGGGAAAGCTGAACTAGATGCTCTATTGTACCAAGAGGGCTTCTGCTCAACTCCCGCACTCTGTTCTGGCAGCTCTTGGTGTCTGTTCCTGAACACTGGGCACAGTAGCTAGGAGCCAGAATTCCAGAATGGCCAGGCCCATAGCATAGGCTGGAGGCAGGCACCCTCTGCAGACCTAACTGTTCAAGGACAGGCTCAGTCCCGTGGGGGCTGAGTTAGGGCTGCGGTGGAAGCCAACCAAGGCCACTCCAGGCCTGTCTTTATTGCTCTTCACTCCACTTGCACTGTGGCTCCTGCAGAGAGAAGGCCAAGGAGCTATGGCAGAGTATCCACAACCTGGAGGCCGAGAAGTTCGACCTGCAGGAAAAGTTCAAGCAGCAGAAATACGAAGTGAGCTGCTCACTGTGCCTGTCCCTGCCACTGCTGTCCTCAGGCCCTGTCCCTCTCCCCCATCAGTCCATTCTGTTCATGCACTGGTCTCCAACAGTGTTCTGGCACTCCCCTCCTCCCCATTTGTACTCTTGCTTCTACACTGAACCCCCTTTCTCCTCCCAGGCCTCACTGAATGAGCCCCAACTTTATCTTTTTTTCCCCTGCTTCTTTTCCAGATCAACGTTCTGCGAAACCGGATCAACGACAACCAGAAAGTGTAAGTGTCTATGGCCTTCTCCTAGCGTGTTGTATCCCGACTCCCCCTCCCCATGCTGTTGTGACGGTTCTGACCCCAGCTCTTCTCTCCTTTAGTCACAGCTTCCTTCTTTCAGCCTTGGGCACAGCACCCAGTGCAGGGTAGGATAGAGGGCCCAAGGCGGTTGTCATATTCCATCGCTGCTCCAGAATGTTTATCTCAACCCTTAGGCTCTCCTCACCTACCCTCTGCCTCAGTGAGAACTGCTACCCCCTTCCCTCCACTGATGGGCTCCCCTTTCCTCTGCAGCTCCAAAACTCGTGGGAAGGCCAAAGTCACCGGGCGTTGGAAATAGATGGAACTGTTCTCGACAAAGCTCTGCCCCTTGCCTGTGTCCTTTCCCTGCGCATCCCACCTCTGGGTCCTCCTGGGTACCCAATGCAGACTCCTGTCTGGAAAGTGGAAGCTGGCCTAGTTAGAAGCCAGCACTCTGCCTGACCCCTATGCCCACACCATGCCAGGAATAAAAAGCCAGCACACTGCACACATGGAATGATGTTTCTCATCTGTCCCTCTCTCCGAGTGTCACAGGGAATCAAGACCCTTGCATTTGTCCAGCTTGGAGGGACTTATGCCAGTCTGGTCTTCTTTTTCCCACCTACAGCTGGGGAGAAGGTGATGCCTAAGTAAAGCGCATGCGTTCTTAGAACCCAGGAGGGAGTTGCGAACAGTGGACAGGGCTTGTGATTTTAGCCGCTGTGAGTCACAAGGAACAGCATGCTGGGGAAGAGGGCTGTCACACAGGGAGGGAGCACTCCCCATGTGAGTCATTTGCTGGTGAACAATGGGGCCTCTTTGGATGGTTCCTGTTTTCTTTCTCCTCCTGGCCTGGGCACTAAGAGCCCACTGTCTGAGGGGGCAGGGAGCCCTTGATGGAGACAGGAAGGCTGGTTTCAATGGGCAACTGTTCAGTCTAGAGCTGCCAAGAGACTCAGCCTAGCCCGAGTGCCTCAGTTTCCCCCTTTCCATGATCTGCATATCTTCCAGGCTTAAAGATCTCAGAGTGGAAAGGATAGCATAGTTTCTGAGCAGGACAGAGGATCCACAAGGGATGGCAGAGCACCCGGTTCTACAGCTCTCTAGGGCAATGCTCCAAGTGGGCTGGTTCTCCTGTACCATCGGGCCTCTCTCAGGTTCCCGCTGCTGGAATTCCTTCTTCCGTTTTTCCTTTGCTATCTATCAGCAACACCCTGTGAGTTTTGTCTCAGAACTTTGCCCATGATCTCCGAGGCAAAGTGGACTCACCTCTCATTGTGCTGAGCCTCTGAGCCCAACGTAGGCCTTCCAGCTGCCACACTATTAGATCAGTCGATTCCTACAGGAATCACTTGCCCTGCTCTCTGGCCACTGTACTGACCTATTATTTATCCTGAGCTATGAGCCCATAACAGACTTTAGTGATACAGACTTGGAAACAATATGGCCCTGTGGTCATGGCTTTGCTTATTCATCCGTCTCTATTAGTTACTATTCTTGTTGCTGTAACAAAATACCAGACAGAAGCAACTCAAGGAAGAAAGGGTTCATTCTGGCTCACAGTTTAAACAACAGAGGGAGGGCATAGTCCACTGTGGTGGGAAAGCATGGGGAAGAGCGTGAGGCTGCTTGCTCATTGGTATCTTTGTGGATCAGGAAGCGCAGACAGCCTGGACCAGTGGTGGAGTGGGACTGTAATCCTCATGTCCCACCTTCAGGGCCTCATGACTGCCAGTTAGGCCTCATATCCAGAAGGTTCCACAACTTCCCCAAACAATGTCATCATTGAAGAATGAAGCGTTCAAACACACAGGCTGGTGTCTCAAGTAGGGTGGAGCAGTGGGGGGGGATGGTGCTGTATTTCACTTCCAAACCACCCTCAGTAACTGTGTCCTGAGCTCTGACTATATGCTGGACTTTGTGGGTCACAAAGAGGCTGTGGTGGGCATCAGAGGAGCAGATAGGGGCCATGGTAGGCAGGGGTGCTTTTGGAGGAAAGTGTATCTAGTGAGCCCCAGTTGGAGGAAGGGGAAATCACTGGGAGACCTGTGTATGGAGGGCGGGAGGGAGGGTTTACAAATCTTCGAAGCAGGAGGCAGCCTGTTCCCTTGTTCTGAACTTCCCCGTCCCCCAAACCATATCTTTTCTGCTAAGGTCACCTGGGGTGTTGGGAAGATTTTTTTTTTTTTAACCTCAAGTGTTCACCATTTCTTTGTAGTGAGGATATTTGTCGTGAGCTTTAGGCTGTCATAGTTCCCATGCACCAACCCCAGTCCAGTTTTCCTTCGGTCATCCTTAGTCACCAAGAAGTGTAAGCACAAGTAGTTTAGAAAGGTAGGGAGGGGGACATACAAATAACTTGTTATTCCAACACAATAGTCTTATTGTCCTATTTTATTATAATTTACTTTGCTAGCCTTTTGCTGTGCCTAATTTGTAAATGAAACTTCAGTGTGTGTAGGAAAACCATCATATATTTAGGTAGCGTGTGGTCCTGGCCTTAGTTTTAGGTGTCTAGTAGAAGAGGACTTTCCTCAGATATGGAAGACTGATATATTTTGAGATACACAAAACACAATACATTATTATTAACTGGCAGGGCCTAAGAACTGATCTGCCCTCTGTCCCAGTCTCCCAGTCTCTCTATTCTCTGCTTCTGTTAGCTCCATTCTTCTGGGTTCTATATCCAAGTGAGACCTTAACATTGTTATTCCTGTGCCTGGCTTATTTAACTGGCATAATGTCCTCTAGGTTTATCCTACAGGCAAGATCTCACATGTGTCCAGGTCCTGACCACCATGGAGGCCTGACCAGTCATCAAGTGGAATATAAAAGGCTAAACTGAGTTTTGGCTCTAGTCTAAGACCTGATGTCCAATGTCTTTTGTATCATGAAGCATTCACTAATATATGGAGCTAAGGGAGGTAGCCTGCCCCAGCCCGCGGGGATTCGATGAGACCTTAGGGAAGGGAGCGAAAGAATGAAGGGACAAGAGGCACAAGGAATGAGAGCAAGTCTGGGGTTCTGATCAAGCTCTGAAACTTTAATTTCGGGTGCAGGTTATAAAGACACAGCAAACCAGGAAGTTTGGGTGAGGGTCAATTGCTTAGGGCTATCCCACTATTGAATGCTTATTGCCCTAGACCATCCCACTGTCATATCCTTATTGCCCTAGACCATCCCACTGTCATATCCTTATTGCCCTAGACCATCCCATTGCCATAACCAGCTTCCAGGAATGCCAGATGTTCTTTAAGTTTCTGGGACCTGAGACCCGTGAACGTCCTTTCTTAACCTTGTACTGACTAGGCTTTCAAGAACAGCAGGCAACTTCCTGAGTTCTCTTAGAACATCAGGTAGTTTCCTGGGTTTGGCTCCCAACAGTAGCCCTGTCCTATCTCACTCATGGAGGAGAAAGTCCAAGAGAGTGTCAGAGTGCAGGGCTATACATAGGTGATGAGTCAGGGAAGGAAGCCCTTCTAAGTTCAATAGACAAGGGTATGCATTGAGGTCAAATGGCCTTCCACATTACCCTGCTATCTCTAGGGAACAGAGGGACCATGGATGTACACAGAAGCACCCAAATCTCCAAGCACAAGCATACACACTTGTTTTATCCATTCCATACATTGCTCTTGTGTTCATCATGGAACTGAGTCTAACGCCAGAGGTGCAAGGATAGCCAAAACTGGGCTGGGCCTCATACTCCTGAAGGGTTGGGGGAAGCCAGGGATATGGGGTTGGGGGTCTATGCACACTCGACAACCTGACTTCTGCATGCCCATCTTTCTTGTACATCCTTAGGAACAACCTGTCTACCTCCGTAAGTTTCAATCTCAATCTACTATGGACCCCTGACCCCTTGGTCATGGAGTTCAGTGCCCTGCGTCCACTCACATGCCCCGCATGGTCCTGGGTTGGGGCAGTAGAGACCCTTGCTCCATCTTGCCAACAAGATTTACTCTCAGACAACCTTATGTCCTGAGGAGAACTCCTGCCTACTGTGCTTACTTTAGAGGTGGGACAACTAAGAACAGGTGTCTCCTGGGATCCATTTACCTTGAGATTAACTCTTGAAACTGCAGACCCATGCTCTGGACCGAGAACCTGTCAAATCCTGGTTTTGCCAAGTTCTGACTCTGGGAGCTTTGGGCAAGTTCTTGCTGTTTCTGTTCCTGAGTTTCTCTATCTAAAGGCAGAGTGGCGACAAGGGTTGACTGTAATAGTCTGTGGAGTAGTTAAGAAGATGCTTGATGCAGATTAATTGCATAGTCAGCATTAGCCACTGCTGTTGCTGTTCTGGTTATCAAATGTGATCAGTCTCTCTCGGGGGCTCAAGGTTTGGAGAAGCGAGCTTACCACTGTTTTGTCTGGCCTGGGATTTTTCTCCCTAGCCAGACTCTTGGAAGCTGCCATGGGCAGGCTCTGTTCCTCAGGGCTTTCCTCTAGGTACACGGTGAAGCTTGTGCTGAGCTAAGCTTGCTTTTAGGCAGGCCTCCACATCTGAGTGTGCAACAGTCTCTGGGAAGGATGAGGCAAAGTCTCAACTTTCCTGGGCCCATCCTGGTGGGGGATGGTGCTCAGATTGAGGTTTAGAGTCAAGCCCTCTAAAAGGCTTCACTTGGAGTTGGGGATAGGCTGAGACTGGAGGGGAAAGCAAACTGAATGCCAGATATCCACAGTACAGCCACTGGCACTTGCCTAGCAGAATGTGACCTCTCTATGAAGGTTCAGCCTGCTTGGAAATCCTACTGGAGGAAGATGGGGTATGAGAGGGAATGCTGCTCATCCAGGTCAGTTCACTCCCTCTCTGCACATGGGTCTTGCAGGTTGAGGAGCACTCCAAGCCTCCCCAAAATGTAGCACCTGAGCCAGAGTTGTATGCTGTGAACTGATGGGAGGTGTGGAATCCAGCGGAGGGAGGCCAGACTGAAGAGGGCGCTCAGGAGACATAGAATGTACAGGCTCAGCCAGGTAGTAGGAGCAGGGCCTATTATAGCTCATTCCTAGGTCTTGGCTTGGTGAAGGGTTTGTGGATCATGGAAGTCACTGCTTAGACCTGGTATAGCTGCCATCTTACTTTCTAGTAAGAAGGGGTCAGCTTCCCCCTCCCCCATTCTTTTGAAACATTAAAAAAATTGTGTGTGTGTGTGTGCATATATGTGTGTGTATGTGTGTAATGTGTGCATGGGAATATGTGCGGATATCAGAGAACAGCTTGCAGGAGTCAATTCTCTTCTACTGTGAGGGTTCTAGGGATTCACCTTGGGTCTTCAAACTTGGCAGCAGGAACCTTGACTCATTGAGTCACCTTGTAGCTCTCTTTATCCTCATGCTTTAAACTCTCTTGCCTCTGGAATGCCATTTCTAGCCCCACTGTTTCACCTTGCCCATCTCTCTGGGCTGTGGTCAGTCCCTGTTTCTCTGGCCATGTCCTTAGTTCTTCCTTCATGGTTCCCCTGGAGAGGCCTCAGACTCTTCCCATGAGGACTTATCCAGGTTGTGATTCCCCAAAGTCAGCTTTGGGCGTCCCGGCTCAAGCCTCCCCCTGGCTCCACCCACCAGCTCACCCCAGGTTCTCAGCCTCCACCCCAACAGTGACAGGAATTTAAATTGCTCTCAATTGAAGACTCAGGAGAAAAATGTTTCCACACTTTTGCAAAGCACCCAAGCCCTGGGGAGTGGGTGTGTATTTGTCATCTCCCCATCCCACCCCGCCCCGCCCCTACTCCACCCTGTGGCTCCACATTCAGCGCTGGCCAGGACAGCAGCAGCCACACCTTAAGCTCATGCCAATCTCAAAGTAGTTTCCTCTGGAAAGTCAGGCCTGGGCAACGTAGAGCCTGGGCCAGGCTGGGCTGCTCTTAAGGAAAGCAGTGGGCAGGCGGAGGGGTGGGGAGGTTCCCAGGCTGAGACCTGCTGAGTTTGTGCTGGGCTAGCAGAACAGAGTGACAGGTGTGAAGGCCTGTTGAGGATGAGTTGTCTCACCTCATCCTCTTCCCACCCACCATGCCCTGCCAACTCCCCAAAGAGGCTGGCAACTGGGTATAGCTATGAGCTATGGGTAATACTAATAAATAATGTTATTCCCCGTGTATTGGGTGTCTGTAGTGTGCTAGGCACTGTGCTACATAATCTCTAATTACAGTAGCACTCCAAGTTAGGTCCTACATAAGTAAACCCATTTTATACACAAGGAAATTGAGCCCCAGAGAGGTTGAGTGACTCATCCTATGTCACATAGGGCAGGGATTACTTTTATTATGATTACAAATAAGATCATTTTTATTATGATTTTAATTATTTGCACAACACACTTTCTATGAATCCGATGAAGACAAAAGAAGTATGTTTTCAAGAAGACACTTTGCATTCCAGCCAACAGTTATTCGAATGACTTCTGATTATGTGAAGCAAAATATGTGCACATCAATCCTTGTAATAGGAAAATTTTGTGTGTAATAGTGGTACAAATCTATCGGTTGCAAACTTTGATCACTCTCTGGCCAGTCAAATGTTATTACTGCTGTCAGTGAGGCCATGGCTTATGAATTAAAGTCCTTTTTTCATTTCATGTCAGGTCTCTCTTCTCCTTCTTACATAGACTGGGCCTTTCTTGACACCCAGAACTCTAGCTCATTCATAGATCCCTGTGACTTACCAAACAGATAGAGTGACTATGGAAGTTATTCCCACAGCAGGCAGGCTGTATAGAACCAAATATAGAACATTTTGTGGACATCAAATAGTAACATTATTGGAATATAAGGTAAAACAGATATTTTGTTTTGCAGTTGTAAAGTCCTGTAATAAATCGAAGTGATAGCTTTTAAATATATATAATGAACCCATCTTGCAGCTCATAGACTACGTGTGTTGCAGGAAAGTGATAGACATGGTCCAACACATTTGTAGATGACAACAGCATCTCACTATGTCAAAAAGTGTTCATGCTTTAGAAGAACTTTTCTCTTAAAAGGTCATGTGGCTAGGCATGAGGACACGCTCCTTCAGTACCAGCACTCAGGAGGCAGAGGCGAGCTGATCTCTGTGGATACGAGGCCAGCTTTGTGTACATAGTAAGTTCCAGGATAACTAGATCCCTAGAGAGATGCTATCTCAGAACAAACAAACAAACAAACAAACTAACTAACTAACTAACTAACTAACTAACTAACTAACTAACTAACTAACTAAAAAGCAGAATGGGTGAGGGGCAGCCCTGAAAAGATGGCTCAGTGGTTAAAAGCGCTTGTTTCTCTTGTAGAGCATCTGAGTTAGGTTCCCACACAGAGGCTCACAACCATTCATAGCTTCAGTTCCCAGGGCTCCGATTCTCCCCTCTGACCTCCCTATGTACCAGGCATACATATAGTACATGTTCATACATGCAGGCAAACACACATAGAAAATTAATAAGTCTTTAAAAATAAATAAAGAGGGATAATGTACTTACCTAATACACATATCAGTGTAAGCATTGAATCGGTTTAAGTGTTGGTGTTTCTTTCAGGAGAGTTTAATGATCTATTGATTCAGTCATTCTATAAGTTTAGCACACATTTATTGAGCATATCCTTATGCCAGCTACTGTCTGGTGATGAGGTTACCATGGTAACAGACCAAGATTGAGCACTACCTTCATAGACCAGGGGAGAGAGAGCTAATAAGCAGACACCACACCAGTGAAAGCTAGAAAGAGATGCAATAAATAATTCATATGTAGTTATATCTGTGTGTGTATCTGTTTCAAAATATGAAGAAGAACCCAGAGAAAGAGAAAATACTCAGGTAGTTTGGATGTGATTTGAAGGTTTGATGAACAAACTTCCTTGCAGAAACCTCCACTGGGTTTGGTTCTCAGGATTGTCAGCAGCTAGCTACAGGAAGAGAGTGAAGAGGATGTTGACAACAGAAAGAATGACAGGGAATGTATGTGGTCAAAGTACTGAGAATAGGCCAGAAAGGATGGGAGAAGAGCCCAGGCTAGGGCAGGTTCATGTCAGTCTTTGCAAGTCCTGGGGAAGAACATCATGGGCAGTTATTGAGAATTTTTAGCAAGAATGAAACATATTGGTTTATAAGTCTGTCTGTCTCTTTCTTTCTGTATCTATCTATCTATCTATCTATCTATCTATCTATCTATCTATCACCTACCTACCTACCTACTACCTACCTACCTATCATCTATCATATATAAGAAAAGGCCTATTTAGCCCAGTCTATAACTCTCTATATATCTGAAGATAGCTTTAAATTTGAGATATTCTTCATCACCCAAATACTGAGATTATAGCACAGATCTGTGTCACTAGTTCCTACACACACACACACACACACACACAACACACAGGGGCTCGGAATGAAAGATAGAGGGAAGAGAGCAAAAGAGGGTATTAAATTAGCCTTACCATGTAGTCCATGGTGGCCTGCAACACCCCACAATCCTCCTGCCTTAACCTCCTGAGTACTGGGATTACAGATGTGCACAGTGAGGTTAGCCTGATTTATGCTTAAAAAAATTTCTTTGGTTAGAAGAGGGCCAGAAGGGACACAGGGAGACTGAACAAGATGCTATTACTGTTTGGTCAAGTCAGTGATGTGGGCAGGTAGTGGAGTGAGAGAGGAGAATGGGGCTGAAGAGAGTTAAAGCGAACCCACAGAATCAGGAAAGAAGTGTGTTGCATCCCCTCCCCTCTACTGCCCTCCCCTCTACTCCCCTCCCCTCCCCTCTCATTTGCTCCCTTCCCCTCCCCTCCTCTTCCTCATGCTGTTCCCTAGAGCACTACCCTTCTGCTGGGCAGCTGGGGCCTCAGGAATGGTCCCCTAGTGCTGTTCACCTTGCTTTCTGAGACATGGTCTCTCACTGGCTTAGAACTCACCAAGTAGACTAGAGTGGCTGGCCAGTGAGCCCAAATTTCTCTACTTCAGAGAAACATACAATTAAGTTTTCCTTCCTTCCTTCCTTCCTCCTTTCTTCTCTCTCTCTCTCTCTTTTTCTTTCTTTCTTTCTTTCTTTCTTTCTTTCTTTCTTTCTTTCTTTCTTTCTCACCAAAAAATCATCTGGAGAGCAGTATACATAGGGATATAGCTATTCTTAATTTTGACACCAGCTCCTTGTGTATTGTGGATAGAAACAGGTTTCGCTTCTAATAATACTGTCCTAGGCCACTCTTGGGGTACCCAGCAGCTCTAATTTCCTGCCAAATAGTCCTAGAGTGACTATTGCTTAGGATTTGGGCAAGCCAATTACAACCACAGTGTGTGGCTTGGATCTGAGACTAAGATAGGCTCTAGGTACCCTACAGAGCCAGATGGATGGGCATTGGAAAGGAACAAAATGGACCTGTCTCTCTCATGGCCCAGCAGTCAAATGTTTCCTGACACCCTCTAGACTTGCAGAGGCCATAGTGGGATCGGGACCCTGGGACAAATTTCTGAGTCTCTCTTAGCTCCAGAGGCTCCAAGAACCCACCTTGCTCTCAGGGTGGAAGAAAGCAATTTGGACTGTGGAAAGTCATAAGAGACCAGGCAGTGTGACATGGTACCTCTCTTGAAGACGATGGGTACATCACAGTATTGGCCCAGGACTAGTATCTGGGGAGTTGGTGAGAGACTCTCCAGTCTCTGAAGCAGCTGTATGAGACTGGCACTTACTATTGGCCTCTGGCAGGCCTCATGTGCCCCTCTACCCACCTACCCAAAGCTCCCTCTGAATCTAGCATGAAATCAAGGAAACCTGGAGTATCTACGCCGGGGTAGCAGTAAGACAGCTAAAAAACCAAGGCTTCAGCCTTGCCCTGTCCTGGCAGCAGGCACGGCAGTGCCTAGCCTCCTCTCCGCTCAACCTGCTTCCCCCAATCCTGTCTAGTCCATGCTGTTCAGAGGAGGAAGAGAAACACTGAATTGCAGACCAAGCTTCAGATGAATCAAGGAGCCTTAACAACTCAGGTGCGACCTATGTAGACCTATGTAGAACCTACAACAGACTGTTGGCGATTGGAAGCTATGACAGACCCCACAGGCCAGCAGGGCAAGACCCCCAGAGGAGTGAGCACCACAGAGAATACAGATGAGATGTAGCATGGCCAGCTCTACCTTCTTTGGGTCTGTCCAGCATCATAGGGAGGTGATGCCTGGCCACCAAAGCTGGCTCTGCAGGTGCTCCTCTGTCAGTCTGTCTGTCTCCTCTTTCATGCTCCTCTCAAGAGTTATTTTGTTTTCATCCTGCGTGCTGTACTTTCCCCTAGCTCATCATGTCTCCACAGCATCTTTCCACTGGACTGCAAGCACAACCAGAGCCTGGATTGGCCTTTTGTTCCCTAAGCACAGGAGTTACTTGGTGACACTCAGGGATGACTTGCTGAGTGTGAGGAATGCTGGATAACATTCTCCCAGAGTCTAGGCCTCTTGTTGAACTGGTTGCATACACACAGTGTTCTAGAAAAGACAGAGAGTCTTACGACTCTAAAAGGGGGAACCGATCTGGGGCCCCCAGGTGGGAGCAGCTGGATATCTGAGGAAGTCCATCTAGAAGAAGCCAGATCTACTTCACCAGGAAGGGAGCTTAGCAGAGAGGTTATCATGAGGAAGAGGTTGGGCTGACAGTCATTCCTGAAGATACCATGCTCTGGGCCTGGCCACCAGCAACCCACCCTACATTCTGCTCACTTGACCAAGGGGAGGGAGACAGGAGAGGAGAAATCACGTGTAGCACAGAATCAGCTTCTGGAGAGTCATTAAAGGCACAAGCTGTAGCACCAAGCTTCCTGGGTTCAATGCCTCCTCCCCCACATCTCTGTCAAGTGGCTTTGGCAGCGTTACTATGTCTGGGTTTCTTCCTCCACACAATGGCAATGATAGTAGGAATGACCTCACCAGGTTCTTGTCAGGGATTAAATGAGCTTGTGTAAATATCAGTGCTCAAAACAGCACGTGGTGGAAGCATGTGAACACTCGCTGTGATCTTTGGGATCCTGTGGGACGGAGTGTGTCCGCTGGCCTCCTCTGGTCTTCCTACGGTGTAGTGCTCTCTCCTCTCACACACTTCCTGTCGCTTCCCACAGTTTAGGTCCCCATCTCCTCCCATTCTGATGAGCCCTAGGGTGTCTGTGGCTAGGCCGCACCTCCCCTCCTCCTCCTTACCAAGCCTGGGACTTACAGGTCATGGGAAGATGGTTCTGGAGGGGTGAGTCAGCTGTTCTGCCTTGCCTCCTGTTGCGTTTAGCCAACCAGCTACAGGAGGTAAAAGTTAGGTGTCGATGACATTCTACAGAGCCCAGTCACACCTGTTGTCTAAGGAACCAGCGCAGACCCTGGCTATAGGTTCCAGCCCCCGTATCAGCACTGTCTGTCCCAGTGTGGACCCGTGAAAGACCTTGCTAATTACCGAATGTTGGTGTGCATTTTTCAGCCATTACTTGTGTCTCACATTTTATCCCCGACTGTAAAGTCCAGGTTTCCACAAGACCCTGGCTTTCTTGACAATTCAGCTATCTGAACTCACCTCCCTTTTATATCACCCTGTAGCCCCAACTCTACCTTCTTCTGCCATTCCTATCCACGTCACTCTACTTAAATCAGCCTGCTGTTCCAGGAAGCCTTCAAGGATTGTCTAGGAGCTTGCTATTCAAAGGGTGGTTCTCTGATGGTTTGGTGAGAGATTTAATCCCTGAAAAGACAGAGAGTCTGGGAATATGTGTTAGCTGGTACCTACAGACCAGTGATAGAGGAGATAGCATGTCAAATTCCATACATAACAGAGAAGGCTGTGCACCCGACATTCAAAGCCTACTCCTATATGAGCCTGTGTATGTGGCTGGCAAAGGGCTGGACATGCCAAGAGTCCTCTGACAGGGCCTCAGTCTGGCACAGTCTTGGCAAAGACAGATCTCTCCTTGTTATGTCCTGATTTGCTTACATATGTTCCAGAGGCTTTGGTTTAGGAATATAAAGCCTTTTTCCACATGTGAGTTTAAACAATCTGGGGTTGTAGCCCAGACTGGCTTTTTGGCTAGTGTTCTGCAGAGGCTCATGGGAAAGTTGTGTGTTGTTGCTCTTCTGACTTTATCTACCCTGACATACCTCAGGACATTGAAGCTTCTGAAAATCTCAAGTAAAGAAAACTACTTCCATCATTTGTTCAGAGCTTCCAAAATGTAGACCTTGTCACTTAGCACCCATGAGCCCATGCAAGTGACGTCAGGATAGTTTAATTCCTTTACTCCCACACCCACACACCAATTGCTAAGGTTCTTGTCGGAAGTTCTTGTACTTTGAACTCTGACGGACCCTTGCACTCATTTCCCAGGAGGGTTGGTAGTATTAGCGGGAAATCAACACACACACACACACACACAAAGAGAGAAAGGGAGAGAGAGAGAGAGAGAGAGAGAGAGAGAGAGAGAGAGATCTCCATTTCTCTTGCTCTAGATGGTTCTATTTTTATTTTGAATCTCAACTGTTCTGTGTTCCGGCGAGCGCTCCAGCCTGTGCTGATGTTAGAGTCTTTGCTGCAGGAGATCAGACTGCTCTTATGGACTGACAGCCATTAGAAAGGAAGGCGTGGTCCATCCAGAAGGAGTGCAGTTCACACGGGGGAAATTCCATTTGCCTTGCCCACCTGGAAAGTATGTAGTGACAGAGCTTTCTAGCCAACCCCTGGACTGGCTTTTGCTGACTTTGTGGTTGGATGTAAGGTGGAACTGGCAGGGTTGGTTCTGGTAGCCTGACTCACGGCTTCTGGAACCACCACCTCCTGCCACTAGCAGCTTAGTTGAGGAGGCTGGGTCAGGGAGGTTCTGGGAATCTGTAGGAACGCAATACTGAGTAGTTTTCTCCCTAGCCAGTGAGCTGGGGCCAAGGTCTGGGGTGTGCAGAGATTCTGGGGATCCTGGGATCTGTGGAAACAGGAGACCCAGAGCTGACATTCTGAGGTCATAAGGCATTGACATAATGTGGCAGCACCGAGGGACTCTGGGAACTCCCCTTAGTTTGGTAGGAAGAAAACTATTGAAGTTTCCAAGACTGGGCATTGACGGTGTCGATCAACTCCTTGATGGTTACACTGAGGTGACATTTGTGTGGCATCCGGGCCCCTTCCCTGTTATATTCATAACAACATGAGAATAAACATATCCTAAAGCTGAATTCATGAAGTCTGGGGAATCCCATTTCTAAATAGCAAGATATATCACACATTTTGTCTTTTCCTCTCTATTACCTTCTAGGGAGTCTGCCAATGAAGGCCGAAGGAGCTCGATTGTGTGGAGCCCTGTACTCAAAAGAGATTCTCAGTGACTGAAAATGTCAGTCAGTGGTAGAGGATTTATCCAGCATGCAAGAGGCCTGAGTTCTTTCCTTAGCTTCAAAAGAGGAGAGGGAGGGAGTTGATGAGTGAATGAGTGAAGGAGGGAGGGAAAGAGGGAGAGAGATTTTCCCATGAATTTCTAAGGAATGGGGTCCTGGACCTACCCCCACTTGTTGGTTCTGGCCCTGAATTGCATTGCACACTAGAAATGGATGCTCCAATCCTGAGAGATCCCAGCCCCACTTGATACCAGTAGATTGAATCTTCTGCCTCCTTCTTCATTCAATGCTCCAGTTCTTAAGAGAAAGGATGTCAACTTGAGGTGTGTTCAGAGAAGGTGAGCATATCAGTGAGGAGGAGGGTGGACCATACCTTTAAGGGATGGCTGAACTCAGAGGCACAGGATGGCTACCTTAGAGAAGGAAGTGAGAGCGACTCTCCATGGCCCCTGTAGTTAGAGACAAGGGCAGCTAACGATGTCATAGGAGCGGGGCATGATGGGCAATCAGAACTTGTTGTGGTCTCTTCCTTGCAGAGCTGAGCAATGGCAGCTGTCTAAGAGAGACAGCTGAAGTGGATCAACTCTTTATGATCAGCATGTGTGAAGGGGGTCAGGAAGGCTTTTGGTCAGTTCACTGGGCAAGGCTGTGAATCTATGCTCAGCCATCTTCAGCTCACACAGTGCTGAGCCCACCATCTGGGATGCAGTCTAGGCTAGTGTTGAGACACAAAAATGAGTAGGTCATCATTCCACAGGCGTAAGGCAGGGTACCACGAGGGCCTCTGAGTGCTATAAATAAACATGAAGGCCTCCTGGAGGGAACAGCGTGGGAGTCAGCTCTCGGAGGATGAATGGGGTTTTATGGGTAGAGAACAGACTGAGAATGGATGCATCAGGCCTCAAAAAAACAACAGAGACAGTGAGATTGAATCCATGCTGCCCTTGGGGAGATCCCATCATAGGTGAAGCCTAGGGAGAGAACGAAGAGAACCAGGAGACAAGACAGAGGCTGGCCTGAGAGAAACGTGGATGGAAAACTCAGAGTTGGCAGATGTTTCCCAAAAGGTAGAGGGTGTGGTTGGCGTTACTACAGATCAGTCTCCCAGAGGCACATTCAGTGGCGGTGGTACGGTGTGGGAGTGAGGCCAGCCAGGAGGTGGCAGCATAGAGCAAGGAACAGGCCAAGCTTGATGTTCTCTGGCAGTGGCTAGCTTTGTGTGATGAGAAGACTTGCTACCTGAACGGGAAAGGGAGGATTAAAGATGAGGCCAGAATCACTAGTTTGAGAGAATGGGCATGTATCGAATGCAATTGGCCTTTATTTCTTAAAAGCAAACAAACCCAAACCACCTTTGGTTTGAGCTGCTTTTGAATTCTGTGAAGCTCTGAGCCACAGCACGTGTGTGCCAGGTGAGCATTCTCCTCTTGGATCTCGATTTTCCCTCAACAGGGAGCAGCAATAGATAATAGCCTGTCCATCTGCTAAAGATCCAGACCGTCTCCTCTGCCTCCTCACACCCGCATCTCTCCCTCCATTTCAACCAGTGTTTGTAAAAACCAGTCATAAACTGGTGGGAACTGGCATGGCATGTTTATAGTGTCCCCTGCACCAGCCTCCAGAGACTGCACCTGCCTCACTAAGAAATAGACAAGCTGCCAGCAGAGCTGTTTGATCTGCAGCCCTTAGCTTTGGATGACTCTAGGGATGGGCTATGTAAGCCATCTCTAATCTCCAAGCCTGGTTCTCAGAGTATTTGGAAGGGAGCCCACCCACCAGCAGCTGCTGACTGTGGTCAGCCTGAAGATGTCTGTACATTGGTCTTGGAGGTGAGGCGTGCTGCTATTCTGGAACCTTTATTTCAATAGCTAACACACATCTCCTGTCTGCACACGACACCATTACTGTCCCTTGTGCTGTAGTCATCAATAGACATCCCAGGACACGCCCCTCATTTCCCTGAGGAGTTTAGTTTTAGATCTACCATCACTTTCTCTCAACACTTGCTCTGGTCCAATGATTCTCTTATCTTTGTTGCCAGATCCTTCTACCATCCTGCTTTCTCTGTCCTCGCTCTCTCTACCAGAGCTTGATTGGCCCACTCACTCCCACAGTTGGCACACCTTCCTGTGACCATTAACCACAATTTTCCAGTGTTATCAATGTGAAGCAGTGCCCTTTGGGGCTGTTACTTTATAACGTGTAGCTCAAGCATCCTCATGTGTTTTGTACACCCTATTGCCTTAATTTTAATTATCTTTAATTTTTATTATTAGCGTATGTGCATGTGCTTAAACATGTACACACTCCATATGAATGTGGAAGACAGAAGACAAGTCTTGGGAGCCAGTTCGCTCCCTCCACTGTGGGTCCAAGTTGTCAGGATTGTGTGGTGAGCTCTTTTACCCAATGAGCATCTTGCTGGCCCATTAGCTGAATCTCAAACACTCAGCATCTGTGTGCTTTATCTTCCTTTAATCAGGTTAAAACTCGCTGTCTATTGAATCTCTTTTCTTTCGTCCTTGGCTTGCTTCATTGTCCCTGCCCAGAACATCCCAGCCTGCTCTGTCTTTGCTCTACCCCGGTACCTGGGTGGCAGCAAAATGGGGAGAGAGAATGCATGCTTGCTGGGCTTAAGTTCATGACCGTGAGAGCTCTCTCTCTCTCTCTCTCTCTCTTTCTCTCTCTCTCTCTCTCTCTCTCTTTCATGGCTTCTCCCTTCTTCCAGATATCTAATGCGCCTCCATTATCCTCCCTCTGGACGGCTTCTTATCTCATCAAGAGCATGGAAACAACACAGAGAGAAGAGGCCGGAAGTTCCTACCACTCCAGCTTCCACCACGTTAGCCTACCCTTGTGACTGTGACTGCAGATGACTGGTTAGCCATAGCTGTCACTTGGGTACCAGGTCCTGACCTCTCTCATTCTCACCAAGACCTCTCTCATTCCAACAGTCTCTCCTCTTGGACCAATGACTGCTCCTCGTCCCCAGAACACCTCACAGAAAGGCCAATCTTCACACCACATCCACTGCCCCATAGCACCTATTTTCTTGTTATTGATTTTTTAAAAAAATTATTTAATAATTTTTTACAGTCCATTTTATCCCCCTCCTGGTCCATCCTCTGACTATTCCACATCTCATACCTCGTCCCCCGACCCTGTCTCCATGAGGATGTCTCCACCCCCACCCCACCAAGCCTCCCCACTCCCTGGGGTTCCAAGGGTTAGGTGCATCTCTCTGACTGAGCCCAGACCCAGCAGTCCTCTGCTGTATGTGTGTTGGGGGCCTTATATCAGCTAGTGTATGCTGCTTGGTTGGTGTCTAAGAGATCTTGGCAGGGGGTTCAGGTTAATTGAGACTACTGGTCCTCCTACAGGGTTGCCCTCCTCCTCAGCTTCTTCCAGCTTTTCCCTAATTCAACCACAGGGGTCAGCAGCTTCTGTCCATTGGTTGGGTGTAAATATCTGCATCTGACTCTTTCGGCTGCTTGTTGGGTCTTTCAGAGGGCAGTCATGAAAGGTACCTTTTTGTGAGCACAACATAGCCTCAGTGATAGTGTTAGGCCTTGCAGCCTCCCCTTGAGCTGGATCCCAATTTGGGCCTGTCACTGGACCTTCTTTTCCTCAGGCTTTTCTCCATTTTTGTTCCTGCAGTAATTCCAGACAGGAGTAATTACAGGTCAGAGTTTTTGACCTGTAATGGCAACCCCATCCCTCTTTTGATGCCCCATCTTTCTGATGGAGGTGGGTTCTACAAGTTCCCTCTGTCCACTGTAGAACATTTCATCTAAGGTCCCTTCCTTTGAGTCCTGAGAGTCTCTCACCTCCCAGCCCTCTGGTACATTCTGGAGGGTCCCCCCACCTCCTATCCCCTGAGGTTGCCTGTTTCTACAATCTTCCTGCCTCAGTTTCTCAAGTGCTGGGACTTCAGGCATATATTCTCACACCCAGTTTTATGCATATGGACTGCACTCAGGGTCTTGTTCATGTTAGACAATCACTCTACCAACTACTATCTCCTGCCACTGTAAAATTTCTGAATGGCCGACTAACAGAGACAAGAGCATGTTAGAAGCATAGGGTATGGGGTTCTCTGCTGATCCCCATAGGAGGTTCCTCAGCTTCCACATGCTTCTTCAAGATGGCCAATCTATCTCTCCATGGTGTACACACATGCTGACCCAGCGGGTATATGCAGGATGACTAGTGAGGGTGGAGAAGACATGATGGGGTCAGGGAGACATTCCTTGCCTTGAAGCCCTTGGCTCATTAGCTCTAGATTCTAACCAACCCAACCAGCCGGCTCTAGGCTAGATGATGCATGCTGTAGTTCCTGGCATCTGATAGCCAGTCTGTGAATCAGAACTTTTATTTTCCTGCATGTCTGCACAGCAACCACCCCTCATAGGATGTACAATCCCATGCTGTCTCGGGCTCTGTGAACCCTGATTCACTGCAGCTTTGACGGTGCTCAGTACAGCTGCCTTCTCCGCAGTCTTCCCTCATGTTCTGGTATCAGGACTCAGGAGGCCTGGGTCTGGTTCAGACTTGGTACTTCTGTAAACTTCCTGTGTGACTGAGCTGGTCATGTTCTCTGAGGCTTTTTTTTTTTAATCTATTGATTGGAATTTGATGCTCTGTGCTGTGCTCTGCCTGGGTTACTAAGGTGAAGCGCAGATCCAAATAGAAAACAATGCCCCAGGGTTCTGAAAGTGAAAGAGTCATTGTGTGGCTCTTCAAAGGGGAAGACTGTTGCCCAATATCTATCCATATCTTCTCCAGCTGTGCTGGCAGCAGAGCAACCTGCCTTTTAGAGACTGATGTTTTAGTTCTCTGAAACCTGATTGGGGAGGGGATTGTTTCTGGCCCCACCCTAGGCAAGTTGTAAGAGGAACAATCGGAAGTGGCTTCAAGGTCAGGCGTGTGGACCTCTGTGGACACGGGCTCTGTGACGCTTGGCCTCTGCCCTTTGAAGCCTTTTCCTTCCCACTCTCTGAAAGTCCTGTGTACTTTCTGTCTCTTTTGCTTTTATCTATCCAATTCTGGACCCAAGGCCCTCCCATGATCCTCAGGATGTCCCCCAAAGGACCTGCCATTCCATTGGCTAAGGGCAGCTGAATGAGGACTTTTGTAGTCATTTGGCTTTTCTGTACCCTCATCCAGTATAACACTGAATTTCTACACTGTTATGATTTCCCAGTAATCATATGTAATTGTTCTGAGAAAGTGAGTAGAGTCAATGAATCTATAAATTGCTTCCAAACACGTGTACATAAAGATGTCAGATGACGGCAATGCCATGTGTGCATTCTGCACTGTGGCATAGTTGGGTAGGGACAGCAACCACCAGGCATGCAACAGGAATGGATGAGTCTTACCCATGGGCTATTAAGCTAAAGCTAGAATGAAACAGGACTTAGCACTGGCACCTGTTATAAGAAGTTCAAAATGACCAAGTTAAAATATTGTCTTAGAAGTCCAGGCAGTGCCACGTTTTCCTTGTGGGATGGAAGCAGGATAGGCATGGGGGCGGCTCGCCACCTGTATCATTTCTTGGTCTGGGTGCTGTTCAGTTTGGGTCAGAGCTGTGTATATTTTAAGCTGTATGATTTTGATCCCCAATTGTATTTTGATAAAAATATAAAGATGACACTTACTGATTTTTGCATTTGATTTGCTTGTTGCAACCACTACAAGTTCACAGGTCTCCAAAGCATTTCCAGAACCCCCAGCCTTGTGATCTAACAGTGTGGGTCACAGTGAACCACAGTCCTCTCCTGGGTGGTTCTTAGCACCTTTTCCCTGGCCATTACCAAACACTATGATATCCCAGGATTCTATAATGGAGGCCTTGTTAGTCACGACTCCTCCAGGATGGGGAAATCTCCCCTCCAGGGATTCCTTAGCATCTCTCTTTTCAACTCAAGCACCTCTGGTTCTCTCAGATGATGATGGCCCTTAGCCCATACCATGCCTGGGGTCTTCCATATCTTTCTGTTCACAATCTTCAGCAGCTGACATAAAACCCATGCAGCATAGGCATTCTGGAAATGTGAACTCCTAAGTCTTCCCCCTTGAAATGTTCTCTCCTACAGCCTGGATGCCTGGGGGCTGTGCTCACAATGATTTTTCCACTTGTAACCTGGCTGACATTAGTCATATTGGTTCCCTCCTAAGCCCTCCCTATTTGTAAATTAGGACAGCAAATCCCGAATCCTGGAGCATGGTGTTCACATGAACTACAGTGGAACAGGTATCTCTGAATACTCTTGGGTAACATTTTCAACCCTTGCCCGATACATAGTCAGTAAGCTGCGATGTTGAAGAGAAAACCTGTCATCCTTTAATAGTATCCCAAATAATTCAAGGCTTGAAAAACTTCAAAGAAACACTAGCAGTTTATTGATTTTCTATATTTCGACAAAGCAAATACATGGTGTATCATACAAGGAAACTGGACCTGTTCAGCACAAGGTTCTCATACAAGATGGAGCTAGGACAGTGAGGGCTGGACAGAAGGTTCCAGATTCTGCAGCAAGCCCAAAAGTCAAGGTAGACACAGGGCCTCTGTCCCTTCTCGTTTGGTCCTAAATTGTAACTTGTTTTAGGCATGGAAGTAGGAGGCAAATTTGATTTAAAATATGAAGAGAGGTCTGGGATACATAGAGTCCAACTGGCCCCTTACTCCCTGCTTTTAGGAATGTATTCATAAAGTCCCCTTAATTTTGTCCCTGAACAACAGGCATACGTTGGGCCGAGACAACCTTGCCAGTTTGAGATTATGGAAAAAGTTACCATAATTGGGCCTGACCCCTGGGTGTCTAAGACCTGCTTCTTCACCAAAGCAAAGCCAAGGGTGAGCCTACCAAATCCTCCTCCCAGGGAAAGGAAACCTGAGCCCCTGGGCTGCAGGAAGTGAGGACTGTGCGGGGGTGGGGGGGGTGGGGGGGGATTGGGTGGGAGCGTCATTGCTCAGGGCCTGCAACAGTTTCACTTGTTGACTTGAACTTCCTGCATGATTCTCTCAAACTTACTGAGTAAGTGGATAGTCCCTAAAGCCCAGGACCTGGGTATCCTTTCTCAGGTGGACATACACTATATGGGGGCAGGGGTATGGTAGGTTTTATTACTGTCGTACCTTAAGTGCTTCTTTAAAACACTGTCTATACAGAGTAGTGTGACAATGACATGTTTTAAGAAATAGATTGCTTTGGATCCCAGTGACTGGCAAGGGAGATCACAAGAAGCATATGGAAGGATAGTGTGTTGGGACAACATCCCATGCTGGTATTGGAGAAGAGGTGAGATTAAGAGGCAGATTCCCACATGAGCCAAACAGGGAAGGATGTTGCAAACTCACAGTGCCAGAGCACACTGGATAGATGGTTTAGGACACCTCTCAGGGACAATATCCTCATGTATCTGACGTTCTCCATCCTCAATGGACTGATCTTTTACTAGGCCACCCTGAGCCACAGAGGTAAGAAGAGGGCTGGGCCAGGGAGCATTCCATATCCTCCTTGAGAGAGGTGCGGCCCTGATCACTCTTGTCCACTCAGCACTAACCACACCAGCAGAGAAGCTCTAGCCTAGACAGGAGAGGCTCTGGGGGAAGGCTCAGCTCTGTCCCCGCAGTCATCTGTCCTAGGGGGCTCACTCATGGGGTTCTAAGATGTTCTTTTGGTACTACTGTCTGCAGAGTGAAATCTGGGGTCCTGGGGTTGGCTGCCTTCACTCCACTAGGCATTTTGTTTTACAAACACAGAGCACAGACAGGACAGACAGGGTTCATGAAGAAAGAGGCTGATGGCTGGGATGTGGGCTAGCTGATGCCCTAACAGGACACTTCCTTTTCCTGGTCTATCCATCCAGATTTCCTTTCTTCAGCCTCTGGAACCCCCCCAAACACTCCATCACCTGACACTCAGCAAGCTGGATCTGAGTCCCGTTACAAATAATTTTCAATTTTCCTCTCCTGTGAGAAGTGTGAGAAGCGTTTCCTTGAGGAGATGAGAGAGCACAAGCAATCATCCTCACAGCTCTGGCTTCAGGTGCTCTTCTTCCTTTCTCCTGAAATAGCTGCTTGCAGGCTCTCTCAAATCTGGGGCTCTGCTGGCTAAAGCTTTCATGTGGGTGCGTCCCACATGTCTACAAAGGGAGACACGGAGACTCCCCTGTGCTGCCTGTGAACTGCAAAGGATCAGCACACCTAGCCTGTTTCACTTGTTGGTTATGCTTTTAGGCACACACACATACACACACACACACACACACACACACGAACACACTCGTGAACACACTCGTGAACACACACAGGTACACCACACACACATACTTACATTATACACATTATATATATACTGTTTCTCAGAGAAGAAAGTATTGACATCAGATGTAAGCCCCTTTAACTCAAGAAAGTTCCCCCACCCAACCTCCCCAACCCTATAGCCTGCCAGTTCCCCTAAGGAAAAAAAAAGAATCAAAATTATTTCCATCATCCACAGTTTTCAGGATGCTCTTGTTTGCATCTGAGTGTCTCCAAATACTGTGCAGGATGGAGCAGGTAACCCATCCTCAAGGCCCGAGGTCTTCTCAGCTGGGTTGTGTCTTTCTAGAAAGAGAAACTGTCACGTTAGTGTGTAGTGTAAGCTGGGCATTGCAGTGTAAGCCTGTAACACTAGTTACTTGGCTGAGGCAACAGAATCACATGTTCAAGGCCAACCTAGGCTACAGAGCAAGTCTAAGGCTACCCTGGGAGACATAGGAGGACCCTATCTCAAGGCAAAAATATAAGCAAAGGAGGCTAGGGGTTAGAAGTCAGTGGTAGAGTATTTGCCTAGAATGTGTTAGGCTGTAGGTTAAAGCCCTAACAACTGCAACATGCAGGGTTACAGGTAGTGAGACACTGCCACACCAGACAATCTGCAAACTGCTTCTCACTCACATTTTCTCAAAGGTGTCTGCCTCAATATTTAACTGTGGTTCTTGGCTTATCTATATGAGAAACTCTTTGGATATCCATTTAAAATAAATGTTCCTATACTTCACTTAAATCAGAATTGCTAAGACAGAAGGCCAGCATCCCAACTGATTCTAGTGAATGCCCAGCTTGCAAAACTTTGACACAGTATTGGATTTGAGCTTCCCATCTCTAGGATCATCACCTGGAAACAAAGCTTGTCCACTCTAAGTATACACAGAATGAGAATGGGTTTTAAGAAGGATGGAGGGGCTAGAGAGATAGCTTAGTGGTTAAGCACATATGCTGCTCTTCCAGAGGACTAGGGTTTGATTCCCAGTACCCATGTGGTGTCTCACAGCTGTCTGTAACTCCTGTTCTAGAGGACTCGATGCTCTCTTTGGTCTCCTTGGTTATCTGGCTGTTACAGGATATTTGATTACACTGTGGACCCTGAGATTGTGTTATTTACTGAAGAAGCTGTTTCTAATGTGGTGTGGCTCAGTCTTAGAACACACCTTTAATCCATCTGGCTGGAATACAGATATGCCCTTAGTAAATACCTTTAATCAAAAACAATGAAAGTAAAATTAATTTGAAGAAGGAAACACCTATGATTGAAAGTGATGTCTAATTGAGTGGCAGACAAAGTGACAGATCAGAGAAAGATTTTGACAGAATAAGATACGTCCAACTCTCATGAGGAGAGAGAGGAAAGGGAAGCTAGTTAAGGGGCAATGCAGAAGGCAGTTTTACTGGAACAGTTGTTGCAGAGACAGAACAAGCTAGACACAGGTGAAGGCAGAATGAACCAGAGAATGAGAAGGAGCCAAAAGATCAGGACAGATTGCTAGAGTTAGTTTGAGGCCAAGCAGAGCAATTCAGTGGGAAGCTGAGAGAAGCCAGATTGAATCTGTCAGCTTGGAGAGGAGTTTGAGACAGAACAGCTGAGTTGATCCTGCCAGCCAGAGTTCAGAAAGAAAAAAGAAAGGGTGAGCATGTTTAGCTGTAAGTCTCAGAGGCTGAAAAGATTCCAGGTCTAGATAAGATTGTACCAAAAATAGAAGCTTCCAGGACTAGGCCTAGGTTAGCAAATGGAGGCAGTAAGCCTCGGAGACAATAATTATTACAGGAAATTAAAAGTTACAAATACATGTGGCACACATATGGTGCACAGATACATGTGTAAGCAAGATGCCCATACACATAAAAAATAATAAAAGAGTTAAAAGAAATAAGAATGGAAGGTGTGCTGTAGCTGACAAAACCCAGAATGACACGTAACTGCCATCTCATGTAACCCACCTGTGAATAGCACCACCTCGAGTGTACAGTGGGCAACCTACACAGTAGACTTACTACTACTCAGTAGGCCTACACAGACTTCCAGCCCTTCCAGTGTTAATAAAACATTACATATCTCTAATGTTCTGTGATGGACATGTTCTCAGCTAGGGTTCCACATGGCTGTCCTCCTCACCCTGTTAGTCAGAGCCCAACTGCCTGTCAAGCCAAATGATGCTTCTTCCTAACTGCACAGGCCTAGCCTCTGAGTGGCCGTAGTGGTGATCTGGATGCAGCCTTTGCCATGGGGCAGGCCAGTTCTCACCTGCAAGTTGAACTTGCTTGGACAGTCTCTTCTTAGAACCGAGAGGTGAAGTTTCTGAGGCTGTTGGCCCCAGCTATGTTTCCCATCATGTTCCTATCGAAACCTTGCTGCAAGGGGAGAAACAGACATGTGATCCATCATAGGACAAGGAGCATGGGGCCTGATGCATGGTCAGGAGACTTTTGGTAATATCCTTGGGTTTATCTAGACTCTGGACATATCAGTATTCTCTGACTACTATGTACGTATGCCTGGGCTACAGGAATCCGATTAAGAAATCACAATGCTATGAGTATCAGTGAATTAGTGAATTGTGTCTGAAATTCCTCTTGCACATTTGAGCTTCCTACTTGTGTTTGCAGAAATCAAGCAAAGAACAAGAGATTTTTCACTTTTGAGAAAGGGTCTCATGTAGTCCACTCTACATAACCGAGCGTCCTGTCTAGTTGTATATCAGCTTGACATAAGCTCAAGATATCTGAAAGGAGGAAACCTCAATTGAGAAAAGGTCTCTATAAGATCCGGCTGTAGGGCGTTTTCTTAATTAGTGATGGATGAGGGAGGGCCCAGGTCATTATGGGTGGTGTCATCCCTGGGCTGGTGGTCTTGGGTTCTATAAGAAAGCAGGCTGAACAAACCACGGGAAGTAAATCAGTAAGCAGCACCCCTCCATGGTCTCTGTATCAGCTCCTGCCTCGAGGTTCCTGCCCTGTGTGTGTTTTCTCCCCTACTTGCTTTTGGGTCATGCTGTATTATCACAGCCTTAACTAAGACATCAAAGATGGTTTTGAATCCCTAAATCTCCTGGAGATTCTCCTGAGAGCTAGAGATTCTCCTGTGTGCCACCACAGTTGGCTTTTCTGGGTCTCAGGTGGCTGAGGACAGACTTAGTGGTTCTCCAACGCCAAAGGCTTATATATCAGCAGATTCTTGAGTTGAAGTTGAAAGAGCTCTGTAACTAAACCCTGAACCATCCTAGGACATACTATGTTCCCAAATGGCTGGTGTCCCCTTTGTCCAAAGTTCTTGCTATGTTGCTTTAACTCAGCAGTTGGCAACCCATGAGCCACAAACCTCCTGGCAAACTTTTATCTCCAAAAATATTGACATTACAATCCATGACAGTAGCAAAATTACAGTTATGAAGTAGCAGTGTAATGGTTGGGAGTCCCGACAACATGAGGAGCTGCATTAAAGGGTCGTAGCATGGGGAAGGTTGAGAACCACTGGTCTAAGCGTTCTCATGCTGGGCCTCTCTCACAGCCCACATACACAAGACACCTGAGGTAGATCTTCTGGTCAGAGCCCTGTTCACACTCACTGATGCTCAAAACTGCTCCTGACTCTCCCCTTGAGTCAGCCTTCCCTTGCTTTGTGAGGTGCACAAGTCTTTTGCTCCCTTCCCAATCTGCCGGTACTTTAGTGCAGGGCAAGTGTGGGAAGGGTCTGGCCAGGAGGGACACTTGGCTATGCTCTTACCTGCCTGAGGACACTCTGCAGCTCCTTGCTTGCCCACATGTCAGACAGGAGTAGCCGGGCAGCCTCTGCAGCCTTAGGTGAGGAGGCGCTATGCAGGTGGGAAGTGAGTTTGTAAGAAGAGAGTCCGTGTGACACAGAAACACCCTTCCCTTGCCACCCACCTCTTTAGGGTCCAGAGATGTGGCGTGGTCCTGAGTATATGAAAGAGGAACTCTAAGAGGGACAGCGAGCCTGAGCCATTACACAGTGGGACCATCTCAACCCCCCCTCCCATCTGAAGACCCCTCTGAGGCTGCTCTCCTATCCCTGAATGAATAAAGAGCCATACAAAACAAGGAAAACATTCTCATATAATTGGCCCCTTACTCTGCTGATCCTTGGGCAGTTCAGAGCCCCACATGTCCCTCAGATAAGAAGTATACTGTCCCCTCTATGCATTTCTAGGACCTGGAGGCAGAAGCCACAGTCCTTTTAGGATTCAGCTTCTAGAACCTCTCTCTCATCCTGTCCCCTGCCTCCTTTAGGCATCTTCTCTGCTCCCTAAGTGCAACTCTGTGTGTGTGTGTGTGTGTGTGTGTGTGTGTGTGTGTGTGTGTGTGTTGGGGGGTTAGGTCCCTCCTCTACCCACCTGTTGCGGCACAGGTTGAAGACATTGTTCAGCATACTATTGGAGAAGTACTGCTTGGCCATCTGAGGCTGTGAGGTCATCAGGTTCCTCACAGTGTAGCAGGCTGACGACAAGATATCTTCAGAGTTGCTGGTATTGCCGGTGTGGCTAGTGAGGAGTCTGGTCACCTCTGGGAACACCTGGTTTCCTATAGGGAAAGGAGTTGAAGAATAGGGTCAGGAAGTAAGCAATGTGTAGCCCCTCAAGGACCCATAGGGACTCTATAATTCAGATGGATTTCTGTAGATTCATCTATAAGGTAAGAATTCCCTCCTATTCCCACACCTCTCTTGGGCCAACTTCCCCTCAGAATACTCACACTATGGAACAATTTGAGGATGACCTTCTAGAAGGCTCTAGAAAGCATAGACCTGCATGTCCTGTGTGGATGGAAGAGAGGACAGAGGCTCTTACCCATCACTCTGTGCAGCACAGGGTGGCGAGACATGTTGCTCAGCAGAGAGGCCCCAGACCGCACCACATCCGAATTGCCAGATTGCAGCAGACGGGCGATTTGTGGCAAGCCCTTCTCCTTTATTCCAATCAACTGACTCATGCCATTGGACATCTAAGAGGGAAGATCCAGGGAGGAGCTGGTCTGTGGCCTCCAGGCACCATAGTTGGTAGAGAGGCAGATAATCCCAAGCAAAACCAACCAACCAATCAACCAGCCAACCAACCAACAAACACCCCAAACCAGCCAACCAGCCAACCAAAAACCCTGAGCCTTTTCTCTTTCATCTTAAAGTTGTGAGGAGACAAAATTGCTCAGACCTAATTGACTATGAAGGGTCAGGCTTTACCTGCCCCTATGTGTCCCTGTGCCTGGTGGGGTCAATCTGAAACTCATGTGAGTGGCCAGAGAAAGTGTCATTTGTCCCTGTCATGGTGACCCAGGATTGGTGTCTAGACTAGCAGTGTTCCATCCCCACTCACTCTGAGCTCTTCCATCTCAGACACCTCTCTGTATCTGTTTACACGAAACCACATGGCCAAGGGCCAAGGACAGTTAAAGAAAAGCTGATTATCTTCTTCAAACTCCCCACTCTCTGCAGAATCCAGTCCTACAGTTACCGACAGCTTGTCAGAGATCAAGGTGGATTGAAAAGGGTCTGGGTCCATACGGAGGCAGAACTGGAATCCCTTGCAAGTAATCCAGCTCATCTGGATCTCAAACGACAGCCTGGTATGACCTAATGTAGGCCAGTTTGGGATCCTTTGAAACTCTAGACTCCTCCTTACAACTAGGGCAGTTACCTTGACCCCCAGGATACCCATGTCTACTGCTGCCCAAGTCTCTTTTGTCCTAAGTATATCTGGGGAACAACAGCTGGATATCTACCAAATACCCTCTGGTTTTACTCTACACCATCCGGTCCTTAAACTTCCAGGCTGATTCTATCCCAACTTTCTCTGAATCCGCCCGTTCCTCAAACTCGATTTATCTGTAAGTTCATCAAATGGGGATTTCTCTTGACAAATACACTCATCCCTGTCCCCTACTGCATGCAGAGCCCAAATGGTCAGCACCATAGGGCAAGAGACTATATTGTGGGCATTACCCAGAAGTTCTCAGAGCACAAGTGTGTCTGCCCCTGTCACTGCTCTGGTGATCAGCCCAAGGCCCAACATGTTCACATCTTTAGCTCGAAGCTTACTAAGAGCTGGATGTGTTCGAGAGACTCAGCCTGGGAAAGGAGAGTCTGGTGGAAGATGCAGGGGGTAAGCTGGAGAAATGGGAGAGTGGGGCTCCTCACCAGCCCCTTGCTGGCTGTCAGGTTCTGCAGGGCCCCAGCACAGGCCTCCAAGGTAGCATCTTTCTTGCTCTTGCCCATGAGGTTCAGGTAGGTACGGATGGCATCTGAGTGGTACAGCCAGCTGCTGCCCTTGGGGTTGGTCTCTTCCTCAGGAAGTGGGCAGTCATAGTTATTGTTCTGTAGACAGACAGCATGTCAGTGAGGAGTCTGATGATTTAACATACCCAGCATTCTGCCTCCCCTCTAATTTTAGTTTGTGGCTTCTTTTGGGAAGGATGAGAGAAGACTGTCCCCCTGTATCTCTTTCTTCTGTACATCCCAGAACCTCCAAAGTGAGGGGATGGACCATGGTTCTCTAGATGGCCTCTGGGAAGCAACTCAGAAGTATGTTCCAGGGCAGCTTCACCTATGAGCCTCTGATTGTGTAAGGTCACACTAGGGTATGGCAGCAAGAAGCTGAGAATTTTAGCTACTTCAGGGTCTCCAGGCTAACCTGAAGCCTGGTCTCTATATCCTGGCTGTTGTCTACAGCATCTTTCTTACAAGGCTCATGAGGTGCTGGGAACCATTCCCAGGATAGTAAGAGTTCTTTCTATTGTTTCCCTAATGCTCAGAGATCAGGGAAAGATAAGGACGGTTTCCCCCACTATACAGTAAGAGGAATACAGAGGCCTGCAGAAAGAGGCTTGCAGTGTTTGTCCTTGGGTGGTCTGGGCTGCTACAGCCTATGTGTGTCTCCTGTGCACTCTAGGTGACACACCCTGCCCCAGCCCCAGGACTGTAGTGTCCTTCCAAGAACAAGGCTTTGACAAGGCTCCATCCTTAGGGTTGTTTTCTGGCTCCAAGGGAAGAGAGCTATGGGGGCAGCAGACCTGGCGGGTGCTTGGGGAGGGGGCCCTGGCTCGACGATGGACACTGCTCACCATCATCTTGTCAGCCCTGTTGCTGAAGCAGCCAGTGGAGGACTTCTCAGTGTAGGCATTGCGGGTATTGTACTCCAGCTGGCGGTAACGGGTGGGTACCTCGGCGTCCAGGCGGTAGGAGAGGTTATGCAGGATACACATGCAGTTCTCCACAGACTGGGGGCAAGGGCAGAATGCCTGAGTACTGTCCCAACAGACTTCTGGACCTACCCTGAGCATTCAGAATGGCCTGTACCACTGTCAGTCTGGAAAGATCTCACAGGTACACCCTGGGAACTAGACGTGATTCCAGCCTCTGTCACTTCCTGGCTGTCTGTGTCTATATGACTTGCTTCACCTTTATTGGCCTCAGTTTCCTCAACTGTAAAATGGGATAGCCTTACCTTTCTTGGCTAGTAGGCTAGATTATGCACTAGGCCCTTAGTTCTGCATGTAACCACAGAATCAACCAACCGCAAATTGAAATTAGTTTTTTTTAAAAAGTATTCCTGAACACTTATAGAGTTCTTTCTTGGCCCTATTAATAACTATTTATTCGGCATTTATATTATATTAGGTTTCATAAATAACTTATAGATGATTTAAAGTACACAAAGGAGTGTGTATAGGTTATATACAAATATAACTGCAATATGCTCCTTTTTTTTTTTTTAAAGAAAGGCTTGAGACTGTGAATTTAGGTGTGCATGGGAATTTGGAGTAAGGTCTATGGTTTTCAGAGGACAACTGTACATGAAAAATACCAACCACAGAGCCTTGCACATAGCACACAGAGCAAACAGTGGTGGTCACTTGCATTGCTACAGACCATATGCGGGGCAGAAGACTGAAAGCATCTTCTCCAGTCCCTGTTCCTTCTGGTTTTCAAAGCATCTAGTCACTCTAGTCTTTGCTGTCCCCTCTTGCCATGGTCACCCCCCAGCTCCAACGGCAAAGATGCCATGCACAGTGAGACCTGGCTCAGGACTTCACAGCAGCATTTGAGTTCCCAGCTGCATTTGCTTTTGGTGAGCCTCCAGGCTAGGGCTGGGGCGTGGCCGAGTTACACTTTGCTCAGCACTTGGTCGCTGTTAGGGTCAGGCTGAAGCTGACTTCTATTGGTTTGGGGTTATCTGGGTAAAGGAGGTGTGCACAGAGCAGGAGGAAGAAGAGCACTTTGTCCTGCAGCTTAATGACAAGGCTGTTCTTGGAGGGTTGGAAGGCCTGTTATCACTTCCAGTGAAGGAAGCAGGAGATTGACATCTCCCTTCATTGACTCCCTGGTGTCCTGGGTGTGGTGACAAACTAGACCTCTGTGTCCTGAGCTGTGCCCAGCTATGGTGGAAGTATCCCAGTCTCCATTCATCTTTTCTCCACAAACTGCCTTTCAATCTGTGCATGCCCCTGCATCCAGTAGTCGAGAGAAGGCAGAGGGTGGCCTTCCAATGGTGTTTCTGGAGGTACTGGTACAAGTTTCATTTCAGAAAGGAAACGGTGCCCCTGGGAGCACTCTTGTGGGCTCACCGCCACAAAAACAATATGGCTCCAGAGCCCACACAGGGAGCACTTGCAGGTTCCAGGTGTCTCCTCCACCGTTCCTGACTCTGCTTCTGTCCTGAGACACATTCCACAAGCACTCGGAAAGTATAACCCTGACTCATGGGTTCGGGGAGAGAAATGCCAGGCCTAGGAGAGTCCCTAACTTAATTGTGTGGCCCGGTGATTTGCAGCTATGGGCAGAGACCGCAGGGTTGGGGATGGAGGTGTTACCAGGGGCCTGCACCCTCACCTTGTCATCGCAACGGCTGGCAGCCACACAGTTCTGGACATAGGCTATGAGGGAATCAATGAGCCCGGAGTAGTTCCGCATAGTCTGGCGGCCAGCATCAGCTGAACTCAGGTTCCTGTGGGAGAACCGGGAGGAGGAGTGATGAGAGGGTGATGAGAGGGCAGGGCAGGGGTGGGCAGAGTGCAATGGGCATGCGCAGTGAAGAGCAGCAGAAAGCACAGGGCAGAATATGAAAGTTGTGGCCCGAACAAGA
>NW_021604604.1:0-1873 GCF_004785775.1 Grammomys surdaster
GCATTTGACAAAATTCAACATCCCTTCATGATAAAAGTCTTGAAAAGATCAGGAATTTAAGGTCCATACCTAAACATAGTAAAAGCAATATACAGCAAACCAATAGCCAACATCAAACTAAATGGAGAGAAACTTGAAGCAATCCCACTAAAATCAAGGACTAGACAAGGCTGCCCACTCTCTCCCTACCTATTCAATATAGTACTAGAAGTCCTAGCCAGAGGAATTAGACAACAAAAAAGTCAAAGGGATACAAATAGGAAAGGAAGAAGTCAAAATATCACTATTTGCAGATGATATGATAGTATACTTAAGTGACCCAAAACTTCCACCAGAGAACTCCATTTATTTATTTATTTATTTATTTATTTATTTATTTATTTATTATTAGATATTTTATTTACATTTCAGATGTCATCCCTTTTCCCCATCCCTCTCCCAGAATCCCCCTCTACTATCCCCGCTCCTCCTCCTTGCTTTTTTTCTTTATTAGTCTGTTAAGTTAACATACAAAGTACTGGGTTTTATTATGCATCCTCATGAATGTGTCATTAGAGTTTCGATTTGTTTCCCTCTGCCCCTTCCCTTTCTTCCCCCAGCTAGTTTCCTTATCTGATTTCCTGTCACATGTATTCCATCGCCCTCCCTCCTCATCCTTTTTTTTAAATTAGTAACTTTTTAAAAAAATGTCAATCAAAGGCTTTATAGGCTTATTAATGCTCAATTACAAGATGCCCATACAATCAGAAGTGTAACCCAATACCCAACCTAGATATACCAACTATCTCTGACTGGCAGAGACACTCGAACATCTGGCTCCATGTCCCTCCCCATCTCCTAGCTCTTCCTCTCATTCTCCTTCTCCTCTCCTTATTCCCCCTCTTCCTCTTTTTACTCCTCCCACTTTAGCTCCTCCTACATATCACCCTTCCTGTTAAAATAAAACTTTTCTCTCAAAATACAATTAGAGCATCACTATACCAATTAATATCAGTAAGGTACAAGATAGACCTAATACCCAGTCCAACATTTTGTTGACTAACCAGAACCTCTGTCATCTCTCCGAAAGACTTAGTTCTGAACCTGGCTTTTTTCTTGCCTTTAGAACGAATGCCAGCTGAAAATCATCCTCTCAAATTTTTTCTCTCAAAGTAAATAGCTGGGATTGGCTATGAGACTATAAGTCTTCAACCCTGTCAGAAATCCAGGATGACTGAATTAACTAAAATTATGGGAAGCACAAAGCATAGCTTCTAAAACTTAGCCAATTTATAGAGACCACTGAACACCTGGACAGTCCCTATACTACAAAATGTTGGCGCATCTGATCTTCAGACTTCTGGCCCAAGATCATCTGACAGACCTAGTGATGCAGAATTATTAAGGGCTGATTACTCTGTCTTGGCAGATATAATCAGCTGACTATTCTGCAAATGTGTCCTTTCACCAGAGAACTCCTAAATCTGATAAACAATGTCAGCAAAGTAGCTGGTTATAAAATCAACTCAAACAAATCAGCAGCCTTCCTCTACATGAAAGATAAACAGGGTGAAAAAGAAATTAGGAAAATGACATCCTTCACAATAGTCACAAATAATATAAAATACCTTGGTGTGGCCCTTCCTTCCGTGCCTGGTCCTGTGGGCTGGGGCAGACACAGAGTTGGTCTGCTCCTGTCCTGTGGAGATACTGACTGAGTCATCCTAGAGGAGCCACTGCACTCAGAGCAGCTGGTAAGAACTCCATCTCACTCCCTAAGCCCCAGAGATACATCTGGGAGCCAGGGCCATTCAGGACACAGCAGCTACCCAAACCCCGCCCCTCCGGAATTCCACTTCCCTTCCTCCCCTGCCTGGTCCTGTGGGCTGGGACA
>NW_021604604.1:1883-3688 GCF_004785775.1 Grammomys surdaster
GGACAGACACAGAGTTGGTCTGCTCCTGTCCTGTGGAGATACTGACTGAGTCATCCTAGAGGAGCCTCTGCACTCAGAGCAGCCGAGGAGCCACTGCACTCAGAGCAGCTGACACTGAGTTGATCTACTCCTGTCCTGTGGAGATACTGACTCCTGAGTCATCCTAGAGGATCCACTGCACTCAGAGCAGCAGGCACCAAGATTAGGATCATAAGACTACGGAGACATCTGGATCTGAGAAGCTCTGCAACAAGCAAGATAACTGGAAATACAGACTCCAGTCTTACACAGTGAGGGCAGGCAACACTAGAGTTAACCAGATGGTGAAAGGCAAGCGCAACAACATAAGCAACAGAAACCAAAGTTTCTTGGCATCATCAGTACCCAGTTCTCCCAATATAGCAAGCCCTGAACACCCCATCACACCTGAAAAGCAGGATTCAGAATTAAAATCACTTCTCATGATGATGATAGAGGATTATAAGAAGGACATAAGTAACTCCCTTAAAGAAATACAGGAGAGTTCAAGTAAACAGATAGAAGCCCTTAAAGAGGAATCACAGAAATCCCTTAAGGAAATGCAAGAAAACACAAAGAAGGAATTAAACAAAAACATTCAGGATCTGAAAATGGAAATAGAAACAATAAAGAAAGCTCAAAGGGAGACAACCATGGAAATAGAAAACTTAAGAAAGAGATCAGGAGTCATAGACCCAAGCATCACCAACCGAATACAAGAGATAGAAGAGAGAATCTCAAATGCAGAAGATACGGTAGAAAATATTGACACAGTTGTCAAAGAAAATGCAAAATGCAAAAAACTCCTAACTCAAAACATCCAGGAAATCCAGGACACAATGAGAAGACCAAACCTAAGGATAATAGGTATAGATGAGAATGAAGAGTCCCAACTTAAAGGGACAGTAAATATCTTCAACAAAATTATTGAGGAGAACTTCCCTAACCTAAAGAACAAGATGCCCATAAACATACAAGAAGCCTACAGAACACCAACTAGAATAGACCAGAAAAGAAATACCTCCTGTCACATAATAATCAAAACATCAGATGCACAAAACAAAGAAAAAATACTAAAAGCAGTAAGGGAAAAAGGTCAAGTAACATACAAAGGCAGACCTATAAGAATTACACCAGACTTCTCACCAGAGACTGTAAAAGCCAGAAGAGCCTGGACTGACATCATACAGACCCTAAGAGAACACAATTGACAGCCCAGATTACTATACCCAGCAAAACTCTCAATCACTATAGATGGAGAAACCAAGATATTCCATGACAAAACCAAATTTGCACAATATCTTCCCACAAACCCAGCACTTCAAAGGATAATTGATGGAAAACACCAACACAAGGAGGGAAACTACAACCTAGAAAAAGCAAGGAAGTAATCTTCCAACAATCCCAAAAGAAGATAACTATACAAACATAACTTTACTTCTAATAGCAAAAATAACAGGAAGCCACAATCATTTTTCCTTAATATCTCTTAACATCAATGGTCTCAATTCCCCAATAAAAAGACGCAGACTATCAGACTGGATACACAAACAAGACCCAGAATTTTGCTGCATACAAGAAACGCACCTCAGTGACAAAGACAGACACTACCTCAGAATAAAAGGGTGGAAAACAATTTTCCAAGCCAATGGTCCCAAGAAACAAGCTGGAGTAGCCATTCTAATATCAAATAAAATCGACTTTCATCCAAAATTAATCAAAAAAGATAAGGAAGGACACTTCATACTCATCAAAGGAAAAATCTACCAAGGTGAACTCTCAATTCT
>NW_021604604.1:6688-36688 GCF_004785775.1 Grammomys surdaster
GCTCCCAAGTTTTCCAAATGCCCACACATCAAGTTCTGAAAGTTGAAGAAGCACCTGGGCAGTTTCCTCACAGAAATGACGAATGGTGTTGTACCAACTTCCTTTTTAATCACTTTCCTCACTGCTGAGGTGATAGCTCAGAAGTCAGCTTGATAGAGAAAAATGATATTGGTTCAGTATTTCAGAGAATCTCTAGTCTATCATGACAGGAAAGACCTGAGGGCAGCCAATCCTCCAGACTCACTTCCAGACTGGCTTTGGAAGCAGGACCACGGGACAGTGGCTAGCTAGTGGTTCTTTAATTGCATGTAGTGTTTTATGGACACACAGATATTGCATCATGAGCTTGGGACATCAGAGTCACTCACAGAGGTCTATAATGAACGCACTAAGCTGAATAGCTTTAGTGTTTTCAAGCAAGCAATGAAGAAAGAGAAATTGCCTCTTTCATAGTAATTACACACTTTTCATATCAGAAACTTCTGGTCTTAGTATCTTAAAATTCATAGTTTACATTGGTGGATAGAGCTCACCGGGAGTGTATATGCTTTGTATGCTTGTAAGTTTAATATGTACTAAGATTTAAAAATCAAATATGTATTTGTTCAAATTAACTTTAAAAAATGTACAAAGAGGAACATAAAGACTGATCCAATTTCTAAATCACTATCTTTTAAAACTTTTAGAGTTCCTATAATCATACACATGGTCTTTTTTTTTTTTTAGAAACTAATTTGGTGCCGGGAAGTGGTGGCACACACCTTTAATCCCAGCATTTGGGAGGCAGAGGCAGGCAGATTTCTGAGTTCGAGGCCAGCCTGATCTACAGAGTGAGTTCCAGAACAGCCAGGATTACACAGAGAACCCTGTCTCGAAAAACAAAACAAAACAAAAAAAAAGAAACTAATTTGGTATTTTCAAACCTGTCTATGTGCAAACATTTTAAAATATAATTTTCAACTTACAGCTGAAAATTCAGACTTAAATGCTGCAATAAAGTTCAAAGCAGAGGACAATCAACAGCTTCCAAGAACCCTAGTAAGTACACACTTATGAATTCTATTTTGTACTGATTTCTCTAAGAGTCAAAAGAAATCTTCCATGTCCAACAGTCACATATAACAACATTTTACAAATATCCTCCCTGATCAAATATTTGATATATCCACATTGTTACTCTTTGTTAGTAGTTCAGGATTTGTCAGCTTTATATTAAAAACAAATTAAGATTTGCTTTAGTTACAGGGACTATTTAGCCCAGCCAAATCTCAAATTCACGCTCTTCTTTACTTCCAGACTTCTGGGACAAAAGCATAGGTTACCACAACCTTTTAGTGGTAAGGATTTAATGATACACATTGTGATGGTCTAAACTTAATGTTGTATACTTGCCATACATGACTTATCTGTGCAGACATTGATGGAAATCTATATTTTATGTATTTTGCTATTGTGAATAATGTGTGAAAAACTAATGTCAAGGTATCTTTTTAATACCTGTTAATACTCCATAATAATTAATGTATAATTATAAAACATAAATACTTAATGGAAAAGATGGATTTATATTGTAACCTAAGCCTTGAAATCTTGAAAATTATTTACTTGTGGTATTTATTTTCTTATATAATACAAATGTATGAGATCATTAAAAAACACATTTCAAAGAGTACACGCTTTCCTTTCTCATTTTAAATAGTACTTTGAAAATTTTTTACATATGTGTTTACATTGCTGCCCCAAATCATCTCAGATCTACCCTCATGTTACTACACAATCAGCTGTGCATTTTATTTCCTTTCAAATTCATTAAATCCAATTTGTGCTATCCATATACGTTTGCATATGTGGCTTTCACTGGAGTATGTCAACCCTCCAGGGACTCTACCCTAAAAGAAAATTTATTATCCTTCTCCCAGGATCTATCAATTGTAAACAGCTACTTAGCTAGGGGTAGGTGGTACCCAGCTCCCTTCTCCTCGATGAAATTCTGTTAAGCTTGAGCTTGCACAATTCGTGTACATGCTGTTTCCACTGATGTTAACTAATGTGTAACTGCTCTGTTATGTCCAGCAAACACTCTTCTAGTAATCCATTGGCTTGCACTCCTAACAATCATTTCAACTCTTTTTCTACAATGATCCCTGAATCTTGGGAAGAGGGGGTATGATATAGATGTCTTGTTTAGAACTTAGCATTTCAGATTTTCTTATTCTCTGAACCTTGACCAGTTGTAGGTTTTAATGCTACTCATCATATAAAAAGATACTCTGATAAGGGGTTGATAGATGGATTATTCTACAGGTACAACAACAACTCATTAGGAGTCAGTTTAATCCTGTGTCCATGTAGCAGTAGAACACTAGTAGGTTTTCCACGAAGGATATGATCTATTTTGTCACAGGTTCTTGGCTCTGACTATGGTTCAATATATGGGTTTCACATATATAATGGGCCTTAAATCCAACTAGAAAGTGATTGGTTAGTTTCATGATATTTAAGAGGCTTATTTATCACAAACTGAATCTTGCCATAGTTGTTATAGTTGGAGTTAGCAGGATTCACATCTGCATTAGATTGCTGATTTCTTTTCACCTATAGCAGAGTGCTTTACAGCTTCTAAGACTATGAAAGGTAGCTGGAAGGGATAATGTCTCCAGAATGTATTATTGATTTATTCATTTTTTATGACTCAAAGGTGTGAGGTCTCCAGCAATAAGCTCTTACCATCAAGTTCTAGAGGATAACCCAGAGCATTATCCATATCCTGTAATATTTAGGGTCTATAGGCTATCACTTACCAACAGCCCCCAAAAGATCAACATATTCCTGGCACTGCACTTTTTGATATCCCTTGTGATATTTCCTAGGGTTATCGTTACCCCATTCTAGGGTAACTCTGTTTTCACTCTTTATATACGTCTACATGAATACACTTTAGGTTGCTTCTATAGTATCAGATTTCCAGATGATATTTTTAAAGGTCTTTCAAAACAGGACGAAATGAAAACCTGTGGATTTGAAAAAGATGTTTATCACCCAATTGGTATCCAGGGGATACAAACTCTCCCTAATGTACTTTGCTAAGGACCCTGATTCCATCATTGTTCCTTTCACTGCTGAACAGGTTGACTGGCTTTTCCAGTCCTCGGACACTTGGAGCATTACTTTTGCTCAATTTTCAGGCATTATCGATAATCATTACCCTGAGGATCCCTTACTCCCGTTCTCTCATATCCATCCCTTTGTTTTCCCAAAACAGACCTCATTAGAGCCACTAAAACATGCACAACTTGTCTTTTCTGATGGTTCTGCCAATGGTGTTGCTGCCTATGTTGTAGATAATGGCCCTCATACCTTCCAGACCTCTTATTTTTCTGCCCGACTCATTGAGTTATACACCATATTACAAATTTTTCTTGCTTTTCCCCATTAGGCTCTCAACATTTACACAGATATTTCTTATGTTGCCCCCTCCTTACCTCTCTCTCCTTGAGACTGTCCCCTATATTAAAGTTTCCTCAGGGGCTTCTCCCCTATTTCTACAAATACAGACCCTGATTCATTCTCGCAGCTCCCCTTCTTTGTTGGCCACCTTCACACTCATGCTGGCCTCCCTGGACCACTTTCTGAGGGAAATACCCTTACTGATCTGGCTACCAGGCACCATATTTACCTCGCCTCTCGCCCTGATTCTTTTGAGCTTGCAAGACAGGCTCACTTCCTCCATCACCTCAATGCACATTCTCTCCACCTACTCTTTAAGATCACCCATGAACAGGCTCAAGCTATTGTTAAGACCTGCCAGGCTTGTATTCCTTTTCACCCAGTTGCACATTTGGGGGTTAGTCCCAGAGGCCTGCTCCCAAATGACATATGGCAGATGGATGTGACACATGTACCTAGTTTTGGTAAGCGCAAGTATGTTCATGTATCTATTGACACCTACAGTGGCTTCATTTATGCCTCACCCCTCGCTGGAGAGGCTTCCAAACATGCTATTTCTCATGTTATAAATTGTTTAGCAGTCATGGCTCGACCTAAGATCATAAAAACAGATAATGGCCCTGGCTGCACAGGATCTAGCTTTAAAACCTTCTGTGCCACAGTTGGCATTAAACACATCACTGGCATCCCCTATAACTCACAAGGTCAAGGTATTGTGGAAAGAGCCCATCAGACTCTTAAAGTCATGCTCACTAAGCTTGGCCATTCCTCCCCTCCCCTACTCTCTGCACCTACCCCTCATAATCACCTCTCACATGCCCTCTTCATCCTCAATTTTCTTACACTTGACAGTGGGGATTGCTTTGTGGCTGATCGATTTTGGCATGCCAACACCAAGGAGACTCATGCCACGGTGATGTGGAAAGACCCACTTACCAATAAAGGGAATGGACCTGATCCTATCCTCATTTGGGGATGAGGTTCTGCCTGCATTTATGATCAGGCTAATGATGGCCCTAGATGTCTTCCAGAACATTTGGTTAAGCAAATTGATTCACTCCCTCCCAGCCAGGAGCCTCAAGCCCTAGCTGAAGATGCTCTCCCTTGTGTGTCTTCCACAGAAAATGCTCCGCCCAAGAATGATGATCCTGCCATTGATGGTGACCCTGTTTCCGACCAGCTCGCCCATCAAACTGACACGGCCATTGACTAACATCCATCATCCCTTCGCAGCAAACTCCTCAGAGAAATCCCACATAAAAATTCCCCTGTCGCCATAGGACCTAATCCAGTTTTGGTCCCTCACCAACCTGCCCTACCTTCCAACTCTCAACTTCCTCCTCCCACTTCTCCTTCACAGGATCATGCCACACCAGAGTCGACTCCCTCGTTAACAACAGTTTCTCATCATTCTTCTTCATAACTTGTCTTTTCCCTGGTAGAACAGACGTTTGCTGCCATCAATGCTTCTCACCCAGAGCTCACACAAGAGTGCTGGCTTTACTATCATTCTTCACCTCCTTTCTATGAAGGAATTGCTATCCCACATAATAATTTTACTCTCTCCGCAGAACATAGTTCCAGCCATTGGCAACATTCCTCCTTTAAAAGATTTTCTTTGACTATGGTCTCGGGATCTGGTACCTATGTCACCCCTCCCAGGAGCAAGCTGCCACGTACCTTTGCTTGCATTATAATCAGACTCAAACCTCTTTTAACTTTACAGGTGACTTTTACCTTATCCCTCTTGAGGATACGTGGTGGACCTGCTCCTCTGGACCCACTCCATGCATAAACCTTACCACCTTTATGGCTTCAAAGGATCTTTTGTACAGGTTCTCCCGCGGTCAACCTATTACTCCTCAGATGACGTTTTCCACTTATGGAACCAAGAGGAGCGCCTTTCCTGGACCTCACCCTCAAGACACGATGAAGTTCTCCTCCGACAAAAGCGAGAGCCCATCATTGCAGTGACCATTGCAGTCGTCTTGGGGCTGGGGGCAGCGAGCGCTGGGACTGGAACTTTCTCCCTTGCCCTCTTCAACCACTACTACTCTCATCAAAATGTTAGAGAGCTACAGCAGAGCATCGAAGCCCTTAGTGAGTCACTTTCCTCTTTAGCTAAAGTTGTCCTCCAGAATAGATGAGGCCTAGATCTCTTGCTCCTCCAACAGGAAGGACTCTGTACCGATTTAAAGGAAGAGTGCTGCTTCTTTGCAGATAAATCAGGGGCAGTAAAAGATAGCATGCACAGAGTTCGAGAGAGCTTAGAGAAGAGAGAGAGAGGGAGAGAGAGAGAGAGAGAGAGAGAGAGAGAGAGAGAGAGAGAGAGAGAACAAGAGCTGGCATAAGATCTGGAACAAGAGCTGGCATAAGATCTGGTTCTCTACCTCGCCTTGGCTTTCTACCTTGCTCCCTTCTATCCTTGAACCTCTCATTGGCCTTCTCTTGCTCGTTTATCTTGGCCCCTCGGCCTTCTCTCGCCTTACTATTCTCATAAAAACCCAGGTAGAAAACCTGGTGGCCAAGTCACTCCAGGTCCATTACCTAAAATTGGACTCTGATGATGAACCCACTCCAGAAGTTGTCAAGCACCAGCCCCGATGTGGTGCTTCAAAGTTCAACCTCCCTCCCCCCCCCAAAAAAAATCCCTAGAGCAGCTGCTTTTGTGGGACGTCCTAAAGGTGCCACTGATACCACTGATCCTCCTCTGTAAAGGGGGATGCTGGAGGGTGCGAGACAAAGTACTGCAGGGACACCTCTTTCTTTGGATCCTGAGAAGCATGCCTGATTGCATATGGGTTGGCGTAGGTCACTCTTTCTGTCCCCTTGAAAAAGCGCCAGGAAGGCTGGGGCTCGGCCTCCTCAACCAAGGAGTGCTTAGCCCTTCAGCGCAACGCCCGAAACTCAGAGGGTTCTCTGATGATAATCTAAAAAATACACTGATTTATGAATATAAAGATAAAAACTTAGGGTATTGTTCAATGCTATCTGCTTAGTAGATAATGGTATTAGATCTCCTCTGGGTCCTAAAACCTATCACGCCCATGGTTTTTGACCCAGTTAATGATACCAGGTATGAGTTCTATCTTATGAAACGGGATTTAAATCTAGTTAGAAAGTACTTTGTTACTCCCTTGATATTTGTGCTACTGTTTCACCATGGCCTATCGTGTCCAGTCAGTAACTATTACAACTCAGAGGGTACAAGGTTGCGCATGATTATTGAGATTTTTATCATCTCAACATCATGCATAGACCCTTACAGAACTATGGAAGCTGGATAGTATGAATGAAGCTTTCAGGTGAGTATCAGCTTGATTTCTCCATGTTCTGTGGCTAAAGTACGTGGTGTCTTCAGTAACAGAATCTTCTCCTTAAGTTCTGAATTGTAATAGCCTGTATTATGGGGGTGTCTTTTGGACCCCACTGACCAACAATTTGAAAAAAAGCATAGTCCATACTTGGTACTAAGCTTTTTATTTGATAGGCTCTCTTGTGTGAGAGAGGCTCAAGTTTTCTTTCCTTGAGCAGGCTCTGGGGAGACAACATGGAAATGGTTAAGCTTACCAGTGTTGCTAGGTAACAACTGTTACATAAGGCTTCTCTTTCTGTGGGTTATACCTCACAACTCAGATTTCTGTGTGCGACATGGTGGTAAGCCTAGGTATGTTTACAGTGAAAGGTTAACATCAAGTCCAGAAAGAAGTGACCAACAGTGAGGATAGGAAAGTAGTGATGTATTTATTTTCCAATATAAAGAAGGGCTTCACATCTGAGAAAAATCCTCAAACACCATTAGGCTTCTGTGATGGCCCTGGAAAGAGAATTGAATGGAAGAATTGCCTGGCATGTAGGTGTGAGACTCCAGACAAATATGATCTCTTGTTATATGACCCTGACAATGTATTCCATTCTGCAGTGTGTCTGGGGAAAGTAAGTAAAGTACAGAGTCTCTTAGAACAAGAAAAATGCAATGTAAACGACAGAGATGATAACAATAGGTAAGTGATGATTTGTGGACCATGGGTGAGGGGCTGTGGGGATACAGGATGAGGGAGAAGCCCAGTTATTATGGATCCACTGGAGACAGTGAGTGGGAGGACCTGGCTCTGGTTTCTGACTCTTGAGTCTCCTCTGCCCTTGCAACCTATACATCAGGCAGGTTCACTGTGCCAGGCTGACTTCATGAGCAGCCACAGAGGTCCAGAGATCTAGCTGGCTTCCCATCACTTTTGGACATCCTACACACCACCCACTAGAAAATGCTGAGTAACAAATGTAACAGCATTTTAAGGTATACTTTAGAAAGCATGATGTTATATGCATGGTAGAAAACTGCATAAGAGGAATATTCTTCATTATGTATCTACCTCAGATCTAAAACTTATTCAAATCAAATACAAATTGTAAAGTGGGCTTTAAATTTAATCAGGAAGCAAGTGTCCTTTGGGTATCAGAATAAGTCCATTCACATGTTCTTTACCAAGGAACATTCAATGAAATTTTGAAATGGGTAGGTGCTGGGTCCTCCTCCTCCTCTCTTTCCTTTTGTTATCGCTCAAAGGTACAGTAATGGTTATTATCATTTGCACTTTAGTAAATTTTTTCATATTTTTCATGTGATTCTCCTTTCTTCCTTCATGGAGTTCTAAATTATTCATTACTGCCCATTTTCACAGTAGGCTTTGTTTTCAGGCCTCAGTCATTTGCAAATTAAGTCTGATATCTCCTATTTCATCTGATAGAAGGCAATAGATCCCATGGGCAGACTTCACAAGTTACAAAGCGACAAACTCGCCTTGCTTGACAAATTTTATTACAAATTGAGGTAGAACAGACTCATAAATTTCTATCGGAAAGATTATTCTCATGAGCCCATTATCATTTTCTTTACCAATTCATGTTTCTCAGTGATTTTTTTACACCAAAGCATAGCAGGACCAATGTCCAAAGCAAAATCTACCACATCACACTTAACTCCCAGACCTGCAGCAAGCAGAGAAATGTGTGCTTCCAGGCTGTGTCAAAGTTGACACAGTGGCCTGACTATATTTTACTCTGCTGGATAGTTTTTATCAACTAGATACAAACTAAAGTCATCTGACAGGAGGAAACCTCAATTAAGAAAATGCCTCCAGGGGCTACAGAGATGGCTCATTGGTTAAAATCACTGACTGCTCTTCCAGAGGACCTGGGTTCAATTCCACACACTCACACGGCAGCTCACAACTGTGTGTAATTCCAAGATCTGACACCCTCACATAGACATACATGCAGGCAAAACACCAATGTACAGAGAGTAAAAATTAATAAATTATTTGAAAAATATGTAGAAAGAGAAAAGAATCCCATAAAGGCAAAATTTTAGGGCATTTTCTTAATTAGTGATTGCTGAGGAGGGCCCAGCCCATTGTGGGTGGTGTCATCCCTGGGCTGGTGATACTAGGTTCTGTAAGAAAGCAAGCTGAGCAAGCGATGGAGGGCAAGCCAGTAAGCAGTGTTCCTCTGTGTTTGTGCATTGGCTTTCATGTGCAGGTTTCTTGCCCTGTTTGAGTTCCTGCCCTGACTTCCTTAAGCAATGGACTGTTACCTCGAAGTATAAGCTGAAATCCACCCTTTCATCCTCACGTTGCTTTGGTCACAGTGTTTTATCACTGCAATAGTAACTCTAACAAGGACAATCACTATTTGCAGAGTATTTCCTTTCTGTTCCTAGACGATAGTATAAATTAAATAGCTATTAACATGACAGAGGAATTACAGGTAATTTGACATTTACAATTATATGTACATTTGTGTATGATGAAAAATAGTGTTGATTAATTAAGAGACACCTCTCATATCCACAGAACTGCTCTGCATTTTGCATCCTGTTACGGAAAAGCAGAAATAGTAAATATTCTAATGGAAAATGATTGTGAAATTAATGCACTTGACAATCAGAAGACAACACCATTGATAAAGGTAGAGAAAATTCATAAATTTCAGCTGAGATATATTTATTGTAAATATTGTAATATTGTAAATATTGTAAATATTGTAAATATTGTAAATGAGATATATTTAATGTAAATGTTTATAAGAATTTACCAAATTTAAATGTAACTAGCTGGTGTCCAAAGAGATGATTCAGGGGTTAAGAGCACTGGATGCTTTTCCCAGAACATGTTTGATGCCTAGCATTCACATGGTGGCTTACAATTCTCTGTAACTCTAGTCCTATTTCTGATGCTTTCTTCTGGCTTCTGAGGGCACTGAACACAGTGGTGTAGACATCCAAGCAGGCAAAACAGCCAGACATATAAAATAATTAAAAAACACATAACTAGCTAGTGAGAACTATGAAGTATTTATATTTATTTTCTAGAGCTGACCATGTGTTTTTGATACAATATTAACAGGCAGTACAAATGTGTGAAGAAAACATTGTATCTTTACTCCTGGAACATGGGGCTGACCCAAATATAAAGGATGCAAATGGCAACACAGCTTTGCATTATGCAGTTCATGTGGGCAAACCAGCAATTGCTGCCACTCTTCTTCCCTATGGAGCAAATATCGAAGAAAAGACTAAGGTAAAGTTTACATAACTTGAATTTCAAAATGTTTTAAAAATGCACATATAGAAAGCAACATATAGCATTTCTAAGGCAGAGGCAAGAAGATATATGTGAGTTAACAGTCACTCTGGTCTACACTGCAAGTTCCAGGCCACTCAGGGTGAGACCCTTCCTCAAAAAAAAAAAAAAAAGACAGAGAGAGACCTGATTGAGTTGACATTCCATGTTTACAATCTCAATTGTTCCCTGACTGAACCGTGTTGAAATACCTTATTACTCAAGTAAATATTGATAGTCTGGTTAGGGATAGAGGCTTCTGTCCACTTTCCCTGTCAGCGCATGGGTCTCATTTGGCTTAGACATTTGCAGATCCTGTGCATGCCGCCAGTCTCTGTGAGTTCCGTTGTGTCTAGAAGGTCTTGTTTCCTTGGTGTCTTCTATCCCCATTGGCCCTTACAATCTTTCCATTTCCCGTTTCACAGAGTTCCATGAGCCTGGGAGGAGGAATTTGGTGGAGACAAGGTCTCTTACTCTATCCAGTTGTGAGCCTCCGTTGTTTGTTTCCATCCACTGTTCGAGAAAGCTTCTCTGATGGTAGCTGAGTAAGACACTGACCTATGAGTGTAGTAGAATGTTATTAGGAGACTTCTTTAAATCTTTAATCCTTTTTTTATAGTCCAGACTTCAGACCCCTTCCTGGTCTGCCCCCTGACCATTTCCCATCCCATACCCCCTCCCTGACTGTCTCTCTTCAAGAGGATGATCCTCCCAAACCCCCACCCCAGCAGGCCTTCCCACTCCCTGGGCACTCAAGTCTCTCGAGAGTTAGGTGCATCTTCTCTCAGTGAGGCCAGACCAGGCAGTTTCCTGCTGTATATGTGTTGGGGGCCTCCTATCAGCTGATGCATACTGCCTGTTTGGTGGCTCAGTGTCTAAAAGATCTCGGGGGTCCAGGTTGAGGCTGCTGATCTTCCCATAGGGTCACCCTCCTCCTCAGCTTCTAGCTTTTTTTCAGTTCAATCACAGGGGTCCTTGGCTTCTGTTCATTGGCTAGATGCTAGTATCTGCATCTGCATCTTTCAGCTACTTGTTGGGCCTCTCAAGAGGGAAGCCACGCTAGCTCCTGTCTGCAAGCACACCACAGCATCAGTAACAGCCTCAGGGCCCCAGGCCTCCCCTTGAGCTGGATCCAATTTGGACCTGTCACTGAACCTCCTTTCTCTCATGCCCTTCTCCATTTTTGTCGCTGCAGATCCTTCAGACAGGAACAATTCTAGTTTAGACTTTTGATTCTAGGATGGCAACCCCATCCCTCCACTTGATGCCCTGTCCCTCCACTGGAGGTGGACTCTACAATTTTCTCCTCTCCACTGTAGAGCACTTCAAGTTTTCTCCCTTTGAGTTCTGTGAGTCTCTCATCTCCCAGGTCTTTGGTATCTTCTAGAAAGGTCATTTTATTGTTATATTTCTTTAGAAAAACAGTAGTATTTGGTTTTCTCATAGACCCATGGCCTATCTAGTCTCAAGGATTTGATCACCCAAGTAGTGTCAGACAGGGGTTCCATCTCGGGGTGTGAACTTTAAATTCAATTGTATATTGGTCGGTTACTACCACAACTTTTGTGCCAATGTATCTTGCACATCATGTCTTGCAGGTAGGTCACTGTTGTTAACCAAAGGTTAGAAGCTAACCACTCAAAAAACAAAAATTAGTCTTTTCCAATGGAGTCTCTCTCACTGGATATACAAACCACATTTAAGTGCAGGCCCCTTGCCCAGCAGCAGACAAAATTAACTCAATGGTATTTTTGGAATGTTACCAATCTAATAATAATGCTTTGTCTGGGCATTTTTTAACACTTAAGGTCTGTTTATAAGTTATGGTTTCTGATTTTGTGTCTTTATAGGATTCCTGTGTGTGCAAATGTATGTGTCTCTGAATCTATGTATGTCTCTTGTGCTGTTACTTTGGGTCACTTATGTTTGATTTTTTTTCTATTTAGGTTTGTTTGTTTTTATTTTATTTGTTATTATTTTCTTTGTTTTGGATGTCTGTTTTTCAAATAAAAAAGAGCAACAAAGGGTGTGGATTTGGTTGTGTGGGAATTGAGGATCTAGGAGGAGTTAGGATAGGAAAATTGTAATCAGAATATGTTGTATGAAAAAAATCTGTTTTCAATAATAAACATTAGTATATTCAAAGTAGCACTAGGGAGTACAGCTGTTTTTTAATACTCATTGCAAATATTCATGAAAATTCTGCATGTTAATGGTACTTAAGATAATTTTTTTCTCTCTCTCTCTTTGTCGCTCTCTCACACAGATCCTAACCAGTATAAAATAGCACAGGAATGCAAATTATCCTAGAAATAAATCAAACAAAACAAAATATTTTGATAATTTTTACCTTAATTTTTATTTTTGAAATCATAATTACAACATCTCTGACTTTTCTTTCCTCATTCCAAACTTTCCCTTATATCCTTCCTTGCTCTTTTTCAAATCCATAGCCTGCTATTGTGTGTGTGAGATTTTATATATACATATACATGTACATCATATATATATACATCATATACACATATACATATATTTTTCTTGGTGTATACAATATTACTTGCATGTATATTTTCAGTGCCTAACAAATTGGTGTTCTCTTCCCCAAGGAAAGCTATTTCAACCACTCCCATCATTCCCCAGTTGCCAGCAGTTCTTTGTGTAGGGTGCAGGCCTTGTGGCTTTCCCTGACCACTTTGGCATGCCCATTGGTGTTCTCATTCAGCTGATGTTTGGGCAGTCATATTGATGAGACTGCAGGTACAGCTTCTGACATTATTAAGAGACACAATTTCATAGCAAGCACACTGGTACTCTGGCTCCTACAATGTTTTCAGCTCCTCTCCCACAATGTTCCCTGAGCCCTGCATGTAGGCATGTTTTGTAAAAGTATTCATTGGGTCTGGGCTCTGAGTTTTGATTGGCTGTGGTTTTCTCTAGTGGTCACTGCCTGTTGCAAAGTCAAGTTTCCATGATAAGGTATGAAAACTACACTTAATCTGTAAGTATAAGGTTTCAAAAGCCAGTTTCAACACCACAGAATAAAATGAATCATGTAGTGAGGTGTGGAATCAGTCTGTTTCTTTAACTGGAAACTACACTCTTGCATCACAGTGAACTGGGCAGGGTTTAGAAATTAAGTATAGGCTTCTCTGAAGTGTTTGATTCAGTAAATCTAATAAGGCCTTGAAATGAATGCTTAAGACTAAATTTGTGATTGTGACAGAGCTCCCAGCTGAGAACCATTGGATCTCAAAAGTTTAAGACATTTCTAAAAGTGCAGGGGTTTATTAAGAATTATACCCTTCTAGCCTTTCCTATTGAATGTGACTCCAATCCTCCCTTTTCCCTGTCACCTGGGTAAAGAAGTTGAAAGCATCATTAATTATAGCACCAACCATAAAGTATCTACCACAAGTCAGAGAACATTTACAAATACCTTATTTGTAGGGTTTTTTTTTAATACGGAGAGGAGGAATTTTAAATGATTTCTATCATTTCATACCATGATAAGGTATGACCTTACACAAGTCATCAGATCAACAAATGTTCATTACAATCATGATTTTTCAATTATAATAACAACATGGCATGAATTTTGTCAAGTAGCTATGTGGTAGAATATCTCAGAGAATGTTTAGATTATGGAGACCTAGCATTGCCAGAGTGCCCATTGTAAACAGTGAAATACACAAAATAAAGGAATATAGCAATGAGAATTTTTCCACCTGCGCAGTTTTATCAGTCCTGTGCTGTTATTCATAAGTATGTATCTGGGTTGATGTGAGTACAATGTCCAGTGGAGAAGAGCAGAAGAAAGTATTGACTCCTCCAAAGTTGGAGTCACAGTTCTGAAGCAAGGATACTGCGAGCAAAATGCTGGTCCTCTGAAAGTGGAATACATGCTCTTAACCACTATGCTATCTCTCCAGCACCTTGCAACTATTTCTTGACATTAGGATGTGGTTCACAGGGAGAGTACTTATCTAGCACACACAAGACAGTGGCTTCAATACTATTTTAGTTAAGGTTTTGTAATACTGTAAAGAGAAACCATGACCAAGGTAACTCTTATAAATGACAAGATTTAATTGGGGCTGGCTTGCAGGATTAGAGGTTCAGTCCATTGATATCAAAGCAGGAAGTATGGCAGCATCCAGGTATACATGGTGCTGGAGAAGGAGCTGAGAGTTCTACATATTCACCCAACTGCAGCCATGAGAGGAATGACTGTATTCTAGGCATCTAGGAGAAGGGTCTCCAAGCCTATACCACAGTGACACACTTCCTCTAACAAGGCCACAACTCCTAATAGTGCCACTCCCTGGGTCAAATATATTCAGAGCACCACAAATACTTAAGGCCTTAAGGAAAACTTCCTTTAACAGTAATGTAAATAATAGCAATCTTATGGGAAAACTCTGTAAGACTTACTAGGTAAATCACAATTATGACCAGAGAGGTTGTGCATATTGCACACAACATTCAGTCTTTTCCTTGAGCATTGTGTCTTAGGCACATAAGCAATCATTTCATTAAAATTAATTAAATAACAAGTATTTAATAATAATATAATAATAAAACAATAATATAATAATATATAAATAATATAATAATATAAAATAATAAGTATTTAAGTTTTCATTGATAAAGCATTGTCTTTTTTATTTCTGCTTTATGTTTCATCTAAAGGAAAAGAAACTTACACAAAAGCCAAAGGGGACCAAAACCGAGGCTTATACAGAAGGCTCATGCTTTATACTAAGACCTCACTCGTATGTAAGAATTGTAGGAGTAGATCATTGACATGGGGCTATCATTTGAGAGACTGAATTTATGTATTAGGCTTTCTGATGATTAAAATAATATTCTGTAACCATATAATAAGCCAAACCTATTAGAGATAAGGATCAAATTTGTTTTGAAGCCTCTCACTTAAAGTGAAACGTAAAGTTTCCTTAGTGAGAGATTTGTAGCAGGAGTTTGTAGTACCTGGCAAACTAGAGAGAATCCACAATCCCCCTTAATGATGACAGGTTATGGGAAAGCTTTCTGCATTGTCCACCTAAAACCATTCTCATACACTAACATCTGCTCCACTGAAGTGTTGCTAAAGAGGACTTAAGTGAAATTAAACAGGTTTTATAAAATACTAAAGAAAACCAACCATTTTGCTATATAGTTTAAACAGAAAGTCATACAACAGTAAATTTAGTATACTGACAGAAACTTGCTCTAGAAAAGAGTGCTTAGTTTGTTTATTTGAAAAAATATTGAAAACCCTTTGCTACTCTGGGTCTGGAGCTGGTTAGGTAAAGCTATAACTTCCTGACCTCAAGGTTTTGCTTCAGATGGGAGCAAATTACATGATTCCAAAATACCATGTGATAAATGCTCTGAAGGGTTCAAAGTTTCATGTCACCAGCAGATGTCTCACGTGAGAAAATGGGAAGGGACTACTGTGGGCAAAGGAGAAGGAATGGAAGCAGAAGCGATTGTGGTGAGGGAGAGAGATGAGAGAAAGCTGTTGAATGGCTCTGGTTTATAGTTGAATGTATATAAAGACATCCAAAGGATTTTCAGCTCAGTTGCAGAGGTTTGTGAATTATTAATTGATTTCCTAACAGGATGGCTTCAGTCCTCTATTACTGGCCCTCAGAGAAAACCAGCTTCTAATGGCAGAATTTTTAATAAGAAGAGGAGCAAATATACATGTGTCCGATGATCAACAAAGGTATCCTTTGAGATTTTAAACACCTTAGTGGGATACTAGAATGGAAATGATCATTCAAGTCAGAAGCATTAATTTGATATGAAGAATAAGATTAACTGAAAAATACCATTATAATCCACCAGTTATATTTGAAATGAGCAATACAAAAAATAATAGATGGTGGCCCTACTTTGACTTAAAAAGATGATTGATGTTTCTTATTTAAAATAAGACTCTTAGATAAAGAACTTAAAATTAAGTTTATTTTTTAAATGATAGACTTTTGGCTTTATTATCTATTCAGAATGAAATTTATATTTTAATTTATTTAATATATTTTATCTTGTGAGGTGATAGTGTGGGCTGGAATGTGGTATTCACCATGGCACATATGTGGGAGTCAGGAGACAGCTTTCCTGTGTCAGCTCTTCTATGTTGTGGCTCTCAGTGATAAAACTCAGATCTTCAAGACTTGCCACTAAGTGCCTTTACCCACTGAGAAACCTTTCTGTCCCCTCCTAATGAAATTCTTGATGGTTTTATAGCTGTTTTCACATCTAATTGTACCTCATATGTACTTTTACTTTAAATTCTACGTTAAGCATGAATAGAAATTGAAACTCATATATATATATATATATATATATATATATATATATACATTGATACATACATACATACATTGATACATACATACATACATACATACATACATACATACATACATTGGATGTCTCTTGTTTTAAATTTCCTGCTAAAAAGAATATTGATCTTAGGTTATACATAAGTGATTATAAATATTACCAGATACTGTTAGCTTTTTTCTTTATTCTCCATAATTTTGCTATTTTAGTAATTTCTGTAAAGGGCATAGAAAAGAAAAATAGCTAAAATTGGACAAACTTCAGTGAGAATAGCTGATAAGTGAGAGACAAGGAGAAGTTTGACAGAGGACTGCTAATTCCTCACTTTCCAACTTTACTGTGTGATCTTAGGAATGTGATTTATCTCCATATATCTTGTTATGTGATGAAAAGAATGATATCCTTGAAGAGAGGTTCAAAAATTATATATTTAGCCAGCCATAACAAATGGATATCACCATCATTAATTAAAATGATAAAAGATTCTTTAGCACTATTACCATTGTTTTAAATATACAAACACAATTTTATTACTTAACAATTAGTTGGCTTAACTTATGTAACATGAGACCAAAAAGGAAGAAATGAAGAATCCTTAATTTAAATTATTTGATACTCTATATAAATGATGTGAGCAGACCCACTCCTAAAAGGACATTAAAATAGAAGTTTTACTGTACAAAACCCCAGTGGGACAGGAGGCTTCAGTTTGCTTTCTTCTTTTAGCCTTGGCGATTAATTCGAAAATAGAGTGCTTATGTTTTCCATATGTTCTCATGTATGTTAGTAAGTGGTCAATCATGTACAAACAGGCAAGGCATTAAGTTGGTAAAATCTACTCACTTATCTGTTTAATGATGTAATTAGGCCACATAATAATGGCATTATTTGTGTCTCTTCAGAACAACATTAATGTATGCAGTCAAATCTGACTCAAAACGTATTGTTGATCTTCTGCTTAAGCTTGACATTGATGTGTTTTTAAAAGATTGCTTCAGTTGGAATGCACTGAGATATGCTATTATGGGCCATCGTAAAGTGTAAGTGTTTACATTAAAATGTAAATGTAAAATGTTAGTGTCAAATTTAGATTTAAAATAATTATAATATTGTCTTCTATACTGTACTCGGTTTCATTGCTTAGTTGAAGTAGTTGTTAAATGACAGTGTGCTAGTGCACTTCATCTGTGCCTAAGTCAAGGGGGTGACAGCTGAGTTATCAAGTATGGGTACAGGAGGTCTTCTCTCAGGACTTAGCTGTGGCAATGGGGATCCACCCCAGGGTCTTGCATACACTTACACTAAACTTCATTCCTAGCTCTTGTCTGAAATGTAGTAAGATCCTTTTCCTTAAGGATCCCAGCAGATACCATTTCACCCCACATATAGCACCCTGTGCAGGGATGAAAAGTAGGTAGTGTCACATTTTTATATTCTTAATTATTCACGTGGGTCTCAAAATGTCCAGTTTGTGAGAAAATCTTATCATACCCTAGAAGCTGTCTTCTACATACTACTCTTTGAATTCTGGAGAGTCCTCAAGCAACCTTAAGTTTTTTAAGCCCAGTAATGTCAAAGTGGATCCTCTTTCCTCTGTGGGAGAGAAAAGGGGAAATTCTAGCCATGCTTTTTTTTTTTTGTCCACTCTATTCTGTGGTGCTATTACACCAGATTTTGCAGTCCAGTACTGATCAAACGTCACTTCAGGTTTGCCTCCTGATCTGATCTCAGAATCCATTAAAATATTCCTGAAGGCCTTGAAAGCTAAAAATATATTCAGATTTTAATTTTCAGTTTTAAAATTTCATACCTGAGTACACTGTGTTTACATAATCTCCACAACTCACTCTACCTTCTCCAATTCCTACTGTCTTCCTCTCACCCCTCTCAAATTCATTATCTGGGATAGGGTCTAGTGAAGTATTCCCACATCCATGTTAGAATGTTGATTGGTGTAGCCTTGGGTAGACAATCACATTATTGAGAGTTTATTGGTCTTCCATTACTCTGAGGTCATCCATCACTGGCCCACAAGTGTGAGGGGAGCAGAGGTGGGCAGCTGGGTTAAGACTCCCAGGAGTACAATGTGATGTCTTCTGATATCAGCTTCAGTGAGACAGCTCGGGTTTATTTTGGGTGTACAAGGGCTCTATAGATCTTGGACTGTGGTTAGGGATTTCTAAGATAGATGTACATTTTACTGGCTAGGACTGAGGTGCTGGGAATGCTCCATTTACACGAGGAGAACCTGCTGAGCATGTTCTTATTGGGGAGAGAGGAAGTTGCACCTGTAATTTGTCCAAGGACTATGTGGCTGTCCTCAGAGTTGGGAGAGGTAGAGGTCATGAGCTGAAGTATGTAGATCAAGAACAGGGAAAGAGCATTACTAACTCCTGAGGGTCTCAAGCTGAGATTTTTGGGGTTTGGGGCACATCTCAATCTCATGTTTGCTCCAGGACATCTCCCCCTGTTTCACATACCCACAGAGTTCATAGGTATAGCATCATATATTTTTGAACTCAAATAATATAGTCTAGCCAAAATATAAGGCTGTGTTTTGAGAGCTGAGCCCCTAGATTTATCTGCACAGACGGTGATAACAAACCAGCCCTTGCTGTCTTTTCAAAACCTTATGTCGATCCACATCTTAGCCTAGAAGACAGCCACCGTAAAGTTACCTTTGAGGACTTTATAATTTCTGTGATCAAATATGAATTGTGATTACTCATAAATTATTATATGCATTCAAAGCATGTTGTAGAAAGATCTCTTTCTTCTTTGATTTTGGGTTTGATTTTCTTCTTTGATTTTTGTTTTTGATTTTTGGGTTTGTTTTTGTTTTTTTTCTTTTGGCCCCTGGGGGCCTTTTGCACACTCTAACAGTGTTTTTGTTGTTGAGGATCCTATGTCACATTTATCAGGGAAGGCATCAACTTGTAATTGCTTACTTAGTGACTTTTCCACAGAAATGAAAATGACTCAAGCTACTTTAGTAATATTGTAAAATTTCAGGATATTTGAATATTTCCTTCCAAGGAAGTCATTATCATAATCTTCAAGTTGAAATTAGGTTATCTGTATTTAAGAGATTTTGTGGTATCAGTATGCGCATGCATATATAAAACGGTTGTGTTTTCCTAGTCAGCTAGAAATAAGAAGCAGGATTAAGCATCATTGTGACAAAGCTGTTAGGTTAAACTTTGATTTGGTAAAGGAGGAATGGAGATGAACCAACTCACATCTTAGAATGTATTTATTCATTTGAATTGATTAGTACAATAGTAGTAATAGTATGAGAATATCATTATCACATATAAAGAATTTGTTTAGAAATATAAGCTACAGAAAACAGAGCAGCAAATAACCAAACTTAGGAATTAACAGTTTCTGTTATTTGGAGTATATCAACTATAGACCCAGATGTGAATTACACCTTGAGTTTTATTTGAGATTCTAAAACAGTTCAGCATTAATAGGTAAATGATCTCATTGTTTTATTTCGTACTGAATATTTTGACATTGTTAAATATCACCCTAACATTGTGACCTGATGTAGTGAAGTGCTGATTTTTTAGAACCTTGAGTTCTAAGCCTATTCTGGTCTTATGATGTTGCTGTGACAAATACCATGACCAAAGCAATTTAGGGTAGGAAAGGAAGTATTTGACTTATACTTCCAGTTCATCACTGGGGGAAGTCTTGCTAGGCATTCAAGTAGTAGCTTGAAGCATAAAGTACTGAACAATACTTCTTTGATGGCTCTCTCACGAGCTTATGTTTAGCTAGCTTCTTACACTGTCCAGGACTACCTGCTTAGGGATGGTACTACCCACAGTGGACTGCATCAATCAAGAGAATCCCCAAAGACATATTCACAGACTGATCTGATAATAACACTTACTAGATTGGGACTCTTTTCAGATAATTCTAAGCTATGTCAAATTGACAGTGCCATCATAAGGAAAACAGCCTAAGAAGAAAGCAGATTTTAAAGACCCAGGACTACTTGTCCTTCCCTTTATTACTTCCCTCCATCATTTTCCTCTACACTTATAAGCTCAATAAAAATATTTTAGAGCTTATGAATTTGAAGTATATGTTACCAAATTTGGATAATAACTCTGATATTGGGAAAGATATGCTTGAAATTTTATGTATTTTGTAAGTGTTTTTAACTATAAGAATTAAAACAATTTTATGCACTACCTTATTTGTATATGACAGTGCCCGTACTATTTTGGAACACCAAGATTCAATAATTAAACATCTCCAAAGATCCAATAGAAGTAAGTTTTGTGATAATAAATTACTATCATTACTCTATCTTATATAATAAAAGTTATAGTAAGAAAACTTTTGTTTGGTAGCCTATGATGTTTAGTAGGAACCTTCTTTCTCTATTATAAGATAACTTCATTTAAATACCTTATATATGTATATGTGTATATGTATATATTTTAGGAAGTTTTTTTTTTTCAGGCAGAATTAATTTATTACAGGAGACCAGAAAATCCATTATCTAGCTATATTTTCCAAAAGAGCCCAGAGAAGTTTTTGGTTTTTGTTTTTTGTTTTTTGTTTTATTTAATTTTTTTTTGAGGAAGTTTTTACAGTAGTAAATTTTCATATGATTTTTTTCTTTTTCTTTTTTCTTTTTTCTTTAATGAATAAGCCTAGTGCTAGGAATGGGTTACCTTTTGGTAACTGTTGGCCAGAGAGGACCCTTAAAGCCTTAAATACTACAGGCTACATCCTATGCTATTTACTGCTCACCAGAACTTGATAGTAAGTCATTAATGACTAAAACATCACATACTTGAGTCATAGAACACAGATAAATCAAGTTGCTACTGACCTGAATGTTTCCTCCCTCCTGGATAACTTTCACAATGATAGAAGGTACCAGAGAAGAAAAGTAATCTTACACAGCTGTGAACCCTGCTGGCTACAGCAATGGCCAGCCTGCAAGACATGTCCACTGATTCAATAGTGGCACAAACGTCACAGGAGTAATCAACCACTTTTTAAATCCACTTCTCAAGTTGAAAACAATATCTGGCACCAATCAGGTGCCTCTGGATATACAGATCTCAAGCCTTAGGAAAAAATATGTTTCAATCATTCTACTAGTGGTCATAGTCACACACACACCAACTCCTAATGACTATACGCACTGGTTTGTGTATCTATCAGCCCTCATCAGAGAAGCTTCTTTTATAGTAAACATGATTAATATAGGTACTTAAAATTGGTCAAGGTGAAAAGAACAAGAGACTGAAGAATATTCAGGCCAAATATGACATCCATTGATATCAAAATCCATTGTCCCAAAGATTTAGTGATCATTGTGGAAGATGTGATAGAAAGATTGTATAAGAGCCAGAGACAATGGGTAAGAGTGTTTTCTAGAAACAGCAGAGAAATTACCCATATGAGTTCACAAAAGTTAAGATATCATGGGTAAGACATTTGGAACTGCAAGTGAGATAGAATTCAATGAAGATTGATAATCTTCCTGGACCATGTTTTTCTAAACTGATTCTGTGGTTTGTCATATGACCCCTTGACAGCAGTAACACTAGAATGTTGAGCTGATAGGTTAACCATAATGACAGTGTTCATTGAGAGGTAAATATAAAACTGGTCCATACATAGATGATTTTATCTTTCTATATTATTATCATTTATGCCATTGAAAATTGTAATAAGAAGCCGGGCGGTGGTGGCACACGCCTTTAATCTCAGCACTTGGGAGGCAGAGGCAGGTGGATTTCTGAGTTCGAGAGTTCGAGGCTATCCTGGTCTACAGAGTGAGTTCCAGGACAGCCAGGGCTACACAGAGAAACCCTCTCTCGAAAAACCAAAAAGAAAGAAAGAAAGAAAGAAAGAAAGAAAGAAAGAAAGAAAGAAAGAAAGAAAGAAAATTGTAATAAGAGCTTCCCATGCATCAAGGAAGTACACATTACTTATTCACAATCACTGCCTGTCATGTTTCTGTTTGTGCAGTATGTGTGTGTGTGTGTGTGTGTGTGTGTGTGTGTGTATGTGTGTGTAGGGGGTATCACGCATGTTTGTGTAGGTATACTTAGCCATGTATGCATGTGTAGAGGTTGGAGGTGATTTTGTCATATATTTTGCTATTTTTCAACTTTATTCTTGGTTTTTGAGATCTCTCACTGAACCCAGAGATCACTCTTTTAGCTAGACTATTTTGATCTGTTAGCCACTGGGATCTTCATGTCTCTGCTGCTCTGGTAACAGATGTGCACCATTGTATCAACCTTAGTATGGATGCTAAGATTCAAATTCAGATCCTCAAAACTTCACAAAAGTACTATACCCACAAAATCATCCTCCAAGCCGGTACATATCCTAATTCTTTTGGATAACAAATGTTAATCCTCTGAGGCCTCATTTCTATGAGCTGAATTTTCTCTTCAGAAATGTTATTAGCTTTAACCATGTGTTTTTACAAGTTCTATATAATTAAAATTATTTTTTCTCCCACTGGGGAAAACTGTTACATCTCAAATATATAATTATTTTTTCAAATATATAATTATATATACATGTTTATTTATATTAAAGATACATACATATATGTATATACATATATAATATTAATATAACATTAATGTATAATATTATATATTATTTATAATATCAGTTATTTTTTTATCCCCGGAAACTTAATCCCATGTTAACTACCAAGTGCTGTTTTCAAGTTTCTCTCTGAGGCAAGCACACATTGAGTTTTCTACGATAAAAAATTTTGACTGAAAGTCTTGTTATGTTGTAAAATATAATTGATTTTTAGTTCTTGGCTAATGTCAACTTTCATTTCCCCACATCTGTTGAAAAAGTAGCAAACAATAGTAAGTGTATCTCAGTTTTATAATTAATACTCATTGTAGAAAGTCCTGTGTTACATTTTTAAAATTTTACAGTTTAATATTTGTATCTTTTTCTTTAATAGTATATGATTCTGATGAGCTCTCGTCCCACAGGTATGATATATAAAATTTCTAAATAGAAAAAGTTAAAAAACAATGAGGTTCATAAAAATTACTATTTTTCAAATAGTATAATCTGTGCTAGATTTCATAATAATAGTTTTCTAAAGTGATGGCAAAAATATAGCATTTTTTCTAATTATGCACCTAATTTCTCCTTTCCTTGTTTTATTAATTTATCCCATGATTAAGAAGTAGCTGGCCAGTGATTTGAAGATCAGCTTTCCTAGCTCCCAGTGCCTTATTTTGTTCCTTTACATAAAATGATAGGGTCCCATGTACAACAGAGGTCAAGACATAGTTCTACGATAGATCAATTCAGAAAGTTAGTTATATACGATTTCCTTCTAGCTTACTAAGAAACTCAACTACAGTTCCATAGTTTGTCCCAGTACTTTTGATAATTTCAGTGTTAATAAATAGTATTACAATCATAGTTTTAGAACAAACTTCACTTAACTCCCACAATATCCTAAGTTTTACATAAGCAAGATGAGGTAAGCCCTGGAGGTGATTTATTTTGCAAGAATTAAAGCATAAATACAGGTTTATGTTATATTGTATTCACTTTGTATAAATTTGTCTTTCTATGTGTATATTATTCAGTCTGGCTTTCTCTTTGAATTCATACCTCTATCTAGTGTCTAGTTACAGGATGTTTCCTCTCTTATCTATCCTTTTTCCTGTATCACCTATCTTTTTATTTTGCTGTATAATTTACTTTCCTTTATGTTTCTATTTGAACAGTTCTCAGTTTATCTTAGTCATGTATTCATTTTTAGTTGGTGGACAGAAAAAAACAGAAAAATTAGGGAAGTGTTACAAAATTCTCTAAACTAAGATATGAAACGTTAACATCCTGAGGAAATGGTTGCTCCAACTGAAAATCTGAAGATCGAAGGTAGTAAACTGTATTGTATGAGGTAGTCATTGTCCAAAATGTGATTTAAAATTATTTTCATGAAATGTAGAGTCCTCTTCCTTATCCATCAGTTTGTAGATATTTTAATAACAGATGATAGAGTGAGTATGGTGATCAGAAAGAAAGAGAAGAATAAAAGTAGCAAGTGTGGCCAGGGTGAAGATGAAAGGGGAAGGATAATTTGTAAAAGAACAGGAAGAGACTAAGAATAAGATTGTTAAATATCAAGATACTGAGAATTGTCACAATTTTATAAAGGTAACACAGAAATAAAAAGCTATAGGCTTTTAAGAATGAAATTAGGTTATTTAAATATACATTAAAATAGGGTTCAAAGTAGTTTTGAAAAATGTATTTCATTTTGTGTTTAATTGTAGAAATTGACAAAGTCTACTGCTGAGAAATTTAAAAATAAATTGAGTCAGTGGCAAGAGTCTCTGTAGCAGATGGACTGTGACATCATTTATGTCACCACAACTTTACACACCCTCAAGTATCAAGAACTGGAAAGTGCCAAATGAAATATATTGATGGGCCAGAACAATATCCCTCTCCTTCTTTCTCCTTTTCCATGTCACTTTTGTGCATGTGAGATAGGATTGGCTGCCAACGAATTCATGGGCTATTACTGAGCCAGTTAGGAGCATCCCTAACTCAGTTACTGACCCTTCAGTTAGTTTTTTGCTGAAGTAGTGAAACAGCTAGTGCTACACTTGGCTGTTTACCTCTGTGATTCTTTCAGGAATCTTCACATACCTCAGTTATAGGTGTGTGCATGTGCATGCACGTGTGTGCATGCATGTGTAGATGTGTGCATGCAGGCATGCAAGTGTATATGTCACAGAACAACTCCAAGCATATTTCTCCATTACTCTCCACCTTAGTTGTTCTCTGAGACTCAAGATTATCATTTTGGCTCGATCGGTTGGCTAGAAGGTTTTGGGATCTCCACATCCCTAAAGTTCTAGTGGCAAGCACATTCCACCATGTCTGATTTTACACGTGATTGGAGAATCTTGTCTCAGGTCTATATTCTTATGCCGCAAGCATTTTGCTCACCAAGTTGCCTTGCCAGTTCCAGGGTAGGCCAATTTGAATATAGAGTCTTACAGGTTCTTAAAAGTACTATCTGATAGGTACTGTTTGTAATGAAAATGTGTGAGCCTTTATTGACTATTTCATTGATTGACAGAAGAAACAGAATGAGGTAACTAGAGAGTGTTTTGAAACCCTTAAACGTTCACAAAGAGATGTTATTTCTTATTCAAATACCTAAACATTTTGCCAAATTTTAGAATAACCTCACTTACCCACTTCATTGTGCATTTTGCTTTACAGAACTTTCACTGAATCTTCTCCAGGAGTTTCGTTATTTACACCATGCAGAGATAAATGCCATAGCCGTAACTTGGTAAATTGACCTTTGTGAAATTATTAGTGGGTTGAAACTTGTTTTATGTGTTGTTTATATTTAAAATTTAGTAGCAACTTACCCACTTTATTTGAAAAGTTGGGCAGAAAAATATATAATTTATATGTTATATCATATAAGTTACATATGAAGATCATATGAAATATGTCATTATTTTTACTGTGGTAAAATATCAAATTTAGAATCCTGTCTGAAATCACTTCTTTGTTCTAGCCCAATATTTAAATTCCTGCCTGAAAATGCTTGGCAGGAATATGACATTGGCCAAGGACAAGGAAGTAGGCTTCAGGCAGGAATAGGACATTAGGCTAGAACAAAGACTAGTTGTTTATCCAAACTTCTACATGTTTGGCCTACTTCTAGGATACAAAGAGGTACCCAAGTGAACTGAATGCTTCATTGACTGAAGGAATGTCTTAGTTTCTCAGGAACAGAAAGGCACCTGAGAAACCTATGACACATTCCTCTCAAGGCAGATAGACCAGCCACTTTCCATGATTCACTGCATGGAGATTTTAAAAAAGCCTTTTCATTTTGTTGATATGTGCTGTGGGCATATCAGCTACATTTCTCTGAACACATTTCCTCTGAACTTTCATATTGAACATGTATGTGAGCATGTGTGTGTGCCTTCCTGTACAACATATTTAATGAATTTAATTTTTTCACACATAAACAGGAACACTTAGAAAATAAGGGACAGTTCAATTTAGCTATGTAACTTCAATGTTCTAATCCAGATTCTTATAGTATGTTTTCAAGCCCAATGTTTTAAAATTAAGTGTCTTACATCTGTTTAGAATTTCATACATGAACACTGTGGTTACAACATTTCTACTAATCTCTCTCTTCTAGTCCAGCTTTGTAACCCACTACTTCATCCTAAATTCATGACCATTTTAATAATTATTCTTTTATAAATATACATATATGTATATATAAATGCAACCTGCTAATACCATTTAGTGTTGCTAGTGTATATATACAGGTTCAGAGCAAACAATGTGGGATTGAGTAACTTATCAGGGGTTTATCTCTAGAAAAGACTGATTCTCCCTCTTTAAGCAGCCACTGATTGCTAGTTCTTCATTTAGAGGTAAGGCTTCATCCAATTTTCCCCATCTACACTGGCATGTCAACTATGTTGTACAGATCAGACTTAAGTAGCCATTTCATTGAGATTTCATGAGTATAGTATCACTGTCATGTACAGAAGATGCAATCTTGCAGAAGATGTCTTCATAAAGGATCCTCTGGTTTTAAGACTTCCCAACCCATTTTCTACAGTATTGTCTGAACTTTAAGCTTAAGGCTTATATTGTAGATATATCAATTGGAATCACACACTCCATGATCAGTCCTACATTCTGACCTATTGTAGCTTTCTGTAATGGACTTCATTGGCTGTAAAAAAAATCATTGATTTTTGATGAGAGCTACATTTATCTGTGTCTTTAATTATAAAAAATTTGGTGAAAAATACACTGGTATACAAAAATGGTAATAGAATATTTCCTTCTAGGGTATATGGCTTCACCAGTCATGGGTAATTATATTTATAAATACCTTGGTTATATACCTAGACTCTATTTTGACTAGATCATAACTAAAATAACCCATTACATTTTGCCATGTGGCTGGTTACCTGTGCTCAGGTACCATGTGACTGTCTCCTCACCTCTTTTGAGAATTTCTCCCCACCTCCTTCTGTCTCAGAATTCTTCCTCCATATCTCTACCTCTATTTTCTGCCTAAGCTATAGGTTTTTAAGTGGCAGATGAGACATTCATAAAACAACATGTAATACATGAAAGGATGGCTCTACAATTCCTCTTCTTAGTGCTAATAAAAGGCTCCTTTTTAAAATTTTTTATTTATTTAAATCAAATCATAATTTTTTCTTATTCACACAGGGGTTATAAACACAAAAAGGCAGGACCTGGGGAAGGGGATGACACTGGAGCATTGATGTTCAGGGGGAGTACAGATATCTTTCAGAACAGGGTATTGGCTGGGTGAAGGTTCAGGGGACAGGTTACTATGACTCTGCCTATGATTCATTTGTCCTTATCTAAGTTGGTATTATCTGCCAAGGCTACCTATTTACAAGGTCTATGACTACTCAGGCTGGTAAATTGCCAGAAAAGCTGCCTGTTTACAATAGCTTATAGCCATCTGTTTCAGTGTTTATCCACAGAGATCCAAGACTTGGTGTTAGTATACATGTATGACAGGCCTATTGCTGATTTTAGGCCTATGGCTGATTTTAGGCCTTCAATGTACAAGCAGGGCTGCCCCTTACATCTTCTCCCTTCTCTAAGTATAGAAGGGCTGTGGTGATTCTAATTTTGTGAAGGTGGGGATAGAGGCCTGACTTCCAGTAATTGAAGGGGACCTTGTAATGGCTCCAGTCCCCCTGTCGTTGTCCAGTGAGGCATGAGGGCCATACCCATCCCAATGTCTTTTTTCCTGGAGAGGCGATACTTTTGACATCAACCCCTATGCAGTCAGGCTTGTCCCTCAGGGAACCCAGAGAGATATTTTTAACTTTTATTGATATTCCCTTGCAGTGCTTAGCCTCACAGCCTAAGCAAGAATTCAGATCACCAATCAGAGAGGGTTCTGGGTGGCCTCTCTCTGCTTGGTCTATGTGGGGGATGTCCCCTCTTTTAGGTTGGGTGGAGATGGGGTTTGGGAACACCCTGGATAGAATAACAACCTCATCTTGAATCTCGTGGTCCTCCATAGCTAACTTATGATAATGTATCTGAATAGGTTTTGCTACCAAATTATTTATCTGTTGTTTCACAAAGTTAGTCAGCCTATTTAAGGCCCAGGGACCAGAAGAAATAAGCAAGAATAACCCAAATAATGGTCCCAAGATGGGAGGAAGTAGGGTTGACAACCATGGAGAGGCTGAAAACCAATGCTTGTGCCAGCACTCATCTTTCTCTTTCTCTCTCTGTCTTTTCTCAGGGCCTTCACTGACCTATTTCATGCTCTCTTTAACCCTCCTTGTCTTGTCTATGTAAAGGCAACATTCTTCTTTAAGGGCTGTACACAGTCAAGAGCTGTACACAGCCTTTTCTGTTGTAAAAGAGTAAACCAAGTTCAATAAAGTCCTTTGCGATTTTTGGAGGTCTCTTCAGACAACGAAACGAGGGATTTCTTCAGATTAGTGATGTCAATCTCTAGGTGTTTGATGTTCTTGTCAATGGCCTGTCAAAGGTCTGAATAGTATAAATTCAGAGGCCAGCATCTGGATTAGAACTTCTAACAGCAGACATCACGGGTGATTCATTTTTACCTGGAAAGGAAAAAGAAGGGAATTCTCAGGGAGATTTCTCTTCCCTGGATGTCAATTGTTATTCATCTTATTTATGATTGGGCCTGCTTTGTGGGGTTATCTAATTATTTCATTAATCTTTTTGGTAGCCGGTTAGCTGTGCCATCTGTGAATTCCCCTTCTTAGTGCAATAAAAGGCTCATTTTTTAAAATACCAATTGAATACAATTATAACAATTATTAAAACTACAATGTATGATATAAATTTATAACATAAAGTCCATTTATATTTGGCAACTTAGAGAAACTATGTTATGGTCTATCCTATCTTAATGAGTTTACAGTTTTGTATCTGAATCATTTTTTCATTTTAACTTGTATTACCATCCTAAAAGCATCTTTTAAAACACAGAACATTTTTATAAAGGCTAAACAACTCAAGTTTAATTGTGAGACTATAACCATCTAGTCTTTAACCTTTTCAGAGACTTAAGAAGAAACAAATATTACTTGAGTATGCAGGAAGCACAAGAATGCTTTCAAAAATTAAGGAAGTAACAAAGACAGCTGACTCCCTGACAGCTCCCAATAGTCTTTATAATGTTGGAGTTTCTATCTTTGGTCTTCTGGCCCAGAACATCTGACAGAACTTAAGTGAAGCAGGAGTTATAAAAGAATAGCTTACCCTGTCGTGGCAGAGCTTAACAATCAACTATACTATATTTTTACTTTATACAGTCTGCTTACTTATGTACCCCATTATGCCCATAATAACATCCTATCTTCTTTTGAAGGGAATCATACCCTGCTATGTCCAGTGACGTATGCTAAGTCCAGTCATATATGCATTAGTTATGGACCATGCATTGGAGCATGGAAAAACTTCCAGTGACCATATCCTCAAGGAACAATTATATCCCCAT
>NW_021604604.1:38174-111141 GCF_004785775.1 Grammomys surdaster
GACATGGGTGGATGACAAATGTCTTCAAAAAATATAAATAGCATTAGAGAAGAAATGAGTTCAAACACAAGTTTCAAATTAGGAGGTAAGATAGTGGCCTATGTAGGCTACTTTGCAAAATGTCGATATAAAGTAAAGAAATTTTGAGGTAAATTTCATTCTGACCACAGCCTCTTAAAATATTCCTAATCTCTTTTCAGATTCTCTCTTGTTTTTTTTTTTTAAGAAGTTGTTGTTCTTTTTTTTTAATGGCAAACCTTTTTGTTTTTTTTAATTTCTATTTATTTATTATATGTAAATACACTGTAGCTGTCTTCAGACACCCCACAAGAGAGCATCAGATATCATTGCTGATGTTTGTGAGCCACCATGTGGTTGCTGGGATTTGAACTCATGACCTCTGGAAGAGCAGTCAGTGCTCTTAACCACTAAGCCATCTCACCAGCCCCAGATTCTCTCTTTGATGTAAGCTTAAAGTTGGTTTGCTAGTATTTTACTGAAAAAAAAATTGCTTCAATTCACATCAACAAGATCTTTTCATAATCTCTATTTTTCCTTTACCTTGTTTTGGTATCTTGGTAATATTTATAAAAGAATTTGGGAGCCTTCCTTCCTTTTCATTTTATAAAAAAATTACAGTTATATTGGCATGAATTCTTTGAACTTCTGGTAGAATTCTATAATAAGTTCATTGTTTGGGGTTTTTTTATATATAATTGGAATTTAAAGGACTGTTTCAATCTCATTGCTGGTTATAGATCTCTAAACTATTTATTTCTTTTTTTATTTAATTTTATGTTTCCTATGCATGTAGAAAATCATCATTTCCACTAAAAACAAGGAGCTTTCCACACCTCCAATAGGCACTCTCTGGGAACCCCAGACCACTCCTGCCAGGGAAGCAGGCAACACACAGATACTACACTCTCTTCAGAACCAGAGTGGAAACAATACAAGAAAACATCCACCCAACAAAGACAAAATCAGTTGTTTGCACCTAGAATTACAATCTTCTCAATTCCCAGTTATTTCAGATTTTCTAAGTCTTTGGAATAAAGATTAGTAGGTAAGGCACTAGGCCTTTCTAAATGGTATTGATAATGTAGTAAAATCTCTGTTTTGATTTCTGACTTTTTGAATATTGGATTTTTCTCTTTGGTTGGTTAATTTGACTGTCTTGATGTTATTTCTAAATCCTCTGTGGTCTTTTGGGATGTATTTAGCCCTCTCTTCAGATTGCAGTACTCTTTCTAGAATCCTTTGTATATCTTGTTGAGTATTGATAAATTATTTTAGATGTTTCTATCATTGAAGTGATTTAAAGTTCTCATTTATTTTAAGAGATTATTTTGCTAGGTATAGTAGTCCATCCTGGCAATTAAAATCTTCAGGATCTCATGAGTTTCTAATGATTGTGTTTTATTCTAATATGCCTGACTTTATAAGCAACTTGATCTTGCTCACTATCAGCTTGTTTTATGCTAGTTTTTGTTATGCGTTTCAATGTTTTAAGCAGAGTGTCATGCAGAATTTCTTTTCTGATACTGTTTGTTGGAGTTCTGAGGATTCTTGTAAGTAAGTAAGCATCTTTCTCTAGGTGTGAACATTTTTCTTCTATAATTTTGTTGAAATTGTATTTTATGCCCTTTTTTGCAACATGTTTTCCATACTTCAATACACATAACTCAAATGATAGATCTTTTTATAGTACTCCAAATCTCTCCTTTGTTCTATTCATGAGCTCTTATGAATTTACCAGTCTTTACTGAGTAGTCTAGTTCTTCAACCTTAACTTCTTAATTGGACTTGCATCTTGCACACTCTATTTTTCACATGATCCACTCTGTGAGTGAAGTTCCCAATGAGATTTTTATGTAGCTAATTGAGATTGTCATTCCTAGAATGATATCATTTTGGCTTTTCTTCAGTAATTCTCTTTTTATTAGATTATATTTTCATATCTTTTATTGACTCCCTTGTTTCATTTATCTGCCTATTGTGTTCCTAAGGTTATTGGACTGGAGTTATGAGTGTTCCTTTGAATCTTGCTTAGAAGCCTTATAAAGTTGTTTTAATTTTGGTCCATTATGTGATTAGTAAGATTTGGAAAAGACACATCTTCAGTTTCTGTGTTGTTTTTGTTTTTGCACATGTGGAGTTAGCTGGATGATTTATGGTATAGAACTGGGGATGATAATATAAGGCGAATCTAACTGGAATTATTGGGTTATTGAAGGAGAAAAAATTATGAGGCTAGGAAGGGTATATGTTGGGTGAGATAATGGAAGCATTTCAAGGAGGAAAAAAAAATATATATATATATATTTATATATATATTTATATATTAAGAAACAAGTGGATGGTATAGCACATATTACATATCCTACAAAGAACTATCACCAATCTTCTTCAAATTTTTCCATGAAATGGAAGAGGAAAGATCACTTCCAAATTCTTTTTATGAAGCCAGTATTACCCTGCTAGCAAAATCAACAAACCAGGTCAATCTGTCTGACAAACATTACATAAAAATTGCCAACCAAATGCTCTTAAAACAAAATTCAAAATCACAGCCAAAACATTAACCATGATGAATGAGTTGGCTTCATCACCTCCAGTGTGGTTCAGCATATATAAATCCATCCATCTAATGCACTAATAATAGACTGAAGGACAGAAAGTGTACTTTCATCTGTTTAGATGCAGACTTAACCTCAGATAAACTTCCCTTCTCCCCTCTCCCCTCAAGATTCAAGGATTCTGCGGGAATAGTGAGGCAGAAAGATTCTTTGAGCCAAAAGGTAATGTAACTACAAACAAGTATCTTATAGACACAACAGGGTAGATAAATATATGAACTCAAGGAGGTTACAACATACACAAACCCTTCAAAAGATCAATCCAGATGAAGATCTCAACATGGAGGGGGTTGGTGGGCATAAATACCACCAAAATTTATAAGCCATTGTAAATTGATAGGTGCTGAGAAGAGAATCCGTTTTTGAAGAATACAAATTTGATTTCATGAGCTACAAAAAATAGAGGAGATACAAGTTGTGTGAGTATGGAGGTGAGAGTTGATCTGGGAGAATTTTAAATAGAAATGTATAATGTGATATAAAGAAAGATACAAATGTAACCAAAGTATATTACATGAAACTCTCAAAGCATAAAAATGTTTTTTTAAAGGCTGTAAAATAAAAACACAAAATGCACTATTTCTATCATTAAAATTATTTACTTATAGGCACCCTCTCAGAGACAAAGGGTGGGGGAATGGGTGAAGAACTCTGCAAGAAGGGACCAGGAGAGGAGGGCAACATTTGGGAGGGAAACATAATTAATAATAAAAATATGTATTTTATCATTATACATCTTTTTATATATAAATATATTTGGTGGTTATTTTATGGCAGTATTATGGATTTGTCCACAGAGCCAGGATGGCAATTAATGTCAATGGAAAGAAAAATAGATTGCAATAAGATTAAAGAAAACTGAGAACAGGTATGTAAATATAACATTTAAATTTAAATTTCTTGTTAATATAATTGTGTTTGCTTACTGATAGTAACATGATAAACCTCAAAAATTATCATGTATAATCAGTAAATTGTAATTTGGTATTTACTGTTAAAAACATTTGATTGCTTATAAATCATATTTTACTTAGAATCAATCACATAGGTAAACTTTTTTAACATAACTGTACTTTATCCTGATTGTGTCATGAATAGTTCTGTTTCATTATTAATCTTGTTATATGGTTACCAATGAGATTAAATTGAGTCTCATAACAAATAATTTTAAATTATAAATTATATAAAGTTGGTGGCTTCTGAATTGGATTAATTTAAAGGGTAAACAATACCCAGTGAATCAAAATGTGTAGCTTTACAGTGCCACTAAATCATTCTAAGGTCACAAGCACATTTTTCCTCTCAGTGTGTACCTACATTTAGTGTCTATTTGGGAAAGAACATCATCCCAAAATCAAACAAAAATGAATATAAATGTAATGTTCTTTTCTAAAATGAGGCCTTTGCTTCTTAGGCAGATAACTTCATGAATGCCATATTTTCATTAAGAAAATATAATCAGACATTTATCTACTACTCTAAGTGTAGGTGTTTATTTGGAACTGAGTTTAATGGAGACAGTCTGTATGGGCACATGACACTGCATTGCTAGTTTCCAAAATCTGCCCATAGGAACATCTTAGAAGAATGTACTGGGAATGAGTCTGTGAATTTAAATGATAGTCGGGAGGTGGGGAGGCAATATGTAAGGGATCAAATGAAAGAAAGGAAGGGTGCAATAATGTATAAAATTTTTAAAATTAAATGTATAAACTGTATAGAAATATAGATGTTTATAAAATGTACAAAAGTTAAGACAGAATGAAATGTTAGCCATGAAAAATAAGTAGAAAAAGAGGAGGCAGAACAGGAAGAAGGATGAGAAAGAGAAGAAGAAAGAGGAGAAGAAGGCTCTAAAGACAGGCATTGGGGAATATGTTGTTAGTCTCAGCACTTGAGAGGCAAAGAAAGGAGAATCTCCCTAAGTCTGAGGCCATCCAAGGATACAAAGTGAGACTGTAGAGTAAAAAACCATCAAGGATATCTGAAAATGTCATATGGAATCATATTTAGCATCTATTTTAAAATCTATAATGCATGTAAATCTGTGTATAAATAAACATATATAGTTGAAATTAAATGTTCTCACCTGGGCTGATAATAATCCCCCTAAACACCAAATAATATCTGACAAAAGCCCCAGCACCAGGTATAAAAGTCTTTCTTTGAATTGTTGGTCAGAGTTGTCTGACAGATCCTCAAAACATTACTATTGCTATTGGTAACCCACCATAGGTGGAAGGTAAGTTTCCATTGTTGAAGACACCATGTTTTCAGACAGGGTTCAGAAGACCCTGAGCTGGAACTGGCCTGAGTGCTTCCTTCCTCAGGAACACTTTCTGTGGTAGCAGAAAGCACCAAGGAAGCTTTAAAAGGAAGGAACCCACCAACAGTCTTACCCAGTTATGACACCTATGACCCACAACAAGAAGAAGTAGCATAACAATAACTCTGAGAGTGCAGCAATGGCATGCCTACCTTGGATATATCTAAGAGATATCTAGTTAGATTTAATTCTTGCTCAACAATAGGTAATCTATGCCTGGTGCTAGAAACATAATCAACTACTTAAGGCTAATGACGTCATGGATCATAGGGAAGAACTTAAAACCTTAAGTTCACTAAACTGACACAATCTCTAACTACATTGTAAACATTTGTTCTTATAACCACAGATACAGTCCTCACCTCCCTCGAAGGAGTCTTCTCTTTGCAACAGAGACCACTACAGAAAACCACAATCAATTAAAATGCAGAGTTGTGGAGTCCAGCCTAAACAGACACATCTATCGACAAAAGAACTCTTTAAGGCTTGGCAAACATTTCAGAAGATAGGGCAGAAAGATTACATTAGCCAGAGGATCAAGGAGTTTTCAGCGAGATTGTCTTTTAGTAATGTCAGAAGCTACACTCATAAAATCTCACCAACATGACTGTCCAAACATGAGCTGAACAATAGCAATGGACATGACAAAGTGCATGGGACAAACACCAGGATGCCCGGAAACATATTAACAAGTAATATTATACAGACTGAGCTGGATATATTTACTAAAATATATGTGTACACATACACACTCACACACACACATACACACACACACAGACACATATACACACACACACATACACCAATGATTAATGATGAAAAAGAGGTCATGAATTTAAATGACAGCTAATTGCAAAGAGAAAAAAGGAAAAGGAGGAGGAAATGATATAATCATAATCTCACTAATTAAAGAAATAGTTAAAAATAAAACTGAGCACCAAAAGATGGATGAGTAAATAGGATAGATTTGAGAAGGATGTGGGGATGAGGTAAATACAAAAACACACTGTACAAAATTCCCAAGAATTAACAAAACACAAGCAATGGAAAAATGTGTCACAGCTTAAACTGTAGAAGTCAGGTGTGTGCCACATTTTGATTAAGTATTTGTCATCTGAAGGACATTTAGGTTGTTTCCATTTCTTAGCCATTGTGAACAGAGCAGCAATGAACATGGCTGGGCAAATGTCTGTGGAGTAGGATAATCAAGTCTTTTAGGCATATGCCAAGGAATTGAGTAGCTGGATCATACGCTAGATTTAATTTTAGCTTTTTGAGAACTCTCACAGCCGGGCAGTGGTGGCGCACGCCTTTAATCCCAGCACTTGGGAGGCAGAGTGCAGGCAGATTTCTGAGTTCGAGGCCAGCCTGGTCTACAGAGTGAGTTCCAGGACAGCCAAGGCTATAAAGAGAAACCCTGTCTCGAAAAACCAAAAGAAAAAAAAAAACCTCTCCCAACTGGCTTAGAGCACGGCTGTTCCAGTTTGCAATCCACCAATGGAGAATGACGTTCCCTTTTCCCTACTTCCTCTTCAGCAGTTGTAGAAATCTCGAAGTTGTTTTGATAATTACTAGGAACACTGTCCAGGTCCTAGAGCCGTTTTTAAAAATGGGACCTTTAAAAACAAACAAACAAACAAAAAAAAAACCTCCTTGATTTTGAGTTCTTTGTATATTCTGCATATTAATCCTCTGTTAGATGTACAGCTGGCAAAGACTCACTCTGTGGGCTTTCTTAGTGTTTCTTTAGCTGTGCAGCGCAATTGTTACTCTTAAATCTTGGGCAAATGGAGTCCTATTCTGGAAGTCTTTTCCTACAAATATGTTGTATTCCTACAAATACTGCCTGTGTTTTCATCTAGTAGTTTCAGGTTTCACATTTAGCTTTTTATAACTTTGTAGTTAGTTTGTTTGCAAGGTAAAAGTTACAGATCTAATTTCATGTTACAGGTGGACATCCAGTTTTCCCAGTGCCAATTGTTGAAGATGCTATCTTTCCTCTCTCATACATTTTTATATCTTTGTCAAATATTAAATGGCTAAAGTTACATGTATCTGTTTTATTTTTTATCATCAAACAGTTTGTACTGTTTATGCGCTCTCAGATATTTGGTCTTCATTAGAGAATGATCTTTGCACCACAAGGATATATCCTTAAAAATAACTGGCTCTCCCCATCCATGAAGCAATCACTTGTAATAGTTTCTTATCTAGAATAGGATTTTAAGTCAACCACCTCTTCGTACTGAAGTTCAGTCTGGGTTGAACTTCTGTGAATTCACATTGGCTAATTCTCTGCTGTGTCTGGAAAACCCTTTCTTCTTAGTCATTAACTACCTCTGGGTCTGACAGTCTTTCCAATGACTAACAGGATGATCCCTGAGCCTGGAGAAGAAGGATTATGAAATGGATGTCAGATATAGAGCTGAGCATTCTGTAGTCTCTGATTCTTTACACTTTAATGTGGGTGAGTGTGTTAATAGCCATATACTGCAAAAAAGAAACTTTTTCATGAAGGTTGACAAGTGCACCAGGCTTTGAGTATAACAAGGCAGTACTAGTTGGATTAATACTATGACCATTTAGCAGAGCAATAGTAATAGGTTTTCCAAGGGTCTATAGCCTCAGGTTTGTGATTTTAGTATCTGTACAGGTATGGGTTTCATCTTGTGTAATAGACTTTAATTCTTATCAGAAAGTGATCAATTATGTCTAAGAAATGCATGCCACAATTGAGCCAGTAGGTGTTGCTTGCCAGGAAGATCATTTTTGCAATTCACAGTGTTCACAGTAGGATGACATTGATGGCTACTTTTCTTTTCCAGTAGCATACATAACTCCTTCCAATATTATGAAAGCTAGCTAGTAGGAATGAAACTTCCAGGTTCATACCTGCTTGATTCTTCCATGTTTTCAAGTAGGTGGCATCTTCAGGTTTGGGATCTGACTGTCAAGTTTAACAGGCTATACAAGTTACTTAGCAATAGGTTGTAGCATTTAGTGGTCTATGGAACCTCATTGACAAGAACTCAAATAGAGGTAACCCACTCCCTGTACTGGCATTTTAGGAAGGGGATTGTGTTTCCCCTATAGGGTAATTCTATTTAACCTCTTTTCATGTATTTATCTGTTTATATTTTCCAAAGTTTCTGCAGCAGGGTTTTTGGTGTCATATTTTTTAATATTTTAAAAATAATTATTGTATTTTTATTATTTAAAACATTATCAAATTTGAATATATTTGAATTGTATTCTTCCTCATCTCCAAGTCTCTCTAAATCCTCTGCTTCTCCCTACCCACCCAAGTTTAAGTTAATTCTCAAAAAATAAAAATAAAAATAAAAATCTATACAACCCTCCCAAACAAAGAAAACAGAATAAACTACATCCAAAACCAAACTAAACCAAATAAATAAATAAATACCAAGCAAATGAGCAAACAAAAACCCCACCAAACTGTAACCAAACAAAAGTATACACACAAAACTGTGGAGACCAATTATATATTGGTCATCTATTCTTGAACATGAGGCCTGTCCTGGAGTGGTTGATATACTAAGTGTCATTGTATTGGAGAAAACTTATTTTCACTCTCCCAGGATATATAAGTGATAATTAAATTGTTAAACTTTACTCTAGTGGTTGTGTTTTCATTCATTATTTTTTTAAAAATATGACAAAATAAAATATAATCAGATAAAATGAAAACCATCATATCAAAATTGAATACTACAAATCACCAGAAGGAAAAGAGCCTGAGAGAAGACACAAGAATCAAAGACCAACTCATTTGGATACTTCAGAGTCCCATGAAAAGACTCAACTACAATATATGTGCAGAGAACCCAATCATGGTACAATTTTACATGACTTCTTCAGAAATTCCTCAGTGTTAGTTATCTCTCTCCATAGTCCATCCCATTCTCCACCCCATTTTATTTTACCTTCCCCTTCTCCCACTTTGTATTACTATCTGTCATGCCTTAAAAGTCACCCTACCATCTAATATATCTGACTTCTATTGGAATTCCAAGTAAAAAACACATATTGTCTTAGTTAGGGTTTCCATTGCTGTGAAGAGACACCATGACCGCAGGAACTCTTAAAAAGGAAAACATTTTATCGGGACTGGCTTACAGTTACAGAGGTTTAGTCCATTATCATCATCATGGAAAGCATGGCAGCATTCAGGCTGACTTGGTGCTGGAGGAGCTGTGAGTTCTACATCTTACTCTGATGGCAACAGAAGAAGCTATATACACACTTGGCATAGCTTGATCATAGAAGATCTCAAAGCCAACCCTCACAGTGGCACATTTCCTCAAAGGCTACACCTCTTAATAGTTTCAGTCTTTATGGGCTAAGCATTCAAACTTATAAGCCTAGAGGGCCTATTTAAACCTATTTAAACAACCACACGTATGTAAAGATTCAGAGATAACATCAAAAAATGGGAGAAAACATGCAATATTTGACTTCCTGGTTCTGTTTAACACACCCAGTATGATTATTTCCAGCCCAATATATTAACCTGTGAGTTTCTTATTTTCAATTTCTTAATATCTAAATAATATTCCATTGGAGAAAAGTATTATTTTAATCCATTCATCCTTTATGAAATTTAGGAAATTTAAATCTCCTGGATATGAGAATAAAGAAGCACAGAACATGGATGACTAGGTATTTTTACAGTGAGATATAGAGTGTGTTGGTTGTATGCCCAAGAACTGGTGTATATGTGCATCATGAGGTAGACGTATTTATAGCTTTTTGAGGAACCCCGTCTTCATCATTGCTTTTAAAGAGACACCATGACCAAGGTAACTCTTACGAAAAAAAAGCATTTAATTGAGGCTGGCTTACAGTTACAGTTCATTATCATCGTGGTGAGAAACATAGTGACATGCAGGCAGAGATACTGCTGAAACAGGAGAGAGAGAGAGAGAGAGAGAGAGAGAGAGAGAGAGAGAGAGAGAGAGAGACTCGGCCTGGCATGAGCTTTTGAAACCTCAAAGGCTACCTTCAGCAACATGCCTGCTCCAATAAGGCTACTCCTCCAGACCCTTCCAAAAAGTTCATCAGCTGGAAATTAAGCATGAAAAAATATGACCCTATGGGGCCACTTTCATTCAGGCCCTGCACTGCTAGGCTGATGTTCATAGAGCTGCACCAATTTGCAATGCCACCAACAGAGCATTAATGCTGCACTTTTCTCACATTAGTGCCATAGATAATTGGCATGTATTTTCTTGTTCTTCACTATTCTGACTGGGTTAATATGTAATCTAATTTGTATTTCCCTGATGGCTAAGAATGCTAAACCGATACACGGTTCTGAAGAGATCTGTATTCCCCCTGAACACCCACACTCCAGTGTCATTCCCTTCCCCACATCCTGCATTTCTGTGTTTATAACCCCTGTGTGAATGAATTACGATTTGAGAAAAAATAAATTATAAAATAAATAAATAAATAAATAAATAAATAAATAAAATAAAGAATGCTGAACATTTTTTAAATGTTTCTCAGGCAGTTGTAGTTTATCTTTTGAGAACTCTATTGAGTTCCATACCTCATTAACTTTTTAAACTTTCTATTATTATTATTATTATTATACAGAATTATGCAGAGGAGGTTGGCTTCAAACTCACAGATATCAGCCCACCTCTGTATCTAACTGCTTCAAATACTCTATCTTTAAATTGGGTTATTTATTTACCTGATATTCAATTCTTTGTACTCTTTGTATGTTCTTGGTACTTAACCCTCTGGCAGAGATGTAATTGCTGCAGATTTTCACATGGTGCTTGTTCATTTGTATAATGGTATCATTTGCTGTAGAGAAACTCCTCCATTTCATGAGGTCCCATTCATCAGTTATTGGTCTTGATGCCTGTTGTACTGGGTTTTGTTCAGAAACTCCTTTCCTGTGCCGATATGTTCATTAATATACTTTGGCATCTTCTATGTGCTGACAAGTTAAACATTAAACACATAAGAGCCTTTCTTGTTTTCTTTTTTTCTTTTTTAGACATTGTAACTATTTATTTATACTATAATTTGTAGAGTAAACATGATAAGGTGAGGAAATCTACTTTGCTGGTTGTTTTATTTTTTTTATTTTCATTGTTTTAGCTTAAAGAACTTTAGCAATCTATCAGTGAGTTTACTGTCAGTATTAAAATATTCAGTTTACCAATAATGTCGTGTTACAATTCTGTTCCATCCAGGTCCAGCTTGCATTAGCAACTAGAAACTTTTACATTGCATATACACATATGTGGCTTTCACTTAATTTTTTTTCTTTTTTTATTGGATGTTTTATTTACATTTCATGTATTATCCCCTTACCCCATTGCCTGCCTCCCACCCAGGAAACCCCTACCACCTCACCCCTCCTCCTGCTTCTCTACGGATGTGCCCCTACCTACCCCCCCACTCCCACCTCCTCACCTTCAAATTCCCACCCACTGGGATGTCCAGCCTTCATGAGACCAAGGATCTCTTCTCCCACCTATGTCCAACAAGGCCCTCCACCCTTACATATACAGCTGGAGCCATGGATCCCTTTCTAAGTGCTCTCAGGCTGGTGGTTTAGACCCTGGGAGCTGTGGTTGGTTGGTATTGTTGCTCTCCTCATGGGGCCACAAACCCTTTCAGCTCCTACAATTTTCACTCTAACTCCTCCATTGGGAACCCTATTATCAGTTCAATGGTTAGCTGTGAGCATCTGCCTCTGAATATATCAGACTCCCACAGACCTCTGAGGAGACAGTTATATCAGGCTCTTGTCAGTATGCACTTCCTGATTTCCACATCAGCATCTACCTTTCGTGACTGCACATGAAATGGATGCCCAGGTGGAATGGTCTCCAGACGGCCCCTCCTTCGGTTTCTGTCCCTCACTTTGTCTCCATATTTGCTCCCTTGATTATTTTGTTACTCCTCCTCAGGACAACCGAAACACCCGCACTTGGTCTTCCTTCTTCATGAGCTTCATGTGGCCTGTGAGTTGAATCTTAGATATTTCAATGTTCTGGGCTAATATCCAATAACCAGTGAGTGAATATCATGTGTGTTCTTTTGTGATTGGCTTACCTCACACAGGATGATATTTTCTATTTCCTTCGATTTACCTAAGAATTTTTCAAATTCATTGTTTTTAATAGCTGAGTAATACTCCATTGTGTAAATGTACCACATTTTTTGTATCCATTCATAAGTTGAAGGACATCTGGGTTCTTTCCAGCTTCTGGCTATTATAAATAAGGCTGCTATGAACATAGGGGAGCATATGTCCTTGTTATATGTTAGAGTATCTTGTGGGTATATGCACAGGAGTGGTATAGCTGGATCCTCAGGTAATGCTATGTCCAATTTTCTGAGGAACCGCCACACTGATTTCCAAAGTGGTTGCACCATCTTGCAGTCCCACCAACAATGGAGGAGTGTTCCTCTTTCTCCACACCCTCGCCAGCATCTACTATCACCTGAGTTTTTAATCTTAGCCATTCTGACTGGTGTGAGATGGAATCTCAGGGTTGTTTTGATTTGCATTCCCCTGATGACCAAGGATACTGAACATTTCTTGGCCATTCCAGTTTCCTCAGTTGAAAATTCTTTGTTGAGCTCTGTACCCCATTTTTGATAGGGTTATTAGACTGTCTGAAGTCTAATTTCTTGAATTATTTGTATATACTGGATATTAACTCTCTATCAGATACAGGATTGGTAAAGATCATTTCCCAAACTGTTGGTTGCCGTTTTGTCCTATTCACAGTGTCCTTTGTCTTAAAGGAGCTTTGCAATTTTATAAGGTCCAATTTGTCAATTCTTGATCTTAGAGCATAAGCCATTGGTGTTCTGTTCAGGAACTTTTCCCCTGTGCCCAAGTATTCAAGGTTCTTCCCCACCTTCTCTTCTATTAGTTTCAATGTATCTGGTTTTATGTGGAGGTCCTTTATCCACTTAGACTTGAGCTTTGTACAAGGAGATAAGAATGGATCAATTTTCATTCTTCTATATGTTGTCCTCCAGTTGAACCAGCACCATTTGTTGAAAATGCTGTCCTTTTCCCACTGGACAGTTTTAGCTCCTTTGTCAAAGATCAAGTGACCATAGGTGTGTGGGTTCATTTCTGGGTCTTCAATTCTATTCCACTGATCTTCCTGCCTGTCTCTGTACCAATACCATGCAGTTTTTATCACTATTGCTCTGTAGTACAGCTTAAGGTCAGGAATGGTAATTCCTCCAGAAGTTCCTTTATTGTTGAGAATAGTATTCACTATCCTGTTTTTTTTTTTTGTTATTCCAAATGACTATGAGAATTTCCTTTTCTAACTCTGTGAAGAATTGAGTTGGAATTTTAATGGGAATTGCATTGAATCTGTAGATTGCTTTTGGCAAGATGGCCATTTTTATTATATTAAACCTGCCAATCCATGGGCATGGGAAATCTTTCAATCTTCTGAGATCTTCGATTTCTCTCTTCAGAGACTTGAAGTTCTTGTCATACAGGTCTTTCACTTGCTTGGTTAGGTTCACACCAAGGTATTTTATATTATTTGCAACTATTGTGAAGAGTGTCATTTCCCTAATTTCTTTTTCGGTCTGTTTATCTTTCATATAGAGGAAGGCTACTGTTTTGCTTGAGTTGATTTTATAACCAGCCACTTTGCTGAAGTTGTTTATCAGGTTTAGGAGTTCTCTGGTGGAGGTTTTGGGGTCACTTAAGTATACTGTCATATCATCTGCAAATAGCCATATTTTTACTTCGTTTCCTATTTGTATCCCTTTGACTTCTTTTTGTTGTCTAATTGCTCTGGCTAGGACTTCCAGTACTATATTGAATAGGTATGGGGAGAGTGGGCAGCCTTGTCTAGTCCCTGATCTTAGTGGGATTGCTTCAAGTTTCTCTCCATTTAGCTTGATGTTGGCTACTGGTTTGCTGTAAATTGCTTTTACTATGTTTAGGTATGGACCTTGAATTCCTGATCTTTCCAAGACTTTTATCATGAAGGGATGTTGAATTTTGTCAAATGCCTTCTCAGCACCTAGTGAGATAATAATGTGGGTTTTTTTCATGAGTTTGTTTATATAGTGGATTACATTGATGGATTTCTGAATATTGAACCATCCCTGCATTCCTGGGATAAAACCTACTTGATCATGATGGATGATTGTTTTGATGTGTTCTTGGATTCAGTTTGCTGGAATTTTATTGGGAATTTTTTGCATCGATGTTCATAAGGGAGATTGGTCTGAAGTTCTCTTTCTTTGTTGGGTCTTTGTGAGGTTTGGGTATGAGTGTAATTGTAGCTTCATAGAACGAATTGGGTAGTATTCCTTCTGTTTCTATTTTGTAGAATAGTTTGAAGAGAATTGGTATTAGGTCTTCCTTGAAGGTCTGATAGAATTCTGCGCTAAAGCCATCTGGTCCTGGGCTTTTTTTGGTGGGGAGACTTTTAATGACTGCTGCTATTTCCTTAGGTGTTATGGGACTGTTTAGATGGTTTATGTGCTCCTGATTTAATTTTGGTACCTGGTATCTGTCTAGTAAGTTGTCCATTTCATCCAGATTTTCCAGTTTTGTTGAGTATAGGCCTTTGTAGTAGGATCTGATGATTTTTTGAATTTCTTCAGTTTCTGTTGTTATGTCTCCCTTTTCAGTTCTGATTTTATTAATTTGGATACTGTCTCTGTGCCCTCTGGTTAATCTGGCTAACGGTTTATCTATCTTGTTGATTTTCTCAAAGAACCAGCTCCTGGTTTTGTTGATATTTTGTATTGTTCTTTCTGTTTCTATTTGGTTGATTTCAGCCCTGAGTTTGATTATTTCCTGCCTTCTACTCCTCCTGGGTGTATTTGCTTCTTTTTGTTCTAGAGTTTTTAGTTGTGCAGTCAAGTTGTTAGTGTGTGCTCTCTCCAGTTTCTTTTTGTAGGCACCTAGAGCTATGAGTTTTCCTCTTAGCACTGCCTTCATGGAATCCCACAAGTTTTGGTATGATGTGTCCTCATTTTCATTAAATTCTAAAAAGTCTTTAATTTCTTTATTTCTTCCTTGACCAAGTCATCATTGAGTAGAGAGTTGTTTTGTTTCCATGTGCACGTGGGTTTTCCATTGTTTTTTTCATTTTTGAAGACCAGCCTTAGTCCGTGGTGATCTGATAAGATTCAAGGGATTATTTCAATCTTTTTGTATCTGTAGAGGCCTGTTTTGTGACCAATTTATATGGTCTATTTTGGAGAAGGTACCATGAGGCGCTGAGAAAAAAGTACATTCTTTTGTTTTATGATGAAATGTTCTATAGTTATCTGTTAAATCCATTTGATTCATAATTTCTGTTAATTTCAAAGTGTCTCGGTTTAGTTTCTGTTTCCATGATCTGTCCATTGCTGAGAGTGGGGTGTTGAAATCCCTCACTATTATTGTGTGAGTTGTAATGTGTGTTTTGAGCTTTAGTAAAGTTTCTTTTATGTATGTAGGTGCCCTTGCATTTGGAGCATAGATGTTCAGAATTGAGAGTTCACCTTGGTAGATTTTTCCTTTGATGAGTATGAAGTGTCCTTTATCTTTTTTGATTACTTTTGATTGAAAGTCGATTTTATTTGATATTAGAATGGCTACTCCAGCTTGTTTCTTGGGACCATTTGCTTGGAAAATTGTTTTCCATCCTTTTATTCTGAGGTAGTCTCTGTCTTTGTCACTGAGGTGTGTTTCCTGTATGCAGCAAAATTCTGGGTCTTGTTTGTGTATCCAGTCTGATAGTCTGCGTCGTTTTACTGGGGAATTGAGTCCATTGATGTTAAGGGATATTAAGGAAAAATGATTGTGGCTTCCTGTTATTTTTGTTATTAGAGGTAGAATTATGTTTGTATAGCTATCTTCTTTTGGAGTTGCTGGAAGATTACTTCCTTGCTTTTTCCAGGTTGTAGTTTCCCTCCTTGTGTTGGCATTTTCCATCAATTATCCTTTGAAGTGCTAGGTTTTTGTGAAGACATTGTGCAAATTTGGTTTTGTCATGGAATATCTTTTTTTAAAAAAAAAAATTATTTTTTCTCAAATCGTAATTCATTCACACGGGTTATAAACCCAGAAAGGCAGGATGTGGGGAAGGGAATGACACTGGAGTGTGAGTGATCAAGAAGAATACAAATATCATCAGAACTGGGTATCGACTGGGTGAAGGTTCAGGGGACAAGTCACTATGACTCTGCCTATGACTTGCTTGTCCTTATCTAAGTTGGTATTGTCTGCCCAGACTACCTATTTATAAGGTCTATGACTACTCAGGCTTGTAAATTTCCACAAAAGCTGCCTGTTTACATTAGCTTATAGCCATCTGTTTTGATGTTTTTCCACTGAGACCCAAGACTTGGTGTTAGTATACATGTATGACAGGCCTATTGCTGATTTTAGGCCTATGGCTGATTTTAGGCCTTCAGTGGGTAAGCAGGGCTGCCCCTGACATCTCCTCCCTTCTCTAAGTATAAAAGGGCTGTGGCAATTCTAATCTTGCAAAGGTGGGGATAGAGACCTGACCTCCAGTATTTGAAGGGGACCTTGTAATGGCTCCAGTCCCCCTGTCGTTGTCCAGTGAGGCATGAGGGCCATACCTGTCCCGATGTCTTTTTCCTGGAGAGGCGATACTTTTGACATCAACCCCTATGCAGTCAGGCTTGTCCCTCAGGGAACCCAGATAGATATTTTTATCTTTTTTTTATATTCCCTTGCAGTGCTTAGCCTCACAGCCTAAGCAAGAATTCAGATCGCCTGACAGAGGGGGTTCTGGGTGGCCCCTCTCTGCTTGGTTTAGGGGCAGAAGTCCCCCCTTTTAGGTTGGGTCGAGATAGGTTTTGGAAACACCCTGTATAAAGTAACAACCTCATCTTGAGTCTCGTGGTCCTCCATAGCTAACTAATGATAATGCATCTGAGTAGGTTTTGCTACCAAATTATTTATCTGTTGTATCACAGAGTTAGTCCACCTATTTGAGAGCCAGGGACCAGCAGAAAAAAGCAAAAAGAACCCAAATAATGGTCCCAAGGAAATAGGGTTGACAACCTTGGAGAGGCTGAAAACCAATTCTTGTACCAGCCTTCATCTGTCTCTTTCTCTCTCTGATTTTTCTTAGGGCCTTCACTACCTGTTTCATGCTCTCTTTAACCCTCCTTGTCTTGTCTATGTAAAGGCAACCTTCTTCTTTAAGAGCTGTACACAGTCCAGAGCTGTACACAGCCTTTTCTATTGTAATAGAGTAAATCAAGTCCAATAAGGATCTTTGCGCTTTTAGGAGGTTTCTTCAGACAGCGAAACGAGGGATTTCTTCAGATTTGTGATGTCAATCTCTAGCTGTTTGATGTTCTTGTCAGTGGCCCTTCAAAGGTCTGAGTAGTGTAAGTTCGGAGGCCAGCATCTGGATTAGAACTTCCAACAGCAGACATCATGGGTGATTCACTTTTACCTGGGATGCTGCCTGAGTTAAAGCTCCTAGACATCCCTCTTTCTCTCGGTTTTCTCGGTTGGGTGCTGAGCTGCTGCCTATGACCTGCTCTATGCTCGGGCCCAGACCGGAAGTCATCATGAAATATCTTGGTTTCACCATCTATAGTGATTGAGAGTTTTGCTGGGTATAGTAGTCTGGGCTGGCATTTGTGTTCTCTTAGGGTCTGTATGATGTCAGTCCAGGCTCTTTTGGCTTTTATAGTCTCTGGTTAGAAGTCTGGTGTAATTCTTGTAGGTCTGCCTTTATATGTTACTTGACCTTTTTCCTTTACTGCTTTTAGTATTCTTTCTTTGTTTTGTGCATTTGATGTTTTGATTATTATGTGACGGGAGGTATTTCTTTTCTGGTCTAGTCTATTTGGTGTTCTGTAGGCTTCTTATATGTTTATGGACATCTCGTTCTTTAGGTTAGGGAAGTTTTCCTCAATAATTTTGTTGAAGATATTTACTGGCCCTTTAAGTTGGGAATCTTCATTCTCATCTATACCTATTATCCTTAGGTTTGGTCTTCTCATTGTGTCCTAGATTTCCTCGACGTTTTGAGTTAGGAGTTTTTTGCATTTTGCATTTTCTTTGATAGTTTTGTCAATGTTTTCTATGCTATCTTCTGCACAAGAGATTCTCTCTTCTATTTCTTGTATTCGGTTGGTGATGCTTGCATCTATGACTCCCGATCTTTTCCTAGGTTTTCTATCTCCATGGTTGTCTCCCTTCAAGATTTCTTTATTGTTTCTATTTCCATTTTCAGATCCTGAATGTTTTTGTTTAATTCTTTGTGGGGTTTTTTTTGCAGTTCTTTAAGGGATTTCTGTGATTCCTCTTTAAGGGCTTCTACCTGTTTACTTGTACTCTCCTGTATTTCTTTAAGGGAGTTACTTATGTCCTTCTTAAAATCCTCTATCATCATCATGAGAAGTGATTTTAATTCTGATTCCTGCTTTTCCAGTGTGATGGGGTGTCCAGGGCTTGCTATATTGGGAGAGAACTGGGTACTGATGATGTCAAGTAACTTTGATTTCTGTTGCTTATATTCTTGTGCTTGCCTTTCGCCATCTGTTTAAGTCTAGTGTTACCTGCCCTCACTGTGTATGACTGGAGTCTGTATATCCAGTTATCTTGCTTGTGTCAGAGCTCCTCAGAGTCCAGTTGTCTCTGTGGTTTTATGATCCTAATCTTCTGGGTGGAAGAACTCCTGGGACTCAGTCCACCTCTGGGATCTGGAAATCCTTCCACTCTGTGCTGTGTTTTCTCTAGTATGGCTCAGGATACGATGTCTCCACAAGTGCTAATCAGTTAGGTGTCTGCTGCTTTGAGTGCAGTGGCTTCTCTAGGATGGCTCAGGATTCAGTATCTCCACAGAAGCAGACCCACTAGTGTCTGCCCCAGCCAAAAGGACCAGGCAGGGGTGGAAGGGAAGTGGAATTCCGGAGGGGCGGGGTTTGGGTAGCTGGTGGGTCCTGAGTGTCCCTGGCTCCCAGATGAAACTCTGGGGCATAGGGGAGTGAGATGGGGTTCTTACCGGCTGCTCTGAGTGCACTCGCTCCTCTAGGATGGCTCAGGATTCAGTATCTCCACAGGAGCAGACCCACTCTGTGTCTGCCCCAGCCAAAAGGACCAGGTAGGGGTGGAAGGTGCTCTACAACCCTTAAGAAAATGCCGGTAAAGGTGGATCAGTGTGGACAGAAGTGTGAGCAGAGCATAGGTGAAGAACCATTCACAGGCATAGTGAGTTCAAAGCCAGCTGGGCTATATGAGACAGTCTCAAGACAAAATACAATACAGAAAAAAAAAAGAGTGTGAATAGAGAGATGGCCCATAGGTGACATGCTTGCTCTCCTGTGTTTGAACCCCAGCACCCACATTAAAAACGACAGATGTGGACAGGCAGTTGTGGTGATGGCCTTTAATCGTTGCCCTCTAGAAGCAGAGGCTGGTGGATTTCAGTGAGTTCCAGGACAGTCTGGTTTACAGTGCCACTTCCAGGACAGCCAGGGGCTCACAGAGAAACCATCTCTTACCCAGACAGCAGTGGTGAAGCCTTTAATTACAGCCCTAGGGATACAGAAGCAGGTGACTAAGTTTGAGGCTAGTATGGGCTACATAAAATGAAAACAAACAGACAACTTTCTAAAAGGTATGCAGGCATGAAGAACTATAGGCATTGTCCTCTGACCTACACTCCCTACAACTCTACTGCACACCCACTCACACAGGAGTAGGCACACACATTAACATACAGAGAAATAAAACCAGAAAAAGAAAAGTCTCATAAATGAAAGTAAGCATACGGATTCCTGTTTACAGCTCTCTTTTTAAAAAAAAAGATTTATTATTTAATGTATGTGAATACACTGTCTCCCTTCAGACACACCAGAAGAGTACATTGCATCCCATTACAAATGGTTGTCACCCACTGTGTGCTCGCTGAGAATTGAACTCAGGACCACTGGAAGAGCAGTCAGTGCTCTTAAGAGCTCAGCCATCTCTCAGGCCACTATATCTTATTTTTTAAAGTCTTTTTTTTAACATCGTATTTATTTATTATTTTTTGTGTGTATGGGTGTTTTGCCTGCATGTGTGTCTGTGTACTACATGCATGAAATGCACAGTGGAGGCCAGGGAGGGCTTCAACTTCCCCAGGGACTGGAAAAACAGACAGTTGTGAGCTGCTATGTGGATACTGAAAATTTAACCCCTTGTCCTCTGGAAGAGCAGCCAGGTGCTCTTCACCGTTCCCATGTCTCTCCGGCCCTGTTTACCTCTTTTGAGGAATGTAACACAATGCTAGGGCTTAGTAAGACTGCTTGTAGTTCCAGTAGTTGGAAAGCTGAGTCCCTTGTATCAGATCCACCATGAGCTCATGGGCCAGCCTCAGCTACACATTAAGTCTCAGGTCAGCCGGGCTACATTAGCCTCTCTTCAAAGCAATCTCTTCACAGTCCTATACAGGGCTCCTAAGTCTAGGCCTACAGTATGTCGGGACTTTTGATTTTTTTCTTTTTTGTTTTTTCCAGTCAGGGTTTCTCTCTGTGTAGCCCTGGTTGTCCTGGAAAGCTGTAGACCAGGCTGACCTCAAACTCAGAGAGTCTCCTGCCTCTGCCTCCTGAGTTCTGCAGCTAAAGTCATGAGCTGCTACTACTGCCTGACTGGATGCAGTGTCTACTTTTGGAGCTGGTGAGATGGCTCAGCAGTTAAGAGAACTGACTTTTCTTCACGTTTGGATCCCAGCAACCATATGGTGACTGGAACTCCAGTTCCTGGGGATTCTGGCCTTTTCTGACCTCCAGAATCACAGAGATACATACAGGGAAATATTAATTCACATAAAATTAATAAAAATTGGAAAATAAATGAAATTTATTTTTATTATTTTAAAAAATAGACTTATTTTTCTATGTGTGAGGGTTCTGCCTGTGTGTGTATGTGTATATGTGTATCACATGTGCCTGCTATCTAAGGAGGTCAGAACAAAGGTGCAATCCCATGAAACTGTTGCAGATACTTGTAGGCTGTCCTATGGGTGTTGATAATAGAACTTGTGTCCTGTAGAAAAGCAGTCAAGGACCTTAACTAATGAGCCATCTCTCTCAGCCCTTTAAGGAACTTACAAAGTTCTCTACGTGGCTTTCACACTCCAACAAGTCCAAGCTCTGCTGGGATAGCAATCAGCATCATTGAACTTAAAGGCTCAAAAGACAATAGTAGAGAATTGACAAAATGTAAAATCTGTGTTCTGGTTAGTTTTGTCAACCAGATATCATCTTGTCTTCATCAGCAATGTATTGATTGATATGTGACTGCAAAACCAACTGTTGCTGGAGCCGTTCCTGGTGAGTGGTGATACTGGGTTCTAGAAAAAAAGCAGGTTGGGCAAGCCAAAGAGAGTAAGCCAATAAGAAGCATTCCTCCATGCCCCCTGCCACCATGGCAATATACCCTGAGTTCCTATCTTGGCTTCTAGCTTAGTAAGTGTTCTATTGCTCTGAAGAGACACCATGACCACAACAACTCATATAAAGGAAAACACTTAATTGGTGCTAGCTTACAGTTCAGAGGTTCAGTCAGGGTCAGAAGCATGACACTGGAGAGTAGCTGAGATCTAGATCAGCAGGGGAGGGAGAGAGAGAGAGAGAGAGAGAGAGAGAGAGAGAGAGAGAGAGAGAGGAAGAAAAAGAAGAAGAGGAGGAGGAGAAGGAGGAGGAGGAGGAGGAGAAGAGAGAGAGAGAGAACGAACCTGGCTTGAGCATTTGAAACCTCAAAGCTCATCCCCAGTGACACACTTCCTCTAACTAGACCACACCTATTTCCACAAAGCCACACCATGTAACAGTACCGTAGCCCGTGAGCAAGCTTTCAAACATGAGCCTAAGGGGCCATTCCTATTCAGACCACCACAGCTTCCCTCAGTGATGGTCTGTAGCCTGAAAATTAGACATGTAAACATTTAGGAAATGTAAATGACTGATAGACAGGTGTTCTTTATTCTGACTTCCAATTTTATTCTTTCTTTCTTTTTTATTTTTGAGTTTCATGTAGTCAAGGCTGGCCTTGAACTCACTATGTAATGAGACTGCTCTGATTTCCTCATTTTCTTGGCTCCACTTCCTTGGTATTTGGATTAAAGGCATGTGCCATCAAGCTAGCTTGTGGGCATGTATGTGTGATGTGTGGTCATATGAGTGGACATGCTGTATATGCACGTATGAAGGTAAGAGTTTAGCCTGGTTTTTTTTCTATCTCCATCTGTTTGTGACAAGGACTTTCACTGATCCTGGATCTCACAGACTGCCTAGGCTGGCTAGTGGAATTCAGAGGTCCACCTGTCCTAATACACTCAGCCTTTACCTGGGTGAAGAAATCTGAACTCAGGTCTTAATGCTTGCACCGCAGTCACTTCACCGTCTTCTCCCTCGCTCCTCTTTCCATTTTTTGACAGTCTACAGTTGCTTCTAAATATAAAGCGTGTTAAAGATGAACCATACAGGACAAATAATAAGATAAATAACTTATCATGCAGGAGGGTGTGGTGAGAGGATTAAAAATTTAGTCTGCACTGTCTCTTGAATTCTGGGAAAACACGCATATACTATCACACCCAGCTTTATACTAGAAACTTGGAGGGTGTATGTGAAGGCCAGTAACATGGCTCAGTGGCTGAAGATGCTTTCTGACAAGCATGATAATATAAGTTCAATCCCCAACAATACCTTGAGGGAGGTATTCTTCAAGTTGTCTTATGGCTTCCATGGGTACAACATGCCATGAATATGCACACATGCATTTATAAATAAAAATGATAAAATAATGATTAAAAAGTTTCAAGCTGGGCATGGTAGCACACAGCTGTATTATCAGCACTTATAAATGATCCTTGTTCTTCTATTTTCTAAGATCCTGCCTTCTAAGAAGAACTTCCAGGACAGTCTTGGCTGAGCATTTGAGTTGAAAGGCAGCATGAAACATTGTCTTAAAAATAAACATGTGGTCCTAGAACCTAGTGTGGTGTCCTATGCCTGTAATCTCACCACTTGGGGAAAAGATAGAAGGATCATAACTTCAAGGACAGTCTGAGTTACATATCAAGTTCCAGGCCAGCCTGAACTATAGATTAAGATCCTGCCTCAACAAACCAAACCAAATGAAACAAAACAAACTGCCAAAGCACCAAGGTTTTTCTGAGTGTGGTCACACATGCCTGTAATCCTGGCACTTAGGAGGCAGAGACAGGAAGATCTTGGTGATCAAGGCCAGCACGGTCTATGTCTCCAGATCCAGGACTACAGAGAGAGACCCTGCCTCAAAGCAACAACATAAGACAAAACTGAGGGTTCAGTAAGGGGGAGAAAAGAAAAAGGAGCTGGAGACATTGCACACTAGCTAAGTTCTTTTCAACTATGTGCAAGGCCCTGAACATATGATCCCACCACTGCAAAACTAAATAGGTAAACGAATAAAAGTAAACATTTAAAATAGATAAATCAAAAATACCATGATGCACCCTGCATTTGGAATAATATGATAATATGTCTCTGTGAAAAGGAATGCCAATTTCTAAGCCAGACTTGTTGGTGAGATGCCAAGTCTTTTAAATTCAGACTCCATTTTAGAGAATCTGACCTAAGTTTGAACTCTGGTAAATTAATAGGCTGGTACCTAGCATTAGTTTCCAAGTTGTCCCCCTCCACTAACAAAATGTGAGCCAAGCTCCAGTCTCTAGGTTATTCTCCCAAAACATGCACCCCAGTTTACAAGCCTACCCCCTGCCTAATGACCACCAATGCAGAGGACGGCAGAAATTAAGTTTATGATATGACTCCCAGCACCAACCAATTATGTTAAAGGCCACAATAGCTTTCCAATTAGATGCTTGCACATGTATTCCCTGCTTGCTGCTTACCATAAAGACTTGCCCCATAGCCATTTGGGGTTCTCCCACCACCAAAACCTTCCTATGTGATGGCTGTGCATTTGGGGAGCCTGAGCTAGCTAAAATAAAATAAAGACCCTACAGTGAGTTGCATCAGATTGGCTCTGGTCTGTGATTTTTGGAGATCACTAACATTTCCCTGGCACTACGTTGGCACATGCCTGTAACTCCAACACTTGATGGGCAGAGGCAGGAAGATCAGAAATTCAAGGTAATCCTCAGTCAAATGTTGCAAAATATTGATCACATTGTGAACCCCAAGATCCTATAATGGAAAAACCTATCTCAGGTTGTGGTGTGGCTCAGCCCTAGCACACACCTTTAATCCAAGACCTGTTTATTGTAAACAATATTGAATAAAGTCAGACAAAGGTCAAGAGGCAGAGCAAGAAACCAGTTGACAAGAAATGAACATAGGAAAAAAAAAAACAAAGAGAATAAGAGGAAGTCGGGAGGGTGGATAGAGAGATGTACAGGAAGTAGAAAGGTGGGACACTCAGTTGGAAGGGTTTGTAAAAAGTATGGAGAAGGGGAACTGGCTTTGTACTTCTGGCATGAAGGTTGAGGAGGAAGGTCAGCTGGGTGCTTTCTGTGAGTCTCTGAGCTAGCAGGCTTTCACCACAGCATTTACTCCTGAATCTTCATTTGGTAAAATTGAGCCTTTGGAATTTTGTTTTAAAACTGTTTTTAAAACAAAGGTTAAATACTGAATTTGATGTCAGCCTGATTGGGACAAGGCTATAAGAGACTTTGTCTCAATCACTGATAAATAAAACCTTGCCAGAGTAGCCTCAGTTGTTTCAAAGACACACCTGGGAAATCACAAACAAAATGTTGCCTTTACGTTTGGCCTGGAGGCATGCCTATAGTGCATTTTCTTAATTGCTAATTAGTATAGGATGGTCTTGTCTCATTCCTGTGGGTCTGTGGTCCTTGCTCAGGTGTCCCATTATACAAGAAAGGTAAAACTCCAGAGGGAGAAAGCCAGGGAGCAATCTTCTTCTGTGGTCTTTGCTTCAATTCCTCAATTCCAGTTCTGCAGGTTTGCACTGTGGCTCCTGTTTACAGATAGCAAAGTGTTGAAGGAAATAAACCCTTTTCTCCTGAGTTAGTTTTGGTCATGGTGACTGTATTAGTCATGGTTCCCTCAAGTCCCAGAACTTACAGAATATCTCTATACATTAAGGGAAATTAATGTAATGACTTACACAGTTTGTATCCAACTAATTTAACAATGGGCAGTTGTGAATGGGAAGTCCAAAAATACAGTAGTTGCTCCATCCCAGGAGGTTAATTGTTTGACCTATCTTCTGTACAAGTTGGAATCCTGCAGAAGCAGGTTCCAACAGATGTGCTGGCTAGTAAGTGCAAGCAGGCAAAGATATTCAAGTCTTCCTTCTTCCAAAGGCCTCATGTAAGCTTCCAAACGAAGGTGTTGCCTAGATTAAGGTGCATTGTCCCAGGTTGGCCTTGACCTCAGAGATCTGCTTGCCTCAGTCTCCTGGGATTAAAGGTATGTACTACCATATGAGGGCCTAAGGTTTTCAAGGCTATTATCCCTCAAGGTTTCCAGTGAATATCCAGGTCAGAAGCCTGTGTGTGTCTTCCACCCTCAAGATTTGGATCACAGGTGTGGCCTCAAGAACTGGATGGTAAGTCATTCCAGATGTAGTCATGTTAACAACAAGGAACAGCCATCACAGTGTTTATCACAGCAACAGAAAACAATGGAAAGACCCTAAAAAGGAATAGATCAGTCACCTGTCTCAGTCCCTTGAGTGACCCTCTCATTGGCTATCACAATAAAGACCAGTGTTTCCTGAAGGTCTAACTCTCCAAACTGGTGCTACTACCTTACACAGAATGCTGCCAGGTCTTATTAAGATTACCCCTTTCAGTCCTACACGAAGGTGGCAAGGTTTTGCTGTGAGTCCAGCCTGCCTCGAGATCACATGACAATCAGCATAATGAAATTCAAAATCATAAAAGCTGGAGACAAAAATTTTAATACTTTTGCAAAATAAAGTCCAGCAAAATAGTATCAGATCACTCAAGAGAAATACCTGGAAAGAAATGAGAAAATAGAGACTTGCCAATCAAGATTGATCTGATAGAGAAAGCAAACTTTTATAGTAGTTGGAAAAATAAGGGAGTTCTAAAGCAAATGAACATTAACATATCTGTGACAACAGGCAGTGATGTAGAAAGTAAATAAAGGAATTGGAAGCAGGTAGGACCAACCAAGACTATCTGAACCATACAAACATAAAACAAAAGGTTTTCAGAACATGATCAGTTGAACAAAAATAACTGGGAAAGAAAGTGCGTAGTGCATTGAACCAAAAACTGGCTGAAATGAATAGAAAAGAAGTGAACAAATGATAAAAATCATTAATAAAACACCTTCCGGCTGGGCGGTGCTGGCGCACGCCTTTAATCCCAGCACTTGGGAGGCAGAGGCAGGCAGATTTCTGAGCACGAGGCCAGCCTGGTTTACAGAGTGAGTTCCAGGACAGCCAGGACTACACAGAGAAACCTTGTCACGAAAAACCAAACAAAAAACAAAAAACAAAACAAAACAAAAAAACCCTTCCAAGAATTAGGAAGTATGTTTCAATAAAAACTACAAGTGTAAATGGCCTGGGATTGACAATTAAAAGATGCCTTAGCTGACTGGATAAAAGCAAAAGATTCATTTATATTTTGGCTCTAAGAAACTTACCTCATGAAAAATATGCAAAAATTTAAAACCCAGAGATTTAAATCCCTTTAGAGCAAAGTAAAAAGAATCTATGGCAATTCTTGTATCTTATAAATTACATTTGAACTTATTACCACACACCAGGGTAAACACATGGGGCAATTCTAATGAAAACGTGCTAATGCAGAACTGCTTCTGAGTCTTGCTAAAATGAAAAGAAAACCATTGTTCTTGTCTCTGACATCACTCCCAAATTCTTATTCTTTTGTTAGGAATGATGGTTTATTTCATTGCATGTGCATGCTATAAATATCATTTCCTGAGAAGTGATTTGAGGGCTCTGTGATTTACTTTCTAGATTTACATTTTTTAAAATTATCTTCAAATCTTTTTCTACAGTCCAATCATTATACCCATACTGCTCCACCCCCCAACAATTCCTCATCCAATTCCTCCTCTCCCACCCAGGCAAGCCTCCCCACTCCCTGGGGTCTCAAGTCTCTCAAGGGTTAGGTGTCTTTTCTCACTGAGACCAGTCCAGGCAATCCTCTGCTGTATGTGTCAGGGACCTCAGATCAGCTAGTGGTTCAGTGTCTGAGAGATTTCAGGAGTCCAGGATAGTTGAGACTACTGATCTTATGGAGTCGCCCACCTCAACTTCTTCCAGCCTTTCCCTCATTCAACCACAGGGGTCCCCGACTTCAGTCCATTGGTTGGGTGTGTAAGCATTTGCATCTGTCTCAGTCAGATGCTTGTTAGGCCTCTCGAAGGGCAGCCATGCTAGGCACTTGTCTGTTTGTCTGTAAGCACACCATAGTATCAGTAATAGTATCAGGGCTTGGAGCCTCCCCTTGAGATGGATCCCAATTTGGGACAGTCCCTGGACCTCCTGTCCCTCAGTCTCCTCTCCATCTTTGCCCCTGCAGTTCTTTTAGATAGGAACAAGTCTGGGTCAGAGTTTTTGACTGTGAGATGGCAACCCCATCCCTCTACTTGATGCCTTGTCTTTCTACTGGAGGAGGACTCTACAAGTTCTCTCTCCCAACTGTTGAGGATTTCATCTAAGCTTTCAATCTGTATCAGTCATGAGAGTCTCTCATCTCCCAGGTCTCTGATGCAGTCTTGAGGGTCCCCCCTACCTCCCACATCCCAAGGTTGCATATTTCCATTCATTCTGCTGGCCCTCAGGGCTTCACTCCTTCTCCCCCCCCATACCTGATCATTTTCCTCTTTTCTCCTCCTTCTCCCCTCTCCCACCCAAAACACTCCGTACCTCTGCCCCGTGTGATTTCTTCTGCTTCCCAAATGGAATTGAATCATCCTCACTTACGCACTTACCTTGTTAAGCTGCTTGAGTTCTGGGCTGGTGATTCCCCCAGAAGTTCTTTTATTGTTAAGCATAACTTTGGATATCCTGAGTTTTTTGTTTTTCCATATGAAATTGAGAATTGCTCTTTCCAAGTCTTTGTAGAATTGTGCTGGAATTTTGATGGAGATTCCATTGAATATGTAGATTGCTTTTGAAAGGATGGTCATTTTTACTATGATAATCCTACCGATCCATGAGCATGGGAGCTATCTCCATTTTCTGAGGTCTTCTTTGATTTCTTTCTTGAGAGACTTGAAATTGTTGTCATAAAGATTTCCTATTTGTTTAGTTAGAGTTATCCCAAGATATTTTTTTAACTTATCTGTGAATATTGTGAAGGGTGTTATTTCCTTATTTTCTTTCTCAGCCTGTTTATCATTTGTATAAAGGAAGGCTACAGATTTGTTTAGGTTAATTTTATGTCCAGCCACTTTGCTGAAGTTGTTCATCAGCTGTAGAAGTTCTCTGGTAGAATTTTGGGGTCTCTTATATATACTATCATATCATCAGGAAATAGTAATACCTTGACTTCCTTTTTGCCAATTTGTATACCCTTGATGTATTGTTGTCTTATTGCTCTAACTAGAACTTCGAGTACTATTTTGACTAGATGCAGGGAGAGTGGGCAACCTTGTCTTGTCCAATGATTTTAGTGGGATTGCTTCAAGTTTTGTTCCATTTAATTTGATATTGGCTGTTGGTTTGCTGTATACTGTTTTTATTATGTTTAGGTATGGGCCTTGTATTCCTGATCTTTCCAAGATTTTAACATGAAGAAGTGTCGTATTTTGTAAAAGGCTTTTCCAGCATCTAATGAGATGATCGTGTAATATTGCCTTCTGTTGTTTATGGTCTTGTTCTTGCCTCTCACTATCTGGTTATTTCTGGTTTTAACTGGCCTGGGTGTATCTGTCTGGAGACTGCTTCCTGGGTCCCAGGGTTGCTGCAGGTCTCCTGAAAGACCTGTGGCCCTGACTTTAGCAGACCTACTGGGAGGCCTTCAGACTGTGGGGTCTTCAGAGGGGCATGCACACCAGCATTCTGTTGCCCTAGTTGCAGAAGATCTGCTAAAGGCCTTCAGACTGTGAGGTTTCCAAAAAAGCAGACAAGCTGATGATCTGGAAGGTGGAAGGTGTACGCCAGAAAACTCCTCCCAGTTTCTTTTTTTTTCTTTTTTTTTTAATTGGATATTTTATTTACATTTCATATGTTGTCCCCTTACCCCATCCCCCACCCACCCAGGAACACCCTATCCCCTTACCCCTCCTCCTTCTTCTCTGTGGATGTAACCCCTACCTACCCCCCCACTCCCACTTTCCCACCCTCAAAATTCCCACCCCCTGGGGCACCCAGGCTTCATGAGGTCAAGGATCTCATCTTCCACCTATGCCCAGCAGGGCCCTCCACTTTTAGGTATTCAGCTGAAGCCCTGGATCCCTCCCTAAGTGCTCCCAGGCTGGTGGTTTAGATCCTGGGAGCTGTGGTTGGTTGGTATTGTTGCTCTCCTTATGGTGCCACAACCTCTTTCAGCTCCTTCAGTCCTCACTCTAACTCCTCCATTGAGAACCCCATGATCAGTTCAATGGCTAGTTGTGAGCATCTGCCTCTGAATATGTCAGACTCCTGCAGGCCTCTGAGGAGACATCCATATCAGGCTCTTATCAGCATGCACTTCCTGACTTCCACATCAGCATCTACCTTTGGTGACTGCACATGGGATGGATACCCAGGTGGAAAGGTCTTCAAATGGCCCCTCCTTCAGTTTCTGTCCCTCACTTTGTCTCCATATTTGCTCCCTTGAGTATTTTGTTGCTCCTTCTAACACTTTGCTGGTGCATGTTTCTTCGCTATCTGTCTTTTGAGGCATCTGGGAATGGGGCTGCTATTCATCAAACTCTCTTATACAAAAACAGGACCTGTGTACACGGACACAAGAATGAATTACATTAAAAGCCATAACTATATTTGTCTGTGCAAAGAACACTGCTCTTCTGATTGCACCTTCCACAGTTGTCCTGCCCCAGTGTGTACAAGACACACACACACACACACAAACACACACACACACACACACACACACACACACACACATGAACTAAATGCAATTGCCACCCCAGAAATGCAAGGGAACACTGTTAAGACTGAGCCAGGCAAGTGTAGCATGACTGGCATCACAGAAACCAGAAGACTGAAACTAGGGATGAGATGGTGAGTTCTAGGTAGACAGGAGTGGGGATGATAAAAACCTGGACTCCAAATGCAAAGGGCTCCTGCCTTCCACTCTGCTGCCTTCAAGCTCAGGGACTGATAGGTTTGCTTGTCCAGGGATTGGTGAGATTTTTTTTGTTGGGCAGGGCTTGGCCACTCTCCCAACTTGTAGCTAAGAATGACCTTTACAGCTATTAGAAAACCAACAGTTAGGGCCCTTAGGGATTCGGGGGGCGGGGCCTGGGAAGTACTCGGGCCTAGAGTCTGGCCACTTTCTTGCCTTGAGGGTTTACAAAGTATACAAAGTTTACAAAGGTAGTGTTTTCCCTGTAACCTGAGTTGATGTGTTTCTGCTCAAATGGAAGTGTATCTTAGGACCCCAAAATCAAGGAAACACACAGCTCTGAGGTGGAACAATGTCCCAAGGGAAGAGTATCCTGAGACATGGTATCTCAGGAACCTTATAGCTATAAGAGGAAGGCTCCTCTGCTGAGGTGTTGTAGTTCCCCAGGGAGGGTATCTTCAGCTGAGCTGAGGAGTTTATGAGCTCCTTCTCTGCTTCTTCTATTCTTTGCTCATTTTCTTCTCAGCTTCTTGTAATCAGAGAGTAACTCCAGGCAGGAAATAGCATAAAGGAGATGTATTGAAGAGAAGAATTCAGGAAGAGGAGGAGAAGGAGGAGGGACGAATCCAGGGGTGACTTTTCTCTGCTCCTGAACTGGACAGCAGGAACTGGACAAAAGAGCAGTGCTTATGGAGGATTTCTGAGGGGGCGGAGCGTCTCAGAGCAGAGATTTCCAGAATGAGGATTGGTGGGATTTCAAGTCCTGAGCTTGCTTCGAGGGGGAGTGTTCAGGGATTGGTAGGTATTTCTGGTCAGGGATTGGTGGGGTTTTATGGGAAGCTCAGGGATCGGTGGCTTTTTTCACCCCCTTTTCCCAACACCAGGCCCATGCACTAAGAGTAGGAAGACCTTCCCAGCTGTAGATAATTTTTGATGAGATGCCATCTTTGTGGTGGGACAGTGTCCAAAGAGAAGGGAGACACAGGAGCTCTTTGGGACAACTGGAAGGCTGGAGAGGAGGTGCTGCCACTGTGGTCAGTTCCTGCAGTTGTGGTTCAAGAAAGGTATAGTCTGAGGCAGGAGAGGAGTCTCCACTGTGGACAGCTCCTCATGCTGACAGTAGGCTGAGTCAGGAAAGGTGTCTCCACTGTTGGACATTTCCTGAGGGGCAGCTCCTGATGAGACTGGAAAGGTGGTGTGCCACCGTGGACGGCTTCTGCAGCTCCTGTGCCATCTGTAGGCTGAGATATTGTGGTGGCACCATTTTGACAGGAGATGCCATTTCAGACATCTTCTGTGGGACATTTTACTGCAGCTGCCATAGGCTGGGGAAGGCTGGAGTAGGAAGGAGGGGTCTGCTGCCACTTTGACAGCTTTTGTGGGGCAGGGGCTTTTGTGGGACACTGTTCAGGGACTACAGGTGTGAAGAGCCAACAATAACAGGCTGGGAAAGATGGGGAACAGGTAAGATTCTACCATTCATATTCTAAAAGGATGTTCACAAGAGACTCATTAAGCTCAATCAGAGGCCGCTTGCAAAACACCCATGTACTTTACTCTTCCCTGGGTTTCCCCATAATAATATCCATCCATGGATGGGGCTCTTCCATGATAAGTACAGCAAAACAAAATCTTGAGTCTGGGGTCAGAACACTTCAGAGGGTTCCTCTGTCATCATAGGTCTGTCTGTCCAACCAGGCGGTTCGAACACACTGCAGTAGACTGGAGGCTGACTGTACCTGCGCCAAGGGTTAGCAAGACACAACTGTTGGGTGAGTACAGGGCTATGGTTTGGTAAGATGGCAAAATAACATCTAGTGATAGGATGCCCAGCTGCTGGAATGCACCAAACACTCTCCAGATAGACCCAGGCGACCATAGTGGGCCTGCCACGCTAGCTACCAGGAGGCTGGAACTGGAGTCAGATGGTTCATTCCAGGGCATACAAACAACAACCTGGACTCCAGATGCAGATGCCAAAGACAGTCTTTCCATTCCCACTGCCATCTTAGAGCTCTGCCTTGCCCTTCTCCCTGCTCCCTTGTCCAGATAGCCAGCACTTCACCTCTACAGCTGGCCCTGACTTCCTCCCAGCTCCAGTCACTTGCTCTTCCTGCCTCAGCCATTCGTTCCATTGCTGCTAAGGATGAGCCTATGCTGCACCATGGCAACATCACCCAGGCCCGCAGACATGTGGCACTTTCAGAAGACCTTGTAGGCTTTGAGGTGTCTGGGTAAGGGGAGGGTAGCAACACTGTCACACTGATGTCCAGGACCCAGAAAGGACCAGCTTGGGTTGTAAGAGGATGGCGAGGACAACTGGCTTTGATTTCAGAAGCCCAGAATTTTTTTCATGGTGTTAAGGGTGGGCCTTCCCCACCCTTGGCTACCACTTTCCCCTAAGCCAGATGGAGCATGATAGAGGAAGTCCAGAAACTGCCACAGCAGGCTGCTCAAGGGCAGCAGTGCTAAGACTTCTGTCAATTGCTGGGGTGAGGGGTGGAGGGGTGAAATACCACCGTTTCCAGGCAAGGCATGTAAACACAGGAGGGTGCAGTGTCTGCGGGATACTGTGTATGCACACTGGCTGGCCAGCCTGAGTCAGCCAGCACAGACTAGTCCTGTCCATTCCTGTCCATTAGCATGGAAGCAGTGTTTGCCTGGACTCAAGACTACAAAGACTGCAGACTAAGGGAATGTTTTGCTAAAGGCTTTCTAGCCCAAATACCTGGGGTTTCAGGAACTTCCCTTCCTGCAAACTGCATCTAGCCCAGGAAGTCTCCTGGGGAAGTTAGCAGGTGCTACAGAAAGCAGTCTCCTAGCTGACTCCAGTCAACACTTCTTTCCCACAATGCTTAGCTATAAAATAGTAATTTCTATAAAGAGTCACCTTTTATGTCCTCAGATTTTGAATAGCTCTTCTAGTAGCCAAGTGGCAGGATGTGACCTTTGGAGCAGAAACAGGCTCACCTGCCAGATGAAGTGGAAAGCTAAAGTGCCTGCCTTGTCTACTTGCCTTCAGCACAGCCTCTGGTTCCCACACGTGCTCCAGTTTCCCCTTATGATTTCAGAAGGAACCTTACACTTGGAAACATGGTGTCCTTTTCTGGACATTTCAAGCCTTTTCCCTTTACCCTTCACAGGCCCCTGGAACTCTGTTTTCTCCCTAAACAATTATGCTCATGACCGGATGTGCTTGTTCAACAAGGATTGTCCCGAGGCCTGATGTCTGAATTTCCTCTTACTCTTCCTCCCCCACCCCTCCTTGTCCACATCCTTGAGACCTCTTCCATCGAAATGTGTGAGGTCCTCCAGGTCTGCTGCTTCAAATTTAGTCTTTAGGCAATGTCAGGAATGACACTTGCTCAGGATTTCTCGGACTCTCAACATCATCAGCACCCTCAAATCGGGCAGATGCTCTCTCTGTTGCATTCTCTATTGTACCAGGTCTTTCCTCCCCTCTACCTCCAACCTGATTCTCCTGCATCTACCAGCCAGTGCTGGGACTATGGATGTGGAGCACCAGGCATATGTCAGGAGAGGGTATCAAATCTGAGTCTTGGTGCCTGCTAGGCAAGCACATAACTACCCCAGATTGGCCAAGAAATTCTCTACATACCACATTAAACCTTTATGCTCCACATTCGCCATCTACTCCCAACACTGCAATTTTTTTAAACAAAAGCTGAGGATGTTAGTTCAGTCTTGGTAGTTTGTCCCTTAAATCTCAGCACTCCAGCAGCAGACAGACACATTCACCTGGGTTCAAAGCCATTCTGATCTACACAGCAAGTTCCAGGCCATGCAGGGCAACCTAGTGAGATCCTGCCTCAAATACAAAACAAAAGAAAGCTAGAGTGTTCTTCTTTCTTTCCAATAGTGCACTCTATGAAATAAAAGACATACTCAGAATATACTAAATGTATGTATATGTTACTGCTGACATCTAACATATGAAGAAAATAGTCATTTCCACAAAAGAAAGCACATGTGTTGTATTTAGTGAAATAATTCAAAATAACTCTTTCCACAGTGAAAAGCCCTGTAGTTCTTCCTTAAACTCATTTGCTAGTTCTAAATGTTTTAAATCATAAAAACATTTGAATCTACAAATGTTCATAAAATTTTTGATCAACTCATTTTCTTGCTTTCTAGCATAGAACTATTCTAGCATAGAACTATCAAGACTCTGTTCTAGACCAATTAAACCAACCTATGTACTGAAAGAAGAAATCTTTCATAGGAAGTCCTTCTGAAGTAGGTATCCACTCAACATTGTCTGTAGAGATCATTTTAACTAGTACATAATATCATTAGCTATCAATAAAAGCTGCACAAAATAATTTGAGTTTTTATTTTCATGTGTACAAGTGTTCCATAATATATGTGGGTTTGTTTTTCACTTTATAAAACTCAGACTAAAGGACTAAGGGAGAACAAGGATCACACAGTATGTCCACAGCCAGTATTCTGACCAGGTCCAGAATTCCTCTCTGCTACAAGGGCAGCACCAATATTGAAAGGGTTCCTTAAAATATTTCCTTCATTACAGATTGTTCCTAAGACCCTGATCATGTTCCTTGAGGCCTGGCTAAAGTATGTATATACTAATGATATATTTCTGTCTCTTCTCTTTCCGCTGTTCGTGGTTGCCAACTTCATGCTTTCAGGAGTCACGGTAACTATGGGCTTTGATTTGCAGTGGCAGCATCTGTCTGTGCACATCATTGTTCCAGGCTCTGTTAGTCACAAAAGAAATGTGTATGTTTTTAACAGAATGAACAAATTGTGACACTGCTGTCATTTTTGTGTGTTTCATTTCCCATCAAGCCTTCCTATGTTCATAGTCATTTCTGCCTTGACTGTACTATAGTGTAGTCAACCTTGATGAGACGCCCGTTATTCCTTTCTGGTAATGTTTTCAAACTGGTGACCTCACCACAATGACAGTGGGAACAGGGACTAAATTGTTAATTATAATTGGAGGCCACTTGAAGAGCTATTCAAAATCTAAACACATGAAAGGTGAATCTCTATAGAAATTACTATTTTATAGTTAAACACTGTGGGAGAGAAGTTGAATTTCACATGTCTAGAAAAGGCTTCATCTTTACAATTTTTAAAATGTACATACAGAGTTTGAAACATTAAAAACTAGTGGCTCGTGTATTAAGAATACAAGAAAAGAGTCTGTGCAGATACGTTTTAACAATAAACTCTACACAGGATAACAACAATGGGAAGAAACTCTGTGTTCTGCTTAGTATTTTTATCAACTTAAAAGAAGCTAGGGTGGTCTGGAAAGAGAGCTCCCTCCAAGGAATTGCTTCTATTGGGGTTCATGAGCAAGTCTGTGGAGGTGTCAGTTTTCTTGATTGGTGATTGATGTGGGTGGACACAGCCTACTGTTGAATGGTCTCACCCCTGAACAGGTGGTCCTGGGTGGTATGATGATACCAGGTTGAGCAAGCCAGGGAGAGAAAACCAGTAAGCAGCATTCCTCCATGACCTCTGTCTGCTTCAGTTCCTACCTCCTGGTCCCTGCTTTGGGATCCTACCTTGACTTCCTTTGGTGATGAGCTACAACACAACTCTAAGCTAAAATAAATCATTTCCTCATGGGGATGCTTTTGTAATGGTGATTTGACACAAGAGAAACCTAAGTAACATTTGTCAGAAATGATATGACACAACTACTCATTTTGCATTTTTTCATAGTGCCATAAAATTGAAAGGAGAAAATCAATTTATTAAATGATTTTCAATAAGGTAAATAGCATACTGTCAAAGTTGTCTCATTTTTTCCCAAGGCCATATTACCCAAATTTCAGATGATAATACTTTTTTTAAAAAATATTCTATGCCACCATAATGGCAAAATATTTGCAGTATTTAACATTTAACCTTGTCAGGACTCTACAAGTGTTTGCAATCTGCTTAATTCATTTTGAATTATTGCTCACTAGGACACCAGTATTAGATAGCTGAATGCTCATTATGTACACTGTCTTGTTTTGAAATTCTTGTCATATTACTTTGCTTAAAACATAACTGTTATGGAATGCTAATAAAGATGTATCCAGTATTTGAACTAGAAAACACTGCAGTGAGATGGCTTGGACAGTCACACAGAGTGCATAGCAGAATCCTGGATACAATGTAAGATGATAACAGAGTTTTAATATTATATACATAGGTAAAACATTTGCATGACTTATTCCATTTAATAACCCAATGTTATCTTGATATCACAGATGACAAATGTAAAGCAAAGTAAGTTACCTGACCCAAAGTTAAAATATATTAAATGCAAACACCTTTACACAGTGAGATTCCCTGTTAGTTTCACCTCGTACTAGTCTTCTTACATTTCAGAAGAATCTCCTCCTTCACACAGTTGGGTTCTATTAGACTCAAATCAGGCCGCGCTTACTTAGGCTCCTGCATTCTCTGCAGGCTTTATAAGAGGTGTCTGATTCAGACCTTCTGCCACATACCTGTCTAAGATGTTATCTTTGTTATATTTCAAAACAAAAAATCTGTCTCCATAACAGCATTATTACTAAACCATGGCCTTATGAACCCTAATTACTATTCTTACCAAATTGTGCCTAGTAGCTATGCAATAAATTAAATGAACAGATTACCTGAGTGAATGAAAAGAAATTAATTAAAACATTATAAGAAGGAAGGTAAATATCTGGGTTCACAATCCACCTTTTTTATTTTACTCCAATGATTTAGGCAGGTGCAGAACTCTCTTCTGTCTACTGTATCCCAAGGTAGACTTGGTAAATTATGAACTTCTCTTAAACTAGGACTTTCAACATTGCTAAAATTAAGAAAATTAATAATGTGTTGGTCAATCTATGACCCACCTAAAAAATGAAAAGACCTCCAAAACTTGCAAATCGTTATATCAGGACAGTATTATCCCTGGAGAGGCTGTGAAAATAGAGATACATGTTGCCCATATCTACCCTCTGAAATGGAGACAAGGCTGTGAAAATAGGGATGGATACACGTTGCCCGTATCTACCCTCTGAAATGGAAACAGACATGGATCTGTCTGCATATGATACATTTGTGTATTTGCCTCATGTCTGCCACATACTATCTTTTTATGCTGAAAGATCTAACGTTCACCAAAAAGGCCTGGCCTGCTTGCTTAAAGTGACCCAGCTGAAAAGTTGAACTTTGGGTAATTTAAATTGTACAAAGTAGAAACTGATATTCTAGTAATAACAAATATATTGTAGTCTGTTTAATTACACTTACCTAATTATGAAATCCAATTGCATTTATAGGACACAACAATTTGTTAATCAGACCAATAGGCTTATTCTTAATTTGAAAAATCAGTAAAATTTTAAGAGTCTATAGATATAATATGACAATATCATTATTAGGGTTCTTTTGGATCCAGAAGAAAGAGAACAAGTCAGAAACTATTGTCCTAAACAAACAGATAAAAGTGAGTAGTGCATTTTTAACTATCTAGCTGGCAGAATGCTTGGTTAGTTTCTTTTAACCTATTCTAAAGTCTTAAAGCAAAACAATATTGTTGACAAATTAACTTTAAATATTTACATACCTGCTGTGGATTATTTATAGTCTCTTTGCAACTGATTTCATCTTCTAATGAGATCACCTCTAGTTCAGATTCTGCTAATTACAATAAATTATGAATACCAATTACCTGAAAACAATTATCTCTATTACCACCAATAGAATTCATTTTGATATAAACCAGTCTTTTTTTTTTTTTTTCAGAGCTGAGGACCCAACCCAGGGCCATGTGCTTGCTAGGCAAGCGCTCTACCTCTGAGCTAAATCTCCAACCCCAGAATTCATTTTGAAATCAGAGATAATTTTACTCAATTAAGTTAAAAGTCACTTGAAATGATTATTTACTTTTTTAAGACAAACATCTAATTATATAAAATATCACTATGTTACATGGTCATACCCTGAATGCTGCCATGTTTGAGATATGCAAATATCCAAAAGATCTATTCATCCATTAAAAAAAGTGAACTTGCAGGGCAGTGGGGGTGCATGCTTTTAATCCCAGCACTTGGGAGGCAGAGGCAGGTGGATTTCTGAGTTCGAGGCCAGCCTAGTCTACAGAGTGAGTTCCAGGACAGCCAGGACTACACAGAGAAACCCTGTCTCAAAAAACCTTAAAAAAAAAAGTGAACTCTCCAGAAATAGATTTTCAACTGTATTATAAAACATAGTGGAAAACAAGTCCAGCCTGGAATGATGAATAGCAGTGCATGCACATGTGGTATCAAGATGTTGAAGTCTTCCACCACTGATATGCACCAGGTTTTTGACACAGCACTTTTTTCTGTACCTGGAGGTCACTAATTACTAGGCTGGCAGGTCAGTATCCCCCATGATCTGTCTCCAGCTCCCAGTACTGGGATTACAGGCATGGGCTACTATATAAATGTCTTTCTTCGCTTGTTCTCATTTATTTTAAGATAATAAATGAGAGTAAAAACAAGTAGGTTACTTACAGATTATGTGCCTGTCATGTGAGGCATACTGTTTTGAAACCAGCTCCAAAAGGAAATATAATAAAGATTAAAATAAAACAGAATAAGAGGGTAAGACACTTATATGGGTAAAATATGCTTGGTAAGCAAATAATTGTCTGTTATACAATACCATGTCCTGCATTCTGGTTACAGATCAGATACAAGACTGATGAACACTATTAACTTAAATGAACCATAGAATGGTGTAGAGCACACTTTAGACAGAGTGTGAATACACTCAATATCCTATTAGTTCAATTGAATTTCCTTTTTCTTTCATAATTTGAAGTTATTTTCTTCTAAGTATTCACATATGCGTGTTTGTGGAAGTGACTGAAGAGGCTTACAGAGGCAGAGGCATCAGCTCCTGTCAGACAGGATTTATACACATTTGTGAGCCACCTGAGGTGGGAGCTGGGAACTGAGCTTGGGTCCTCTGCAAGAACAGCATGCACTCTTAACTTCTGAAACATGTCTCCTACATCAGATTTTGTTGTTGTTGTTTTTAAAAGAGGGTACGTGCAACATTTCCAGAGTAAATCAGAAGCTCTGAGCTTAAACTCATAGCTCACAGCCTATAACTCTAATGTACAGGTTACAGATATGCATTAGGGACCCAGATCAGCATTAAGCATTTTAAAATTCTGGAATATCTCACAAGTCTTATAGTAAGTATTATACAACTCTACAAATAATGGGATTATACACTGGAGAATTTACATTAATGAGATATAAAAATAGAAACATCTAACTTGAATCTTACATTTAAAATTTTACTCAGTCTGACCAGTCCTGTGTGTGTGATTCTCAATCCCCAGGATTGGCCCAGTTGTGTGTTCTATGCACCAGCCCAGTCTGGTCAACCCAAGTGACTGTAGCTGGTTAATTCCACATCAACCTCCAGGGTTTGCTTAGATATGGATTGACAAGCTCCCTTGACCTAGCCTGAGGGCACTATACAAACTTAAACAATGGTGCACATTGTTGCCTGGATCTAGCCTGTGATCTAGCCTTATCTAGTTCTGAGTAATAGGAACATTACATGCTGATGCCATCCCCAACCTTGGATTGGCCATACAGCCTGGACACTGGTCTAGCCTGGTGAGTACCCAAGATCCCAGGCTAATCATGTCATCCTCATAACTCCAGACATAGCTCAGGTAACACAGCATGCAAAGCACCCAAGTAGTCTCAACTCTTTAGTCCATTAATTTGTTCTCTTTCTTATCCCTAATCTGGATTCACTCTGTTTCTCAAATAAAAAATCAAAACCAAGTACCTGAAGCATTGATCAACCAACTTATACCCGAGTTGAACTCAACCAAGAGTGGGCAACAAAAAAACAAATTTCTACTCAACAGAGGCACCCTAGAATCTCACATTAGGCATACAGCCAATATAATAAGTCCACACTCCTATGTCTCATCACAAAAGGAAAAACAAGATGAAAGATCAAAATGATATAGCTCCCCCAATCTCACTAGGTCTCACAAAAAAAAAAAATGTTCTCCAATGAAAATTACCTAAATGAACCCCAAAACACATAACTTAAAAGAACATTCATAAACTTCATCAAATAATTCAAGGAGCTTGAGAAAGACGTGAACAACAGCTCAGTCAAATTAGTGAGACTAATAGTAGACACATGAATGATGCCAAAGAAAACAATAACAACCAAAAAAAAACAAAAATGAAACGAAGGCAATTCAGAATTTGAAAACTGAATTCAGTAAAAGATAGAAATGGTGAAGAGAACTCAAGTTGAAGATAAAGTGTAATGGAAAAAACTACTCAGACAGAAGCCTCACAAGTAGAAAGTAGTAGACAACTTGTATTTCAAGTACAGGAATCAGAGCACACAGCAGGGAATGTGAAGAGATTAAACACTTGACAGGAATGCAAAGGATCTGGAAGACACCATGAAATAAAAAAATCTTTGAATTCTAGACACAGATGAAGAGTCCTAGGTCAATGGCCTAAAATATATCTTCAAACCCGTAACAGAAGAAATTTTTCCCAAATCAAAATAAGAAACATATCCACAGATACAATAAGCATAAAGAACACAATATAAGCAGAGGCAGGGAAAAGACTCCCTATATTATAGTTAAAACACTAAATACACACATAAAAAGTATTAAAAACTGCAAGAGAAAAAATCACAAGCCACCTAAAAAGGAAAATCTAACAGAACAGCATGAATTTCTCAATGTATTTTTAAAAGCCAGAAGAACCTACATCAAAGTACCCCAAACTGAAAAGCTAGAGTACAGCAACTTGCAAAATTGTCTGTCAGAGGTAGAGAAAGAAAATTTTTCCATGACATAAACAACTTTAAATCCATCACATCAGTCCTACACAGAATACCAGCGACAATACTTCTGATTTAAGAGAGGAATAAGCATAGTCAAGAGACTATCTATGGAAAGCAAATGAAGCGATAATTGCTAAAACACAAAGTATTTCTAAGAATGTACACATGCGCCTTTGGGCTGAGGCAGACATAGAGTTGGTCTGCTCCTGTGGAGATACTGAATCCTGAGCCATTCTAGAGGAGCCACTGCACTCAGAGCAGCTGGTAAGAACTCCACCTCACTCCCTAAGCCCCAGAGTTACATCTGGGAGCCAGGGACATTCAGGACCCACCTGCTACCCAAAAACCACCCCTCCGGAATTCCACTACCCTTCCACCCCTGCCTGGTCCTTTGGGCTGGGGCAGACACAGAGTTGGTCAGTTCCTGTGGAGATACTGAATCCTGAGCCATCCTAGAGGAGCCACTGCACTCAGAGCAGAGCAGCCAAATTCCACTTCCCTTCCACCCCTGCCTGGTCCTTTGGGCTGGGGCAGACACAGAGTTGGTCTGCTCCTGTGGAGATACTGAATCCTGAGCCATCCTAGAGGAACCACTGCACTCAGAGCAGCAGACACCAAGCTGGTTTGCACTTGGGAGACATCATATCCTGACCCATCCTAGAGGAACCACTGCACCCAGAGCAGAAGGATTTCCAGATCCAAGAGGTGGCCTGAGTCCCAGGAGTTCTTTCACCCAGGAGATTAGGATCATAAGACCACAGAGACATCTGGACTCTGAGGAGCTCTGACACAAGCAAGATAACTGGAAATACAGACTCCAGTCTTACACAGTGAGGGCAGGTAACACTAGAGTTAACCAGATGGCGAAAGGCAAGCACAAGAACATAAGCAACAGAAACCAAAGTTTCTTGGCATCATCAGTACCCAGTTCTCCCAATATAGCAAGCCCTGGACACCCCATCACACCAGAAAAGCAGGATTCAGAATTAAAATCACTTCTCATGATGATGATAGAGGATTATAAGAAGGACATAAGTAACTCCCTTAAAGAAATACAGGAGAGTACAAGTAAACAGGTAGAAGCCCTTAAAGAGGAATCACAGAAATCCCTTAAAGAACTGCAAAAAAAAAACACAAAGAAGGAATTAAACAAAAACATTCAGGATCTGAAAATGGAAATAGAAACAATAAAGAAATCTCAAAGGGAGACTACCATGGAGATAGAAAACCTAAGAAAGAGATCAGGAGTCATAGACGCAAGCATCAACAACCAAATACAAGAGATAGAAGAGAGAATCTCAAATGCAGAAGATACAGTGGAAAATATTGTCACAGTTGTCAAAGAAAATGCAAAATGCGAAATGCAAAAAACTCCTAACTCAAAACATCCAGGAAATCCAGGACACAATGAGAAGACCAAACCTAAGGATAAGAGGTATAGATGAGAATGAAGATTCCCAACTTAAAGGGCCAGTAAATATCTTCAACAAAATTATTGAGGAAAACTTCCCTAACCTAAAGAACAAGATGCCCATAAAAATACCAGAAGCCTACAGAACACCAAATAGACTAGACCAGAAAAGAAATACTTCCTGTCACATAATAATCAAAACATCAGATGCACAAAACAAACAAAAAAATACTAAAAGCAGTAAAGGAAAAAGGTCAAGTAACATATAAAGGCAGACCTATAAGAATTACACCAGACTTCTCACCAGAGACTATAAAATCCAGAAGAGCCTGGACTGACATCATACAAACCCTAAGAGAACAAAATTGCCAGCCCAGAGTACTATACACAGCAAAACTCTCAATCACTATAGATGGTGAAACCAAGATATTCCATGACAAAACCAAATTTGCACAATATCTTCCCACAAACCCAGCACTTCAAAGGATAATTGATGGAAAACGCCAACACAAGGAGGGAAACTACAACCTAGAAAAAGCAAGGAAGTAATCTTCCAACAACCCCAAAAGAAGATAACTATACAAACATAACTTTACCTCTAATAGCAAAAATAACAGGAAGCCACAATCATTTTTCCTTAATATCTCTTAAAATCAATGGTCTCAATTCCCCAATAAAAAGACGCAGACTATCAGACTGGATACACAAACAAGACCCAGAATTTTGCTGCATACAAGAAACACACCTCAGTGACAAAGACAGACACTACCTCAGAATAAAAGGGTGGAAAACAATTTTCCAAGCAAATGGCCCCAAGAAACAAGCTGGAGTAGCCATTCTAATATCAAATACAATCTAATTTCAACCAAAAGTAATAAAAAAAGATAAGGAAGGACACTTCATACTCATCAAAGGAAAAAATCTACCAAGAACTCTCAATTCTGAACACCTATGCTCCAAATGCAAGGGCACCTACATACATAAAAGAAACTTTACTAAAGCTCAAAACACACATTACACCTCACACAATAATAGTGGGAAGTTTCAAAACCCCACTCTCAGCAATGGACAGATCATGGAAAAAGAAATTAAACCGAGACACTTTGAAATTAACAGAAGTTATGAACCAAATCGACTTAACAGACATCTATAGAACATTTCATCCTAAAACAAAAGAATATACCTTTTTCTCAGCACTTCATGGTACCTTCTCCAAAATAGACCATATAATTGGTAACAAAACAGGCCTGTACAGATACAAAAAAATTGAAATAATCCCTTGCATCTTATCAGATCACCAGGGACTAAGACTGGTCTTCAAAAATGACAAAACCAATGGAAAACCCACATGCACATGGAAACTGAACAACTCTCTACTCAACGATGACTTGGTCAAGAAAGAAATAAAGAAAGAAATTAAAGACTTTTTAGAATTCAATGAAAATGAGGACACATCATACCAAAACTTGTGGGACTCCATGAAGGCAGTGCTAAGAGGAAAACTCATAGCTCTAAGTGCCTACAAAAAGAAACTGCAGAGAGCACACACTAACAACTTGACTGCACAACTAAAAGCTCTAGAACAAAAAGAAGCAAATACACCCAGGAGGAGTAGAAGGCAGGAAATAATCAAACTCAGGGCTGAAATCAACCAAATAGAAACAGAAAGAACAATACAAAAAAAATCAATAAAACCAGGAGCTGAATAAAACCAGAAAATCAACAAGATAGATAAACCGTTAGCCAAATTAACCAGAGGGCACAGAGACAGTATCCAAATTAATAAACTCAGAACTGAAAAGGGAGACATAACAACAGAAACTGAAGAAATTCAAAAAATCATCAGATCCTACTACAAAGGCCTATACTCAACAAAACTGGAAAACCTGGATGAAATGGACAATTTCCTAGACAGATACCAGGTACCAAAGTTAAACCAGGAGCACATAAACCATCTAAACAGTCCCATAACCCCTAAGGAAATAGCAGCAGTCATTAAAAGTCTCCCCACCAAAAAAAGCCCAGGACAAGATGGCTTTAGTGCAGAATTCTATCAGACCTTCAAGGAAGACCTAATACCAATTCTCTTCAAACTATTCGACAAAATAGAAACAGAAGGAACACTACCCAATTCGTTCTATGAAGCTACAATTACACTCATACCCAAAACCCACAAAGACCCAACAAAGAAGGAGAACTTCAGACCAATCTCCCTTATGAACATCGATGCAAAAATACTCAATAAAATTCCAGCAAACCGAATCCAAGAACACATCAAAACAATCATCCATCATGATCAAGTAGGTTTTATCCCAGGAATGCAGGGATGCTTCAATATTCGGAAATCCATCAATGTAATCCACTATATAAACAAACTCATGAAAAAAACCCACATCATTATCTCACTAGGTGCTGAGAAGGCATTTGACAAAATTCAACATCCCTTCATGATAAAAGTCTTGGAAAGATCAGGAATTCAAGGCCCATACCTAAGCATAGTAAAAGCAATATACAGCAAACCAGTAGCCAACATCAAACTAAATGGAGAGAAACTTGAAGCAATCCCACTAAAACCAGGGACTAGACAAGGCTGCCCACTCTCCTCCTACCTATTCAATATAGTACTAGAAGTCCTAGCCAGAGCAATTAGACAACAAAAAGAAGTCAAAGGGATACAAATAGGAAAGGAAGAAGTCAAAATATCACTATTTGCAGATGATATGATAGTATACTTAAGTGACCCCAAAACTTCCACCAAAGAACTCCTAAACCTGATAAACAACTTCAGCAAAGTGGCTGGTTATAAAATCAACTCAAACAAATCAGTAGCCTTCCTCTACATGAAAGATAAACAGACTGAAAAAGAAATTAGGGAAATGACACCCTTCACAATGGTCACAAATAATATAAAATACCTTGGTGTGAATCTAACTAAGCAAATGAAAGACCTGTATGACAACTTCAAGTCCCTGAAGAAAGAAATCGAAGAAGATCTCAGAAGATGGAAAGATCTCCCATGCTCATGGATTGGCAGGATTAATATAATAAAAATGGCCATCTTGCCAAAAGCAATCTACAGATTCAATGCAATCCCCATTAAAATCCCAACTCAACTCTTCACAGAGTTAGAAAAGGAAATTCTCAAGTTCATATGGAATAACAAAAAACCCAGGATAGCGAAAACTATTCTCAACAATAAAAGAACTTCTGTAGGAATCACCATCCCTGACCTCAAGCTGTACTACAGAGCAATAGTGATAAAAACTACATGGTACAGAGACAGGCAGGAAGATCAATGGAATAGAATTGAAGACCCAGAAATGAACCCACATAACTATAGTCACTTGATCATTGACAAAGGAGCTAAAACTGTCCAGTGGAAAAAGGACAGCATTTTCAACAAATGGTGCTGGTTCAACTGGAGGTCAGCATGTAGAAGAATGAAAATTGATCCATTCTTATCTCCTTGTACAAAGCTCAAGTCTAAGTGGATAAAGGACCTCCACATAAAACCAGATACACTGAAACTAATAGAAGAGAAGGTGGGGAAGAACCTTGAATACTGGGGCACAGGGGAAAAGTTCCTGAACAGAACACCAATGGCTTATGCTCTAAGATCAAGAATTGACAAATGGGACTTCATAAAATTGCAAAGTTTCTGTAAGACAAAGGACACTGTCAATAGGACAAAATGACAACTAACAAATTGGGAAAAGATCTTTACCAATCCTACATCTGATAGAGGGCTAATAGCCAATATATACAAAGAACTCAAGAAATTAGACTCCAGACACCTAAATAACCCTATTAAAAAATGGGGCATAGAGCTTAACAAAGAATTTTCAACTGAGGAAACTCGAATGACTGAGAAGCACCTAAAGAAATGTTCAGTATCCTTAGTCGTCAGGGAAATGCAAATCAAAACAACCCTGAGATTCCATCTCACACCAGTCAGAATGACTAAGATTAAAAACTCAGGTGATAGTAGATGCTGGGGAGGGTGTGGAGAAAGAGGAACAGTCCTCCACTGTTGGTGGGACTGCAAGATGGTGCAATCACTTTGGAAATCAGTCTGGCGGTTCCTCAGAAAATTGGACATAGCATTACCTGAGGATCCAGCTGTACCACTCCTAGGCATATACCCAGAAGATGCTCAAACATATAACAAGGACATATGCTCAACTATGTTCATAGCAGTCTTATTTATAATAGCCAGAAGCTGGAAAGAACCCAGATGTCCTTCAACGGAGGAATGGATTCAAAAAATGTGGTATATTTACACAATGGAGTATTACTCAGCTATTAAAAACAATGAATTCGAGAGTTTCCTAGATAAATGGATGGAACTAGAAATTATCATCCTGAGTGAGGTAAGCCAATCACAAAAGAACACACATGGTATTCACTCACTGATTATTGGATATTAGCCCAGAACCTTGAAATGCCCAAGATGCAGCTCACAGGCCACATGAAGCTCATGAAGAAGGAAGACCAATACTCAAGGGAACAAATATGAAAACAAAGTGAGGGACAGAAACTGAAGGAGGGGCCGTCTGAAGACCATTCCACCTGAGTATCCATCCCATGTGCAGTCACCAAAGGTAGATGCTGATGTGGAAGTCAGGAAGTGCATGCTGATAAGAGCCTGATATAGATGTCTCCTTAGAGGTCTTCAAGAGTCTGACATATTCAGAGGCAGATGCTCACAACTAGCCATTGAACTGATCATGGGGTTCCCAATGGAGGAGTTAGAGTGAAAATTGTAGGAGCTGAAAGGGTTTGTGGCCCCATGAGGAGAGCAACAATACCAACCAACCACAGCTCCCAGGATGTAAACCACCAGCCTGGGAGCACTTAGAGAGGGATCCATGGCTTCAGCTATATATGTAAGAGCAGAGGGCACTGCTGGGCATAGGTGGAAGAAGAGATCCTTGACTTCATGAAGGCTGGACGTCCCAGGGGATGGGAATTTGAGGGTGGAGAGTTGGGAGTGGTGGGGTAGGTAGGGGTTACATCCACAGAGAAGTAGGAGGAGGTGTGAGGGGATAGGGGGTTCCTGGGTAGGTGGGGGATGGGGAAAGTGGACAACATATGAAATGTAAATAAAACATCCAATAAAAAAAAGAATGTACACATGCTCTCAGGGGGCGGGGCTATAATCAAGACACTTCTTTCAATAACAACTGTAAATAGCAATGGCCTCCACTCCCCAGCAAAAGACAAATATTAACTTAATGGATTAAGAAATAAAATTTGTCTACAAGAAATTCACCTTAGCATTAAAGACAGGCAGCATCCCAAAGTGAAAGGATGGACAAAGTATTGAGAGCAAATGGGACCAGAAAGAAAGCAAGTGACACTGTCCTAATATCTGAGAAAATAGATTTCACACTAAAATTAATCAGACTTTATAAGAAGGACACTTCTTTTACTGAATAATTAATGAAAAGATATTATAATCCTAAACATATATGTACCAAAATCTGGTGCATCCAATTTCATATAAAGCTAACTACTAGAATTAAAGACAGAAGAATTCTAACTCAATAATAATAGATTTCAATGCCTCACTTTCTCTAATTGGTCATCTGGAAATAATAAAGAAATTTCAGGATTAAATGGCATCATATATCAAATAGACATAACACATATCTAGAGAATATTCCACCTTAATGCCAAAGAATATATATTCTACTCAGAAGCCCCTCTAAAATAGACTATATTCTGGTAAATAAAACAAATGCTAATACAGAAAAAAATGAAATAACTTAGCTGAAACTCAAATGCTATAAAGCTCAAAATCAACTAGTGAATAACTAGTAATTACAAAACTGCAGGGCAATTTTAAAAACACATTACTCTATGGTGCTGGCACATGCCTTTAATCCTGCCCTCACAAGGCAGAGGCAGGTGGATCTCTGTGAGTTCGAGGCCAGCCTGATCTTCAGAGTGAATTGCAGGATAGCCAGGGCTGTCACACAGAGCTTTTCTCAGGAAACAAACAAACAATGCATTACTGAATGATGAATAAGCCAAAGAATAAACTAAGACAAACTTTAAGTTCCTGGAATTAAAATGAAACTGACAAAGCAACAATATCTCTGGAACACACAAAAGGCAGTCCTAAAAGAGACATTTACAGCTCTGCATTTGTCCATTAAAAATCCTGAAACACCATGAATAAATGATTCAAGGTTGCAGTGCAAGAAGGGGTGGGGGATGGAGAACAGAACAAACCCAAGCACAGAATATAGCGAGGAATTATGAAAAAATAGAGTAGAAATAGAAAGAAATAAAGAAAATACAAAGAATTAATGAATCTAAGATCTGGTTCTTTGAAAAGATAAACAATATCAAAAATCCTTGACCCAACTAACTAGAGATGACCCAAATTATCAGAGTCAGAGATCACATCAAGCACCAAAGAAATTCAAACCATAAAGGAATTGTTTTAAACATGTACTTCATTAAGATAGAAAATCTAAAAAGAAATGGATGAATTTCTGGATTCACCCAAGCTACTTAAGTTAAACCAAGAGATCAAACCCTAAACAGGCCACAATAAATGAGAAAATTAAAACAATAAAACTCTACTATAAAAAGAGCCCAGTGTAGAGAGAATCTCTTATAAGCATCACCTGACAATAAAAACACCTATGGACAAGGAGCCAAGGCAGCAAATAAGAAATGAGACACTAGTAGGAAGAGAGAAAATTCTGGGAAACAGAGCTATAAAGGAGAGATCCTACCTAGATCCTGAGATGCTAGATGCTAAGGAAGAAGTGGCCAGGACTAGAGGAAAGGTAAACTAACTGTGCAGAAGACATGGAATTGTTTAAATGGATTAAATAAGTTAAAAGCTAGTCAGGGAATGAGGCAAAGCTTATGACCTAGGCATTTAATAATAAACAATTAGTCTCAGAGTCATTATTGTTGGGAACTAAGTGGCTGGGAAGAAAAATTCATTATTTTTTTTTTTTACAGCCCAGGATTCTTAGCAGAATTCTACCAGACTCCTCAAAGGTCTGCAAGCAATATTTCCTAAATTAATTTTTAAAAATAAAAACTGAAGGAGTATCTCCAAACTCCATCTATGGAGCCAGTGTTACATTAAACCTACAACCAAGTAACAACACAAAAAGAAAAGGAAAAGAAAAAAAGGAAAGGAAAAGAAAGGGAAGTCAAGGGAAAAGAAAAGGGAAAAGGCAAGGGGGAAAAGGCAAGGAGGAAAGGGAAGAGGGAAAAGGAAGGGGGGAAAAGAAGGGGAAAGGGGAGAGGGGAGGAAAAGAGGGAAAAGAGAAGGGAAAAAGGACCGGCAAGGGAAAAGGGAAGGGGGAAAGGGAAGGGGGAAAAGGGAAGGGGGAAAAGGAAGAAGGAAAAAGAGAAGAGGGAAGAAGAGAAAAAAGGAAAGAGGGAAAACGAGGGAAAGGGAAAAGGGGGGAAGGAAGGAAATTACAGGCCAACATCTCTTATGATCATATATGAAAAAAATCCTGAATAAAATACTTGCAAACTGACAGTTGTATATTAAAAAGGTCTCTCACCAAAATGAAGTTTCCTTTTCCCAGAGATTCAGAAATTGTTCAATATACAGAGTCCAATAAATGTAATGAATCATATAAATAGGCTTACAGAACAAAACACAAGATCATCTCAATAGATGTAGAAACCCTTTTGACAAAATCCAATGCCTATACAGTAAGAGCCCTAGAAAGAGTAGGACTGGGGGAACTTGCCTCATCATAATAAAGGCAATATGACAAACCCACAGGCAACATCATTTGAAATGGAGAAACAATGGAAGCAATGCCATTGAAATCTGGATGAGAGGGCTGTCCACTATCCCCACTCCTTTTCAATACAGAGTTTGAAACTAGCTAGGACAATAAAAGACAAACAAATTAAATAGATACAAATAGAAAAAGGAAATGTCCCCCTTCCAGCCAGTCCTTTCTGCTGGGACAGACTGCTAGCTAGTCACGTCCTAAGGCATCTCAGGAGATCCACTACACACAGGGCAACTGACCAACCAACAGCTAGCTTGTCTGCTCCCCTGAAGATATCACAGCTTGAAGGCATCACAGGAGCTCCTCTGTACATAGGGCAACTGAGCACCCAACACCACAGTCTGAAGACCTCCCAGGAGCTCTGTGGCATGCTGGACAACTGACCCAACAAACTGAAGGCCTCCCTGGAGTTCTGGTGCACACAGGGAACCACAGTCCATAGGCCCCCCTGAAGAACAGCTTCACACAGGGCAACAGCTTGACCACTCCTCTGAAGACCCAACAGTCTGAAGGCCTCCCAGGAGATCTACTGCAGCTAAGACAACAGATCAGCAGCTTCTCTGCCCCTCTGAAGAGTCCCCCATTTGGAAGGCTCCACAGGAGGTCTGCTACAGCCAGGGCCACAGGCCTACCAAGAGACCTGAAGCAACCCAGGGACAAAAGAGGCAGACTCCAGAGAGAGTCACATAGACCAATAAACACCAGGGATAACTAGATGGCAAGAGGCAAGTGCAAGACTATAAGCAACAGAAGACAATATACGTGGGCATCATCAGAACCCCGTTCTCCACAGCAAACTCTGAATACACCAACACACCTGAAAATCAGGAAGCTGACCTAAAATCCTATCTCATGAAGATAATAGAGTCCTTTAAGGAGGATATAAATAACTCACTGAAAGAAATACAGGAAAACAGGTAAACAGGTAGAAGCCCTTAAAGAAGAAACAAATAAATCCCTTAAAGAGACAGACATGTTGATCAATAGAATAGAATTGAAGACCTAGAAATAAAAACTACACACTTATGAACACTTGATCTTTGACAAGGAAGCCAAAAGTATAAAATGGAAAAAAAGACAGCATCTTCAATAAATGGTGCTGGTCTAACTGGCTGTCTGTATGTAGAAAAATGAAAATAACCCATATTTGTTACCTTGCACAAAGCTCAAGTACAAGTGGATCAAGAACCTCAACATAACACCAGATACACTGAATCTAATACAAGAAAAAGTGGGGGAAAGCCTTGAACTCATTCATTAGCACAGGGAGAAATTTCTTAAACAGAACTCCAATGGCTCACACTCTAAGATCAAGAATTGAAAGCTTCTGTAAGGCAAAGGACATAGTCAATAAGACAAATCAGCAACCTACAGATTGGGAAAAAATCTTCACTAACCCCATATCCAATAGAGGGCTAATATCCAAATTATATAAAGAACTCAAGAAGCTAACCTCCAAACAAACAAACAAACAAACAAAACATGGGGTATAGAACTAAACAAAGAATTCAAAACAGAGGAATCTCAAATGGCTGAGGATCACCTAAAGAAATGTTCAGGTCTTCCACTCACTCTGCCTGGCCCTTCCTGCTGTGGGAGACTCATAGCTGGTCTGCTCTCAGGAGGACACCATATTCTGACCTATCCCAGAAGAACTGCAGCACTCAGAGCAGTTGATAAGAACCCTCCCCCACAACCCGAAGTCCCAGAGCTAAAGCTGGGAGACCAGCACCTCACTAGAAACCCATCACCCACCAAAACCCCGCCCTCCCAAATATCACTCCCCTTCAGCCCCCTCCACCTGACCCTTCTTCCTGGAGGAGACTCATAGCTGGTCTGCTCCCAGAAGACACCAGATTCAGACCCAGAGGATCTGCTTCACTCAAAGGATTGGAGGATCCACTGCACCCAGAGCAGCTCACTCCTAGTTGGTCTGCTCCCTTAAAGACACCATACCCTGACCCATTGGCATGGATTCCTTCAGATCTGAGGTGGTACACTGAGAAGACCTTGGGAGCTACCTCTGCGACCAGTCTCACAATACCCAGAGGAAGCTGGACTCCCAGGAGCTCTAACACCCCCAGGATCATAGAATTAGAGGATCCCACAAGCAGCCTGACTCCTAGGACCTCTGACATCCAGGATCACAGGATTACAGAGACAGCTTGACTCTAAGGAGCTCTGACACAACCAAATAACAGGAGAGACAGGCTCCAGTCTGAGACAGTGAGTGCAGGTAACACTAGATATAGCCAGATGATGAAAGGCAAGTGTAAAAATGTAATCAACAGACACCAAGGTTACTTGGTATCATCAGAATACAGTTCACCCAACATAGCAAGTCCTGGATACCCCATCACACCGGAAAAACAAGATTGAGATTTAAAATCACTTCTCATGAAGATAATAGAAGACTTTAAGAAGGACATAAATAACTCCCTTAAAGAAATGGGGGGAGGGGAATGGGGTAAGGGGATAACATATGAAATGTAAATAAAACATCCAATGAAAAATAAAATAAAAAATTATTTGAATCAAAAAAAAGAAAGAAATACAAGAGAACATTGGTAAACAGGTAGAAGCCTTAAAGAGGAAACACAAAAATCCATTAAAGAATTACAGGAAAACACAACCAAACAGGTGAAGGAATTGAAAAAAAAACCATCCAGGATCTAAAAATGGAAGTAGAAAATAAAAGAAATCAAAAAGTGAGACAACCCTGGAGATAGAAAACCTAGGAAAAAGATCAGGAGCCATAGATGCAAGCATCACCAACAGAATACAAGAGATAGAGAATCTCAGGTGCAGAAGATGCCATATAAAACATTGACACAACAGTCAAAAAAAATGCAAAATGCAAAATACTTCTAACCCAAAACGTTCAGGAAATCCAGGACACAATGAGAAGATCAAACTTAAGGATAATAGATACAGAAGAGAGTGAAGATTCCCAACTTAAAGGGCCAGTAAATATCTTTAACAAAACTATAGAAGAAAACTTTCCTAAAGAAAGATATGCCCATGAACATACAAGAAGCCTACTGAACTCCAAATATACTAGACCAGAAAAAAATTTCTCTCATCACATAATAATCAAAACTCCAAATTGAAAAAACAAACAAACAAAAAAAGAATACTAAAGGCAGTAAGGCAAAAAGGTCAAGTTACTTACAAAGGCAGACCTATCAGAATTATACCAGACTTCTCATAAGAAACGATAAAAGACAGAAGATCCTGGAAAGATGTCATGCAAACTCTAAGAGAACACAAATACCAGCCCAGGCTACTATACCAAGCAAAACTCTCATTTACCATGGATAGAGAAACCAAGATATTTCATGACAAAACCAAATTTACACAATATCTTTCCACAAGTCCAGCCCTACAAAGGATAATAAATGGAAAACTTTAACACAAGGGGGGGGGAACTACATCCAAGAAAATAATCTTCTTCCAACAAATCTAAAAGAATATGGTCACACAAATATAATTCCACCTCTAATAACAAAAAACAACAATTACTTTCCCTTAATATCTTTTAACATCACTGGACTAAATTCCCCAATAAGAAGACATAGACTAACAGACTGGATATGTAAACAAGACCCAGAATTTTACTGCTTACAGGAAATGCACCTCAGTGACAAAGACAGACACTACCTCAGAGTAAAAGGCTGGAAACAATTTTCCAAGCAAATGGTCCCAAGAAACAAGCTTGAGTAGCCATTCTAATATCAAATAAAATCGACTTTCAATCAAAAGTTATCAAAAAAGATAAGGAAGGACACTTCATATTCCTCAAAGGAAAAATCTACCAAGATGAACTCTCAATTCTGAACATCTATGCTCCAAATGCAAGGGTGCCACATTCATAAAAGGAACTTTACTAAAGCTCCAAGTATATATTGCATCTCAAACAATAATAGTGGGGGATTTTAACACCCCATTGTCAGCAATAGAAAGAACATGGAAACAGAAACTAAACAGAGACATAGTGAAACTAAGAGAAGTTATGAACCAAATGGATTTAACAGATATCTATAGAACATTTCATACTAAAACAAAAGAATATACCTTCTACTCAGCACCTCATGGTACCTTCTCCAAAATTGACCATATAATCAGTCACAAAACAGGCCGCAACAGATACAAAAAGATTAAAATAATTCCATGCATCAAATCAGATCACCAAGGACTAAGGCTGGTCTTCAATAACAACAAAAACAACAGAAAGCCCACATACATGTAGAGACTGAACAACACTCTACTCAATGATAACTTGGTCAAGGAAGAAATAAAGAAAGTAAAGACTTTAGAATTTAATGAAAATCTTTAGAATTTAAAGGAACATCACGCCAAAACTTATGGGACACAATGAAAACAGTGCTAAACAAAAAACTCATAGCTCTAAATGCTTACAAAAAGAAACTGGAGAGAATGTACACTAGCAACTTGACAGCACACCTAAAAGCTCTAGAACAAAAAGAAAAAAATACACTCAAGAGGAGTAGATGGCAGGAAATAATCAAACTCGGGGATGAAATAATATTTCAAGTAGAAATAAAAAGACCTATACAAAGAATCAACAAAACCAGGAGATGGTTCTTTGAGAAAGTCAACAAGATAGATAAACCCTTCACCAGACTAACCAGAGGACAGAGAGATAGTATCCAAATTAATAAAATCAGAATTGAAAAGGGAGACATAACAACAGAAACTGAAGAAATTCAAAAAACCATCAGATCCTACTACAAAAGCCTATACGCAACGAAACTGGAAAATCTGGATGAAATGGACAACTTTCAAGATAGATACCAGATATCAAAGTTAAATCAGGAGCAGATAAACCATCTAAACAGTCTCATAACCCCTAAGGAAATAGCAGCAGTCATTAAAAGTCTCCCCACCAAAAAAAAAAAAAAAAAAAAAAAAAAGCCCGGGATGGGATGGTTTTAGTGCAGAGTTCTATAAGACCTTCAGTGAAGGCTTAATACCAATTATCTTTAAACCATCCCACAAAATAGAAACAGAAGTAACACGGCCCAATTCACTCTATAAAGCCACAATTATGCTCATATCTAAACCACACAAAGATCCAACAAAGAAAGAGAACTTCAGACCAATCTCCCTTATGAATATCGATGCAAAAATACTCAATAAAATTCTTGCAAACTGAATCTAAGAACACATCAAAACAATCATCCATCATGATCAAGCAGGCTTTATCCCAGGAATGCAGAGATGGTTCAATATTCAGAAATCTATCAATGTAATCCACTATATAAACAAACTGAAGGAAAAAAAAAACACATGATCATCTCTCTAGATTCTGAGAAAGCATTTGACAAAATTCAACACCCCTTCATGGTAAAAGTCTTGGAAAGAACAGGAATTAAAGGCCCATACCTAAACATAGCAAAAACAATACAGCAAACCAGTAGCCAATATCAAACTAAATGGAGAGAAACTTGAAGCAATCCCACTAAAATCAGGGCTGCCCACTCTCTCCCTACCTATTCAATATAGTACTCAAAGTTGTAGCCTGAGTCATTAGACAACAAAAAGAAGTCAAAGGGATACAGATAGAAAAGGAAGAAGTCAAAATATCACTATTTGCAGATGATATGATAGTACACTTAAGTGACCCAAAACTTCCATGAGAGAATTCTTAAACCTGATAAACAACTTCAGCAAAGTGGCTGATTATAAAATCAACTCAAACAAATCAGTAGCCTTCTTCTACTCAGAGGATAAACAGGCTGAGAAAGAAATTAGGGAAATGACACCCTTCATAATAGTCACAAATAATATAAAATACCTTGGTGTGAATCTAACCAAGCAAATGAAAGATCTGTATGACAAGAGCTTCAACTCCTTGTAGAAAGAAATTGAAAAAGATCTCAGAAGATGGAAAGATCCCCCATGCTCATGGATTGGCAGGATTAATATAGCAAAAATGGCCATCTTGCCAAAAGCAATCTACAGATTCAATGCAATCCCCACTTAAAGTCTAATTTAATTCCTCACAGAGATAGAAAGAGCAATTCTCAAATTCATTTGGAATAACAAAAAAACCAGGATAGCAAAAACTATTCTCAACAATAAAAGAACTTCTGGGAAAATCACCATACCTGACCTCAAGCTGTATTACAGAGCAATAGTGATAAAAACTGCATGGCATTAGTACAGAGATGGGCAAGAAGATCAATAGAATAGTATTGAAGACCCAGAAATGAACCCACACATCTATGGTTTGATCTTTGAAAAAGGAGCTAAAACCACCCAATGGAAACAAGACAGCATTTTCAACAAATGGTCTGGTTCAACTGGAGGTCAGCATGTAGAAGAATGCAAATCAATCCATCATTATCTCCTTATACAAAGCTCAAGTCCAAGAGTATCCAGGACCTCCACATAAAACCAGAAACATTGCAACTAATCGAAAAGAAAGTGTGGAAAAGTTACTGAACAGGACACCAATGGCCTATGTCCTAAGATTAAGAATTGACAAATGGACCTCATAAAATTGCGAAGCTTCTGTAAGGAAAAGAACAATGTCAATAGGACAAAACAGCAACCAACAAACTGGGAAAAGAACTTTACCAATCCTACATCTGATAGAGGGTTATTATCCAAAGTATACAAAGAACTCAAGAAATTAGACTCCAGACAATCAAGTAGCCCTATTTAAAAATGGGGTACAGAACTAAAGAAAAAATTCTCAACAGGGGAAACTTGAATGGTCAAAAAGCACCTAAAGAAATGTTCAGCATCCTTAGTCATCAGGGGAATGCAAATCAAAACAACACTAAATTTCACCTCATAACAGTCAGAATGGCTAAGATCAAAAACACAGGTGATACCAGATGCTGGCAAGAAAGTGGAACTTCCACTCTTCCATTGTTCATGGGATTGTAAGCTGGTTCAATGACTCTGGAAAGGAGTCTGGCAGTTCCTCATATTTTGGACATGGTATTATCTAAGGACCCAGCTATATCACTCTTGAACATATGCCCAAAAAATACTCCAACACATAACAATGACACATGTTCCACTATGTTGATAGCAGCCTTATTTATAACAGCCAGATGCTAGAAAGAACCCAGATTTCCTTCAACAAAAGAAGGGATACAGAAAATGTGGTACATTTACACAATGGAGTACTACTCAGCTATTAATAACAATGAATTCATGAAATTCTTAGACAAATGGATGGAAATAGAAAATATCATCCTTGAGTGAGATAATCCAATCATAAAAGAATATAGATGGTATGCACTCACTGATAAGTGGATATTAGCCCAAAAGCTCACAATATCTAAGATGCAACTCACAAACCACATGAAGCTCAAGAAGAAGGAAGATCAAAGTGTGAGTGCATTGGTCCTTCTTAGAAGGAGTAACAAAATTCTCATAGGAGCAAGTACAAAGTGTGAAGACAAAGACTGGAGGAGGGGTTATCTGGAGACTGCCCTACATGGGGATCCACCCCATGTGCAGTCACCAAACATAGGTACTGTTGTGGATGCCAGGAAGTGCATGCTGACAGGAGTCTGATTTGCCTGTCTCAAGAGAGATACAACTAACCATTGAACTGATCATACATTCCCCAGTGGAGGAGGTAGAGAGAAGACTGAAGGAACTGAAGGGGCTTTCAGCCCCATAGGAAGAGTGACAATACCAACCAACCAGAGCTCCTAGCCTGGGAACCCCCTTGGAGGAACTCATGGCTCCAGCTGTATGTATAGTGGAGGATGGCCTTGTCAGGCATTGGTGAGAAAGGAGGTCCTTGATCTTGTGAAGGCTGGATGTCCCAGTGTGGAATCGAGGAATGGGGAGGAGAGAGTGGGTGGATGGGTGGGGGCACACCTTCATAGAAGTAGTAGGAGGGGGACAAGATAAGGGGTTTCTGGGGGGTGGAATGGGAAAAGGGGATAACATCTGAAATGTAAATAAATAAAATATCCAATTAAAAAATATTTGGATGCCAAGGAACTTTCTGCTCAGTGTCTATGGCACCCTACAACTAGTCATACCTATGCCTTGGTGAAAAGGAGGGATCCACTTACTGACATATGGCATGATCCCAGTCAGGTATTTAATATGGGGAAGAGGGCATGTTTGTGTTTTTTGTACAGGATGCTGAAGGAGCATGATGGCTGACAGAGTGATTGGTGAGACATGCTGATATTGAGACAAAGAATGGTGCTGACCTGTGAGCTTGCTGAGTGCCCTAGCAATGGTGACTGGGAAGCTGTATTGGACATATGTTCCTGACCCACCTTTGCTTTCCTATATCCCAGATGGGACAAGTTGCCTGGCCTCAAAAGTTTTTAAACCTTGTGGAACAGAGAACCAAAAAGAGAAGTTATAATGACTCTTGTATTTTTCTTAAATGTGACTAGTTATTCAGATTCGATCATGTACTGCTCTAGAAATCAATCCAATATTGGAAAAAACAGTCTTCATTTGGAAGGCTGGTTCTGGACATTTTCAGTGACATATTTGGAAGTTAGCTACAGTTCTCTATGATGTTATGTTAGCAGGAGATAAAGTTGGGACAGGATCTGGATTTCAAACAAGTGTTAGTGCATGTGTTAAGGCTCTTTTAATTGTCAAGTTAAAATTACTTTTGTTTCTTCTACAGTATTTATTGTAAGTTGCATGGTTTGTACACTTTCTAATTATGTGAGTGTGTTTAAACCTGCCATATCTGTTATGATGGTCTATCAACCAGCTTTTGTCTTATTGCCCTGAGTATTTATTACAGAACTTTTGTTTTCTGAAAAAAAGTTTGCAAGTACTGAAAGAGATAAGTTAGGCTTTAAGCAGAAGCAAGAGGGTAGTGGGCTTGATTATTGCTGGCATAACAGCTTTAATTACATTAACTGCTAGCACCACTGCTTCTGCAATTGCTTTAATGCAAGAAGTTAAGACAGCTACTTCTGTTAATCATTTAGTAAAACAATATTACTAATGTATTAAGTATTCAAGAGGATTTGAATAGGCATTTGGAACATTGAATTGATGCTCTTTATTCTACTCAAATTACTGGAAGGAGGTTCAGAGTTTAAGAGTAAGGAGCCAGCTCAAGTGCCATGCCAAATACCAATGGAACTGTGCTACTTCTAAAATTTACAATGATAGTCATTATAATTAGGAAAAGGTTTAAAGAGATTTGTGGGGTATTTTGGCATAATTCTAACACCTCTCTGAATGTTTTAACTTTGCATAATGAGGTTATGAATTTAAAGAATGTTGTTCTGCTGAGCTTTGATGCTGCAGATAATGCTAAAAAAAATTATCCATGGCCTGAGATCAGTATTTCCATTTTGATCAAGCATCAAGACTGGCATATAAAGCTTGATCACGCTAGCCCTTTTTGTCCTGGAAATAATTTTATTCCTGTCCATCATGTGAAAGCTTGTGTTTAACAACATCCACATGTTGGCAGCCAAAGTACATGACTTGAAACTGAAAATGGATCCCCAGGCAGAGTTATTAATTAGCTGGCAAGCCAAGGATGGGTAAGATTCTGCATAGAACCTTACCAACCTAAGACAGAAATGCATTGCTTTTGATAAAGCATATTCCACAATGAGTAAGGAAAGCATTCTTGTCAGAACGACCTAAGACAGGCTCAGTCTTGTTTATGAAATAAAAAATGGGGAGATGTGGAGAGCTTTTTGGGCTGCTTGGCAAAAATCTGACATGGGCCAAGGACAAGGAAATGAGCTTCAGGCAGGAATCTGACATTAGGCTAGAACAAGTAATTTCAGGCAGGAATCTAAATCTTAGACTAGAACAAGGAAGTAATTTCAGGCAGGAATCTCAATCTTAGGCTAGAACAAAGAAGTAGGCTTCAGGCATGAAAATTACTTTAGGCTAGGACAGGGAAGTAGGCTCAGATATTTTGGTCTTCCTGATAAGCCCTTAGAAATAGTGATGACAGGAGTGATCACGGAACTTTGTTGATTGCCTTGCTTGTTCTTTGACTATTTGTGTTTATTGTCTTGCTTATTCCTTGACTATTTGCATCTATTGTATTGCTAGTTCCTCAACCTAGAACTGACCTTAATATTTACATGTAATTAAAATGGTATAAAAGCAAAAAAGTGGAGGAGAGATGGGATTGGGAGTTTATGGAGGGAAAACAGGAAAAGGGGATAACATCTGAAATGTAAGTAAATAAAATATCCAATAAAAAAAGAAATGTTCAATGTCCTTAGTGATCAGAGAAATGCAAATCAAAACGACCCTGAGATTCTACTTTATACCAATCAGAATGACTAAGATCAGAACCTCAGGTGACAGCACGTTGTTGGCAAGGATGTGGAGAAAGAAGAACACTCCTCCATTGCTGGTGGGATTGCAAACCAGTACAACCACTCTGGAAATCAATCTGGAGGTTCTTCAGAAAACTGAAAATAGATCTACCTGAACACCCAGAAATACCACTCTTAGAAATATACCCAAAATATGCGCACCATGCCACAGGACATATTGTTCATAGCAGCCTTGTTTGTGATAGCCTGAAGCTGGAAACAACCCAAATGTCCCATGACAGAAGAATGGATACAGAAAATGTGGTTCATTTACACAATGGAATACTACTTAGCTATCAAGAATGATGACATCCTGAGTTTTGCAGGCAAATTGATGAAACTAGAAAGTATCATCCTGAGTGAGGTAACTCAGACCCAAAAGGACATACATGGTATATTCTCACTAATAAGTAGATATTAGTCAAAATAAAAAGCATAAAATACCCAAGATACAGTCCACAGAACCAAAAAGGTCAATAAGCTAAAGGGCCTATGTGAGGACACTTTAGTTCCACTTGGGAGGGAGAAGAAAGCAATCACAAGTGGGGAGGAAGGTAGGGACCTGGAAGGGAAAGTGGACTGGCAGGGAGGAGGGGAGAGGGAACCCTGACCTGGTATTGGGTGAGGGAAAAGGACTGAAGCCCTGAAGGCCAGCAGAAAGACTGGAAACAAGCAACCTAAGGAGGTAGGAGGTTGAGGGGAACCTCTAGAATGCACCAGAGACCTGGGAGGTGAGAGACTCTCAGGACTCAAAGGGAGAGATGTAATGCCCAACAGTAGGGAGAGGGAACTTATAGAGCCCACCTCCAGCAGGAAGGCAGGGAGGGAGGGGTTTGCCACCCCATAGTCAAAACTCTGACCCATAATTGTTCCTGTCTAAAAGAACTTCAGGGATGGAAATTAAGAAGAGCCTGAGGAAAAGAAGAAGCCTGTTGTTGTCCAAGCAACAGGCTCAAAGTGAGATCCACCTAAAGGGGAGGTTATAAGTCCTGACACTATTACTGAGGCTATGGAGCACTCACAGAAAGGGACCTATCATGACTGCCCTCTGAAAGACCCAACAAGCAGCTGAAAGAGTCAGATGCAGATATTTGCACTTAACCAATGGACTGAAGCTGCTGACCCCTGGTGGTTGAATTAGGGGAAAGCTGGAAGAAGCTGAAGAGGAGGGCAACCCTGTAGGAGGGCCAGCAGTCTCAATTAACATGGACCCCCAAGATCTCTCAAACACTGGACCACCAACCAGTCAGCATACACAAACTGATATGAGGCTTCTAAAGAATATACAGCAGAGGACTGCTGGGTCTGGGTTCAGTCAGAGAAGATGCACCTAACCCTCAAGAGACTGGAGGCCTCAGGGAGTTTAGAGGTCTGGTTGGGTGGGGGGTAGGAGGTTGAGACATCATCGTGGAAACAAGGGGGTGGGGAGGAGGTGTGGGATGTGGAACAGTCAGAGGGTGGACCAGGAGGGGAATAAAATCTGGAGTATAAAAAAAAGATTACATAAAATTAAAAGTAAATAATTCAAGCAAAAATTAAAAAAGGAAAATACCATGTTATCTCTATTAGATAATATGATACTATACATAAGAGATTCCAAAATTTCTACCATAAAATTTCTAGATGATATTAGCAATTTCAGCAACACAACAAGATACAGAAAAACCAAATGAGTACTCTTTTTATACACAAGAACAAAGACTCTGAGAAACAGATGAACCTACTTGCATTTGCAGCGGTCTAATATGTGTATGTGCATGTGTGTGTGTGTGCGCATGTGTATGTGTGTGTGTGTGCGTGTGTATGTGTGTGTGTGTGTATGTATGTATGTATGTGTGTGTGTGAATAAACATAACCAAAGAGGTAAGAACACTATGATAACACTTTAAATGTCTGAAGAAAGAACTTGGTGAAGACACTAGAAAAAGGAAATGCCTTCCACGTGCATGGTTTAGACGAAATCTTGTAAAACTGACCATATAGAAAACAATTTACAGATGTAATGCAGTCCTAATCAAAAGCCCCACAGCATTCTTCATATAGATATTTTAAAATATCCTAAAATCCATATGGAACTATGAAAGATTGCAGATAGTCAAAGCAATAGTGAGCAAAATGATTAATTCTAGATGAATTACCACCTCATAGTTCAAGATATTGCAGAGCTATCATAATTAAAACCGCATGGTACTGACACAAAAGCAGACTTGCTGACTAATAGAACAAAATTAATCACCCAGGCACAAGTATCTGAAACTAAATCTATCTAGAATTTCACAATACCAAAGTACACATGGGGAAAATGGTGCTGAGAAAACCGGACGTTCACATGTAGTAGAAAACACTAGAGCCACATCTGTGTCCTTTCAACAAAAACTAACTCCAAATGGATCAAAACCTCAATGTGAAACCTTTGGGGAAAAAACATAAGTAGTTCCCTACATTGAAGATATAGCCATAGGAATGACATTTTGAACAAGATTTCACTTGCCCAGGAATTAAGGTCAACAGCTGGCAAGTGAGACCTCATAAAACTAAAAACTGTTTTACAGCAAAGGACACAATCTATAGAAAAGTCAGCCATAGAGTAGGAGTGTATACAGTCCTTAGCAATTAGGGGAGTGCAAACTGCAACTACTTTAAGATTTTATCTTAGGTCAAAATAGCTAAGATGAACAAAACAGTGGGTGGGGCTGGAGAGACAGTGCAGCAGTTAAGAGCAACCATATGCTGGCCCTGTAATTTCAGCTACAGGGATTGGGAAACCTCTTCAGGCCTGCACAGACTATAAGGAAGGCATGTGGCACATGGACATATACGTAGGCTGGAAACTCATACACATAAAGTAACAATATTTTTTAATAAGAAGCGTCTCTGTTTCCTATTACCATTACAGAACTTAGCAAGAAAAAACTATTTTCTTGATTTGGTTTCAGAGCAGTTACTTCTCAAAATGTTAAATAAAACAGTGTATGGTATCAGTATTGAAATGTTAGATTTCACACTGTGTACCACTTTGAGCTTCTGAACAATTTAACTGAGCAAAATAAGCTTAGAAAGTTACACTTATTTTATCTATAAGAATATAAAAGTCTGAGCAGACCTGGAGTGCTGGCTCTGCACACACTCCTACAACACCCAGAGGAAGCCCAACTCCCAGTTGCTCTGATATGCCCAGGACCACAGGTGAGGTCACAACATCTGGCCCAACACCTGGAGTAACTAGGACCCCCAGGATCCAGGAATGCAGAAATGCCCGCCTGGCCAGTAGCATGGGTTCCTTCCAGTTTGAACCAGTCTTCCCCAGAGAAGAACCCATAATCCATTATCTAGTACCAAGTGGTTGTCCCTTAAAACATATACACACATATGTGCAACACTAAACGGGCTCAGCAGGCTGCATTAATACATATGTGTGTATGTGTGAATGCATGCATGTATATAATGATAATGATTGAAGAAAGGCCATAAAGATGAGAGGGATGAGAAAGGGGCAGAGACAGCGGAGGAGATGAAAAGGGAAAAGGGAAGAGGAATGTTATAAATATGAACAGAAAATAACTACAATTTAAAAATGTTTTCTCATGGTTGTATGTAACTTACTTTGCAATGTGGATGTTGGCATGTGCATCTTTTACATCAAATCTAATAATAAGTCCTAAAGCTAAGAGATGATGGGAATAGTTTGTCTTCAATATTCTATAGTTCTTTTCAGACTTTTTGTGTTTCTAAATTTACCTGGTCTGTAGGTTTGTATCTTCTCCATACTTGCTTCATTGGTTGTAAGAGGGTCTTGCGTTTCAATCACTTTCTGGATGTATTTTGAAATAAGATATTTTATAATGTTGCATAATTAATAACAAATACTCGGTAATACAAAATTTAAATTATAACCCATTACCCTCCAGTGTGGAGATTTCTTGTTCCTTGCTAAAAAGCAACAGGTAATATGACAACTCAAATCATAAAACCAAGAAAAATAAGGATAAAACGGAGTTCTCATAACTAACTTTCAAAATAACCACTTAAGTTCATGGACATAATTTTACTAATATGTACAGTAATATTATAGAAATTTATGGATATAAATGAGAGTATATATTTAATAAATTGTTAAGATTTCAAATATCTTGGGTTGAAGAGATAGCTTGGTTGGTAAAGGGCTTGCCATGTACCTGTGTTTGAATCCCCACAACCCACATTAAAACCAGATACAATAGCTGAGCTTGCATGTCTATAATTTGAACAATCCCACAGGGAGATAGGAAGTAAATACAGTGGACTCCTTGGAAGCTGGTAGGCTTCCTTGTCCTCCATATACAGCAGCACACAACTAGAGAACTCTCCTGAAACAAACTGGCAGGCAAAGACTGATGTATGAGGTTGTCCTCTGACCTCTTTGCGTTGCCTTTTCCTATTGCTGTAATAAAACACCATGCTCATGACAATTTATGGAAAGAAAGATTAACTTGGGCTTTTTGTTCCAGATGAATAACAGTCTGTCATGATGGGAAAGCATGGCAGCAAGCAGCAGACAGTAGCTGTAGAAGAAACTGGGGGCTCATGTATTGAACCACAAATAAGAGGCTGAGAGAGCAAACGTGGACTTACACATGGCTTTTCAACTTCAAAACAATACCCCATACCCTGTGACAAAGTTTCTCAAGCAAGACCACATCTCTATATTCTACCTCAACTGGTCACCAACAATTCAAACCTCTGAGCCCATGGGGGGCATTCTCATTCAAACCACCACACCTCCCCAGCACACTGTAGTGAGTACACACACACACACACACACACACACACACACACAAGCTGAGGGGTATATTAAAGCATTATGTTCCCACTGACTATAATGAAAGAAACAAGGTGCATATAGGAAAAGATTTATCCCAAGAAAAGTGTGAGAAAAGTTTGACTTCTAGTCAGAGAAGCAAATCATGGTCCTGAGTATAAATAAGCATCATAACTGATGGGGGGTTCAACAGAATACGTCACTAGTGAAAAGCATCAGAACTGTTCATACAGTTACACCATAAGTAGTTATGGTTTCAGTTTGTCCTATAGTTTACAAAGTACAAGAGTAGGGAGATGGCTTAGTGGGTGTCTTAATCGGGATTTCCATTAATATGAAGAGACACCATGGCCAAAGCAACTCTTATAAAGGACAACATTTAATTGGGGCTGGCTTATAGGTTCAGAGGTTCAGTCCATTATCATCATGGTGTGCAGCATGGCAACATCCAGGCAGGAAAGATGCTGGAGAAGCTCAGAGTTCTACCTCTTGTTCCAAAGGCAAACAGAAGAAGACTGACATCTTCAGGCAGCCTGGAGGAAGCTCTCTCAAAGCCCACTCCCACAGTGATGCACTTCCTCCAACATGCTCACACCTCCTAATAGTGCCATTCCCTGGACCACGCATATTCACACCACAGGAGTGGGTAAAGTGCTTGCTACACAAGCCTGAGATACATGATTTCAGACTCACAGAGCTAAGGAAAAGGTCAGAAGTGGCAATATACTTATATAATCCTCACACCAGATAAGGGTAGATCCCTGGTGCTCATTGGCCAGACAACCTACTTGAATTGGTGGATTTTAATTTCAGTGTAAGACCCTGTCACAAAATTTAAGGTGGAGATCCTGGAAGACACATGACATTGACTTCTAGCTTGTAAATGCATGTGTGTGTCCACATGATGCATGCATCTGTGCAAATATCTAAATGAAGACAGAGGGAGAGAGAGAGAGACAGAGAGAGACAGAGACAGAGAGACACAGAGAGAGAGAGACAGAGACAGAGAGAGAGACAGAGAGAGACAAAGACAGAGACAGAGAGAAAGAGAGAGAGAGAAAGAGACAGAGACAGAGACAAAGACAGAGAGAAAGAGAGAGAGAGAACAGCCAAACTCACAAAAAGAAAACATTGTCCTAACAGTCCATAATTCATTTGTGATCACATATTATTTCTAAATTGATAAATCTGAATATAAATGTATAGTACTAAGAGACCAAAATTTTGGGGTTCAGACCCCACCTTAGGGAACCTGACCTAATTTTAAACTCAAGTGAACTAACAGACTGGTACCTAGCTCATTTCCAGGTTACCCCCCACAATAAAACCTGGGCCTAGCTTCAGTTCCCAGGCTACCCTCCAACAAGACCTACATCTCCAGTTTACTCTCCCCAACAAGTCCAGCTTCTAACATCAGTCTCTAGGTTATTTCCCCAACAAATCTACACCTCCAAGTTACAAGCCCACCCTTGCCCAACAACCAATTAAGAAGAAAGCAAAAGTTAAGTTTATGGTGCTAAAGGCCATGGTAGCCCCCAATTAGATGCTTGCCAGGCTAGAAACATTCGCTCCTCACTTGCTATCTTCAATAAAATCTCGTGCCAATGAGTATTCGAGGCTTTTCTCAACCAGAACCTGCCAGTGGGTCTGCAGTGAGTTAAGCTCAAGCTGGAGCTTGTAAATAAAGACCCTGGTATGTTACATTGGATTGGCTCCTGGTTGGTCTTTCAGGGTTCACAAACACTTCCTTGGTACTGACAGTTCATAAAGTATTTCTTTTTTCATAGGCATTAGGACTATCAGACTCCCTATTGTTTTTATCCTATGGTTTAGTCATTTTAGATTCATATTGATCTAATCATTTAAAAAGTTGTGTGACTCAGAGCTAAGAAATAGTGTGTAGTATGATTTAAATAATAGAATATAGTTATTAAAATGGAAAGTAATTAGATATTGATAACCCGGTTATATATCAAAATCAGTAGCTATGAAGACACAATTGTAACATTAGCCAAATGTGGTTTATTTTTGCAAATTGTTTAACTGTCTGACAACTTTATGTGACTATAATCTGTGTTGATCAAATGTGTTCCCCACTCCATCCACATACCTATCACCACTTTCCCTTCTAACATCATGTGTTTTTCAAAACTACTGTGTCCTATATTTTATAATGGTTTTTATTTCCAATATTGTGTTGCTTTGAAAAATCATAGTAAACTTTCAAGAAAATTTATGGGAAAAAAATATCTCTTGGAAAATGTATCTAACTTTATATGTACCCTATGTAAAAAAAATCCACCAAAAAAAATCTTAGAGCTGATTAGTAGGTTCAGCAAAGTGGTAGAACACACAAAAGTCAGAAACTTTCTAATGTACAAATGACAATCATACCAAGAAAGAACTCCAGAAAAAGATTCCATTCAAAATAGCCACAAAAAATTAAAATATCCTGAAATAAATCTAGTCAAGGGAGTGGAAATTTTGTACAATGATAACTTTAGACATGGAAATTGAGAAATTGAAAAAGATTCATTCTTCTTCATGCCCATGGATTGTCAGGATTGATATTTTGAAAATGTCTACCCTAATAAAAGAAATCTACAAATCAAATTCAATAGAACCCCGCATCAAAATCCTAGTGCAATTCTTCATAAAAAATGAAAAATAATTTTAAATTTCAAATGAAAACACAAAAAATCCAGGATATCTAAAATAACAGTGAATAGTTTTTAAAAATTGAAGGTATCCATAGGTGTGTGGGTTCATTTCTGGGTCTTCAATTCTATTCCATTGATCTTCCTGCCTGTCTCTGTACCAATACCGTGCAGTTTTTATCACTATTGCTCTGTAGTACAGCTTGAGGTCAGGGATGGTGATTCCTCCAGAAGTTCTTTTATTGTTGAGAATAGTTTTCACTATCCTGGGTTTATTGTTATTCCAAATGAATTTGAGAATTTCCTTTTCTAACTCTATGAAGAATTGAGTTGGGATTTTAATGGGAATTGCATTGAATCTGTAGATTGCTTTTGGCAAGATGGCCATTTTTATTATATTAATCCTGCCAATCCATGAGCATGGGAGATATTTCCATCTTCTGAGATCTTCTTCGATTTCTTTCTTCAGAGACTTGAAGTTCTTGTTATACAGGTCTTTCACTTGCTTGGTTAGATTCACACCACGATATTTTATATTATTTGTGACTATTGTGAAGGGTGTCATTTCCCTAATTTCTTTTTCAGTATGTTTATCTTTCATGTAGAGGAAGGCTACTGATTTGTTTGAGTTGATTTTATAACCAGCCACTTTGCTGAAGTTGTTTATCAGGTTTAGGAGTTCTCTGGCGGAAGTTTTGGGGTCACTTAAGTATACTATCATATCATCTGCAAATAGTGATATTTTGACTTCTTCCTTTCCTATTTGTATCCCTTTGACTTCTTTTTGTTGTCTAATTGCTCTGGCTAGGACTTCTAGTACTATATTGAATAGGTAGGAGGAGAGTGGGCAGCCTTGTCTAGTCCCTGGTTTTAGTGGGATTGCTTCAAGTTTCTCTTCGTTTAGTTTGATGTTGGCTACTGGCTTGCTGTACATTGCTTTTACTATGTTTAGGTATGGGCCTTGAATTCCCAATCTTTCCAAGACTTTTATCATGAAGGGATGTTGAATTTTTTCAAATGCTTTCTCAGCATCTAGTGAAAAAAAAAACTGAAGGTATCATCATCCCAGATTTTCAAGTTATACTATGAGCTATAACAACAAAACCAGCATTGCACTGTCATAAAAACAGACACAGTGGCAAATGGAATGGAACTGAAGGCCCAGATATAAGTTCACACACATATAGTCACCTGATTTTTGACAAAAAAAAAAAGCCAAAACTACACACTAGAGAAATAAAGAATTGTCAACAAATAGTTCTGGACAAATTAGATAGATACATATAGACCAGTGAAACTAGGACTTTCTCTCTTACCCTGTACAAAGCTCAACTCCAACTAAATCAAGGGCCTTAACATACAACTCCAATAACTTGAATCTAATACAAGAGAAAATTGGGAATAGAGTTAAACTCATTGGTCTAGGAGAGAACTTTCTAACCAAATATGTGATAGCATGAGCATTAAAATCAATAGTTACATAAACAGAATCTAAGAAACTAAAACCTTTTGTTCAGCATGACACCATTGTTGGGAGCCGACTCCTAGCAGAAAGCGGCTATCATCTTTGCAGCCATCTCGAGCCATATACCCTGACAAGAGACTTGTTTTCAACAGCCTACAGTAGCTAAGCACACTCTGATAAACATCTTGTTTTTCTCACATATCTTGTTTTGCTGCTTAGTGCCACCAGCAGCTAGGCGCACACGGTCTCCACGCTGCTAGCTAGGCACACGTGATATCCACGCTGCAAGGCACATGACATACAGCCTTCAACTGTGCTTGTTCACGAGGGCAAGGCACATGGTAAAGGGTATAAATATCCAGGATTTCCTTTCAAGCCTTTGAAGAAAGAAATCAAAGAAGATCTCAGAAGATGAAAAGATCTCCCATGCTCATGGATTGACGGGATTAATATACACAAGTCTGAACAACCTCAAGCCACAAGATGTCCTAGCATGTTGAGGGAAAGTCGGCATAAACTCCCATCTACAGCTAAGGAGCTATTGGCAACTGATAAGTTCTGAGAAAGGAAGTAAAGTCCAGGGTGGGTAACCATGCTCCAGTAAAAGGTCACATCACAGAGTATCTGGACTATATCAACTGTACTTGATGAGTTTTTTTTTAATTAGGTTTGTTTGTTTGTTTGTTTGTTTTTAGAGGACCTGAAGTTGGATAGTTACTAGAGATGGATCTGAGGTAAATTAGGTGAGAAGGTAAAAATGATCAAATATATTATACAAGATTCTCAAAAACTGATACAAATGAGGGAGCAGAGACTTTCTAAGCAGAATGTAACCTTTACCTTCCACTTGTTTATTTAGTATACATTTACTTTTATGATCTTCAACCTCAAATAAATTGTCAACACATGTCTATGGAACAGTCTTAGAGAGATTCCTGATAAAACTGATATCAAGAAAGTTTCCATAAGATATTTCAATTGGATTTTGAATGTAATGAAACTTCAAAAGAGGAATTGAATATTTCAATGTATTACCTCATATACATTCTCTAGATTAAGCTTAATCTTTAATCTTCATGTGAGAATTGACTGAATATTAAACACTGAGGGAGAGAAAAATGCATAGATAAATGCTCATGTACACATTTCAACAAAGGAATTAGTTTGACAATGTATACTACTGAATTTCATACCAAAACTAAGATGGAATTTTTAAACAAACATTTAGATTAGTGTTTACATCTTTCTGTTTTGTATTTTCAAGACAGTTTCTCTATGTAGCCCTGGCTGTCTTCAAATTTACTCTGCTGACCAGACTATCCTCAAACTCAGAGATCCTCCAGTCTCTTTCTCCAAAGTTCTGGGATTAAAGGTGTACACCACCATGCCAGGCAGCATGTATATCTTAACTTATTATAATAAATCATGAAAACCTCAAAGCCTTCTACTTTACACATCAATTTCATATGAAGAAGCTGGAGTCGAGAGGGGAACCCATGTACATTACATCAGGTCCGGAGAAAATGTTTTGGAATTTGGTGTCATGTAGGTGAACAGGGTTTACATAAATTGTTTTTGTAAAAAATATATTGATAGCATATGGGCAACACAAACTGGACTCTATGGGTTTAAAAAACAAGGCATGAGGGATGGGGAAGGGGAATGGAGGATGGGTAGTTCAGCAGATAAAAAGCAACTGCTGTCAAGCATGACAACCTGAGTTTGATCCATGGGCCTCCCCTTGATGCCTAAGGTCTACAAGATGGAAGGAAAGAACTGAGTCTAGCAAGTTATCCTCTGCCTTCCTCATGAGAGCACACACACACACTCACACACTCAATGAACCAATATAAATCAATAAATTTAATTTCAAGATAAAAAAAAGACAAATGATTGGGTAGAGAAGTTGGTACAGACCTGAGTGGAGTTTAGGGCAGGGAATAAATATGATTAAATTTCATTGTATGAAATTCTCTAAAAATTAATTAAATGAGAAAAAGAGTAATAATTATTTAAAATCCTAAGTAAGAAAATTAAGGTCAGCAATGAGTATGTTTCCCCAGGACCAACATTACAAACCTCATTTTCTGTAGGTGCGGTCACTTCAGGATCAGCTTGGTTGATAGACCTTCAAAGCAAAAAGTACAGCAAGGTGTGTAAGTATAAATCTTTAAATGTCGTAAGAGATCAGTGGATGATACTTCTTTACTTTGTTACTGTAATTTGGCTTAAGTGTTTAAACCACCTTTAGTTAACCATTCCTGCCTCCACCTATCCTGAACTAATAACTGCTCAATGGTGCATTACTTATAGGTTCATATTGTGACAATATTTTGGCAGCACCTTAGAAATACTTTGCATTTAAAAACTGCCTACTATGGAGGAAATGAGCTAAAATTTTCATTAATGGTTCATAGAAATAAAAATATCTGACAGCATAAAACATATTACAATGATGAGTTCTTCCCACTCTGTCCTCTAATCCTGGATCAAACACCAAGCGTTATTACTCGAGTATTGTACTTTTTTTCCTTCATTATGGAATACATCTATTTAAAAGAACCCATTGCAGGGCTGAGGACATGGCCTGGTTGTTAAGAGCATTTGCTGCTCTTTTGAGGGACCCAAATTTTGTTCTTGGCACTCATGCCAGGTTGCTAATGATGACATGAAATTCCAGCTCTAAAGGGGTCCTCTGCCATCCACCAGACCTGCACAAACATTCACAAACACATATACAAACACATACACTCACACATACACACAACCTTTAAAAACAATTTAAATCCATTACTTTCCTTGCCTGAAAAAAATAATAAAGTAATTCTCCTGAGACATTTTAAAATGCTGAGAGATAAATTTGTAAATTCCAAGAATATGTTTACAGCTATTACTGAAAACGTTTTTCACAGAAAGGTTAAAACATTAAAAAAATTATAGTACTAGAACACAGAAGATATAAAGGAGGGCAGGAATAACTGGAGCCAAAGGTTTAAGTAGGGGAGGGGGGAAGCAGAGGAGGGGATGAAAAGAGCGATAACCAACACTAAGTATGTTTGAAAGCCATATAAAAACACATCTTTGATTAGCTTCTTAAATATGTATACATATTAAAGACTTATTTTATTAGACTTATTTAAAAGACTTATTTTAGACTTATTTTGTTTATGTGTAGGTATAAGTAACTTTGTGTTGGCATGTGCACATGAGTACAGGTGCCAGCAGAGGTCAAAAAGAGTGACAGATTCTCTAGAGCTAAAGTTACAGGCAGCTGTGAGCCATCTCACATAGATGCCAGGAATCAAACTCTGATCCCCTGGAAGAGCAGTATATGATCTTAACTACTGAGTCATCCCTCCAGTATATAACTCTGTGTGTGTGTGTGTGTGTGTGTGTGTGTGTGTGTGTGTGTGTGTGTGTGT
>NW_021604604.1:111151-136688 GCF_004785775.1 Grammomys surdaster
TGTGTGTGTGTGTGTGTGTGTGTGTGTGTGTGTGTGTGTGTGTGTGTCAGAGACAGAGAGAGACAGAGAGACAGAGACAGAGAAAGACAGACAGAGACAGAGAGTTTAATAGAGTTGTATAGAGGCTAAAGGTTAGCAAACCAAAATCCCAATTCTGTGTGTAGAATTCTTCCTCTGGAGTTGCTGGTCAAAGAAACCCCAGAGACTCCCCCCCCACAAAAAAAAAAGAAACCAATATAGCTATTGCCATTAATCTCAGATGCCCACCAGACTGTATGTAAGACTCCATTGTAGAAGACACCACATACCGTGGTCACAGGGAATACTACAGACTGCGGCCACAGGGAACACCACATACTCTGGTTACAGGGAATGAAGAAGTCAAGCTGGTACTTACTAGGAAGCTTCCTTCTTCCTGACTAGCTTTCATAGTACTAAAAGATCCTATGCTAGCAGCAAGGTGAGAAAAGCAAAAGTCTTACCCAGCTGTGAACACTTACAGGCAACAATAATTAACAGCCAGGTAAGATGATATGGCTGTGCATAAAATAATCCTATGAGTAAACCAACTGCTTTCTGATTTATTGAAGGCTCTCCTCACAGGAAGAAATATATGTAATTTTGCTAAGAGCGCCATATCAGACTTCCTTGTAAATATTTGTCTCTAGACCCATAGAAAAGTGCAGTTCTTAGTTTCCATCTGAAAAGTGAGTCTTTGCAGAAGAAAGTGGTTGATATAGAGACTCACACATGGTCAAATTTCAGAGAGTATGTGTCTGTGGAGTGCTCAGGCTTAAATGAGACATCTTCAACACAAATAAGGAACAAGAGGACACAGAGAGACTAATAAAAGCCAGGGATTAGTGAGGACTACAACCAACAGTGTTTGGTGGACATGAGCAGGCCATTGAACTCATGAACTCACAACATCCTGGTGCCAACTGTTAAGTTCAAGGGCCTTTTGCCGACCAATTGTAAATCTTGACCATGAATATACATAAGAAGAATAGCAGTGAGTTGGAAAAGAAGTACCATTGAGAAGACACCTGCCCAGGGTACATAAGGGACTCTAATCCACTCTCTATAAAATGAGGTCAAATAAATAGTGCAACATCCCTAGTTTTTATAGAGACGTTCTCCAGTGTCTTGGGTGATATTAACAACTTTCAAAGGGAATTTTATCAATTTCTAGTACTAAGCAATCAAAGGGAACAAATTTGTCAGAATTACCTGGAAACTTTCAATGTCTTATGTCTATAGTTTTGTGTTGTCTTTATCAAACTTATCATAAAACTAGGATCCTGATCTCTGCTCTAAATTCCTGTTCCTTTGAATCAAGTCCAATATTCTTCCTTTCTAAATTTGCCTTACCCCATTTATTCCATCATTAACCTCCCCCTGTTCAATCATTTGCTAATTTCATCTTCCTACTATGGGATGACTGGACTCATTGATCCATTCTATTATAAAATACCCCATAAACTGATAAATAAGAGAACTGGCCTTACAATTAATTAATATGAGTTTCATGTTTACTATACCCAGATATACTGCTTTAGTATCTGTAAGTCTAAGATTCTCCATCGCAACAGTCACTCATTCTATGATAAAAGCTCAGGTTGATGAGCTAGAGGCCAGTTTGTTAGTTTCCAAAGAATACTTAGAATCTTGAAATCCTTGTGCTTTTTTTTTTCCTCTATGAGCATGAAAAGAAGTCATGAACCAAAGCAAAAATAAGTGAGGCAGTGGTGGTGCACACCTATAATCCCAACACTCAAGAGGCAGAGGCAGGTGGATCTCTGTGGGTTTGAGGCCAGTCAGGTCTCACAGTGAGTTCTAGGACAGCCAGGGCTACACAGAGAAACCCTGTCTCAAAAACAAACAAAAAAGGAAGGGAAGTATGAAATCAGAAAAAAGTGCAGTTATAGAAAAAAAGAAAAGAAAAAAAAGACTATTTTCCTAGTCTCAGATGAATGTTTGCAACAAAGGCCAACTGAGAAATTAGTGTGTCAAGTTTAAATCTCCTCGATCTAAATGCACACTGCACATGCAGTCACTCTGCACATCCAGGAAAGCATTCTTCGCACAATATGGAGATATTGCTATATACCACGTGTGACTTCATAGGCACGCTTAAGTGACATCTGCCCCAAAAACCTTGTGTGCGGTAAAAGATACTTTTTAATAGTATTTCTTTTTAAGCATTAAGATACATTTTGGGATTATAACTGTGTTTCTTAGGCAAACTTTAAAGCATATTTAACATAAAATCATAATTGATTTTCTGAATTGACTTTATATGTATCTATCTTCTTGCCCCTGTGCTATATAGGAGCTTTTCAGTCTATGAAGAGAAACAAGATAATTCATTATAGAATGAGGTAGTCTGACATATACATAATGAGCTGAATACTTGTTAATCATGACTTGATAGAACAGTTAATCAGACTCTGAATGGTGGTTGCTTAAGTAAAAGAAATGTCATAATAGCACAGGTCCTTTTGCACAAATGTTTCAATAACTATAATAAGAAACATGTTTTAAACTTACAATATGGACAAAGTACAGCAACACAAAGTTTCCTTTCATCCTATTCTATAATCAATTGACATTATCTCTTAAATTCACAAGTCCTACCTGATTGAACAGTTTTCAGAACTCTGAAATGCTAACAAAGAAAAGACACAAGTTACCTTGTGTAGATAAAATAATACTGTTAAGTATTTAAAGTGCAGTATTAAGCATGAGAATATTCTACCGTCAATATGAGGTATATTACTTGCAAGCAAGTGATGTATTAAAGATTGTTTCTCCTTGTCATTATTGTATACAAAAAAATGGAATATGTCAAAATGTGATGCCTTATAATAGATTGCCATGTATTACAACCACAATCACAGCTGAGCACAACAGACTGACAGAGCATGGTGCCCATGGTGCCATTAGCAGAATAAGTTTCTTTCCATAAACTGACAGTGTCATGCAAACAGCTTAATTTTCTAAACTAACTACACAAGGAATAATTCTAAGATATCTTGATGGTACTTAAATTTTGTTTTGAGATTTGTATATTGCAGAATGTACAGCTTTGGTGAGATTCATTGTCAGACATGCTGAACTGACCCGCTTGAGCTCATGTTGTTATGGATTTTCAGACAGAGCCATCAGGACACAGACATCAGAGATGAATAACAATTGTTGGCATTGCCTTCTTAATGCCTAACCAACTCTCCCATTTGTCCTACCCTTATATCGCCCTTCAAAGATATCTCAATGCCCAAATTCAGCAGGAAGAAGTTATAAAAGTTGTCGTCCAGGTTACCTTGGTTTGGGGGACTAGAGGTTGTTATTCTAGGTTGTTTTTCTAGGGAATTTAGAAATGGTCATAATTTGAACAGGGAGGAAATAGCTAGAATTGATTGTGTAGTCATAATATTATTTGGTAGAAATCTTTATAATTGCTACAAAGTTGAAGTTATAATTTCTTACTTTGGTACAGAATTTATTTTGATACTGATTTAAGTTTTTCATTGGTATGAAGTTCTTCTAGTGATACAAAAATTTAAGAATACAAAGCTTATAGCCAGGCCTTCTATAACTGCCATTACAAACTTATTTTAGATGACTAAGCATATGAGTTAAGGGCCAGATAGCAAAGTCTTGGCTCTGAGTTTATTGTTAGGGTATTTTTCAAGAGATTTTAATTAGAAATAGCTGAGAGTAGTTAAAGGACAACACTCCAGATTAGTTTACATAGATAGATAGTTTTCAAACGCATCAGAAATCCACAGAATATGATATTTAATGTTACTTAATCAGTTGTTGTTGAGACAAATCTGCTCCTGACAGCACCCCATTCTTGAATTCAAAATGAAACTGAACATCTATACATCCTGGTGAGGTTGTACATCATGGCAAAGTAGACACTGGGCAAAAATTGCCTATTCATCAACAGACAAAAATACTATCCAGAAAAAGGACACACTATACAGATAATCTCTACCAAGACAGGGTAATCAATACTTCATAATTCTGTGTTACAAACGTCTGTCAATTTATCCTGGGCCAAACAGCCACAGACTGATGCTCCAACGTGTTGAGAAACAAGGGACTGTGTAGGTAGATAGTTGTCTCTATAATTTGTTTCAGTTTCGGAAGCTATGTTAGTGCTTCCTGTATTTTCAGGTAAATTTTATGTCACTCTCTGAATTCTGGCAGGATGAAAGACTAATCATATCTCTTAGCCAACTCAAGCTATTCAGCATTGAGAGAATATATATATATATGAAGATATTTTTCAGGTAGTATACAAACTAAACCCGGACGTAACAGGTATAGATTATAAGCCTTTTTACGTTAGGATAGATGGTAGAGTGCTTTATTTAATTGACAAAAAATGATGGACTTGGTATTAGGTGTATCTTATACTTCATACATTATAGAATGGTAATAGTTGTGCTAAATTTATATCTGAGAGAAAAGAGCCTTTTAATTGGACAAAAAGGGGGGAAATGTAGATTGCTGTCTGTTTTTTCTGTCCCCTCAACAGGGGAGCCTGTATGCAGGTGAGGTCAGATGAAATCTTATTAGTCAGATAAGTCCCATAATTTGGCAGTGGAAAAAGAAGGTGGAATGGAAAGTTTTAGAGAGAGAGAAAGAAAGAAGAGAGAGAGAGAAAGAGAGAGAGAGGGGAAAGAGGGGAGAGAGAGAGAGAGAGAGAGAGAGAGAGAGAGAGAGAGAGAGAGAGAAATGGAAACAGACTGAGACGGGAGAAACAAGATGGTACATGAAGGAGAGGATGCTGAGCCAGACCATGTGGTCCTAGGAGCCATAAGTAACTGGGAACTTTATAGATAGACGACTGAGTAATGTAGGGCACATCTGTCCAATCTACATGTGCAGCTTGTGTCTATATCAATTGAGTTTTGAGTTCTTTGTGTGGGCATTTTGGGGATTGAGGATTTACTGTTATAAATCTGGCTGGTAAATTACAAGCCTCTGGAGTTTTCATTTTACAGGGCTAGGGAATTAAAGCAGCTAGCAGCAGCCAGTTTGGGCAGGCTAGTTACAGGGGGTGAATGGATGGCTTGGGAAATGTGCACAGTTCTGCAGCAGCTAACCTTGGGAACCAGGGCAGACCACCACTTGGGACTAATTTTTATTATTTTTTGGAGTCTAGTAGACCTGAGTTTGGTTTCTTTGGGGTTTTCCAAATTCTAGAGTTGCACTATTAAGTTGTTTATTTGTGCTCTTTCTGAAGTTTTACTGTAGGGACCCACGTCTATGAATTTCCCTTATAGTACTGCTTTCAGTGTGTCCTAGAGGCTTGGTTTTATTGTGTCTTCATTTTCATTTAGTTCAAGATTTTTTTTACGTTTGTCTTGATTTTTACTTTGATCTGTTCCTCACTCAGTGATGAGTGTTTAATCTCCATGAGTTTCATTTGCTTTATGTCTATATTCTCCTGGCTATGTGCATTTCTCTCTTGACTCTGAAGTATTGTTTCCAGTATCCTGTATAAAGTTGATTTGGCGGGCATAAAATATTTAGCCTGTTTGTATCGTGGCAAATTTCTCATTCTCCTTCAACTGTGGTAGATAGTTTTGCTGGGTACAATAGTCTATGTTGTCATCCAAGATCTTTCAGGTCTTGGTATGCACTGCTTGAGACTCTTCTAGCTATTGAAGTTTCCACAGAGAAATCATCTGCTGTTATTCTGGCGGGTTTTCCCTTATACATATAAGGGAATATTCTATTCTACCTAAAACTATAACCAAGGTTATCCTAAATATTAAAAAAAAAGCTTGAATTAGGATTACTTTGGCTATCTGGGCCTTTTGTGGATCAATATGGATGTTAGGGTTTTTATTGGAAGAATGAGATGGGAATTTTATTGGGATCGCATCAAATCTGAAAACTGCTTTAGACTGAATGGCCAATTTCACAATACTAATTCTATCAAAACATGAGCATGAAATGGCTTTCCGTTTTTTTAGTTTCTTCCTCAAACTCTTTTTTCAAAGATTTAATGTTTTCATTGTAAAAGTTTTACTTTCTTAGTTGGGTTTATTCCTAGATACTTCAGGTTTTTGAGTCTATCAGGGTTTTTTGTTTTGTTTTGATTTGTTTTGTTTTTGTTTTTTTCGAGACAGGGTTTCTCTGTCTAGCCCTGGCTGTCCTAGAACTCACTCTGTAAACCAGGCTGGCCTTGAACTTGAGGCTATTGTAAATGGGAGTGTTTCCATCCTTTCTTTCTCAGAGTGTTTTGATGTTGACATAGAGGAAAGCTACTGATTTTTTAAGTTGATATTTGTATCCTGCCACTTTGCTGAAATTGTTGATCACTTCTATAAGTTTTCTGGTGGAATTTTGGGGATCTCTTGCATATACTATCATGTCATCTTTACATAGGAACAATTTAACTTTTTCTTTTTCTATTTGTATCCTTTTAATTTCTTTTTCTTGTTTTATAATACTTACTAGTTCTTTAAGAACTATATTAAAAATGTGTGGGGATAATGGACACCCCGTGTCATTCCTGTTTTTAATGGAATTGCTTTAAATAGCTAGCGGTTTACAGCACTTGCCGAGAATGGCAATCTGGATTCAATTCCCTGACAAAATTAATGATGTTTTAATGTAATATACATTTAGTCAGCCTAGTGTTTCTGTATATTATCACAAGAGGTAGTCACCTGAAGTGGAGACATTTAAAAATCACAAACTTGATCCTATGCAGGTCCCACTCCTACCAAAGAGCTACTGGCATTTGTGGCTTCTTTTGGAGGAAGAGTCAGTTTTCCTCAGAGATGTTGGCTCTGAGAAGCTACCCATCTCTAGTAGATGGTACCACACCCATGCATGTACAGCAGCACTACATGGACTCATTGGATATTGAAACAGGAAAGGATACACATGAAACTGGAAAGTGAAAATTATGGAAGTTACATGTGAGGAATAAATAAATTTGAGGAAGCAGAAGAAATAGATGTTTGATAAAAACACAGTATATTCATGTGCAACTATTAAAAAAAATATACAAAACCATAGAAATAGTAAATGAGTGTTATAGTCTAGATTGAATAGTTTGAAAACACAGAAAGTTGAATTTTTTGACTAACAATACAGGAAAGAAAACATCAAAATGCTTTAACATTATTCATGCTTCATGACACATATTACTAAGTAAATAATATTCAACTATGTGATACAATATATTCTTATAAACAATTAAAACCCATTTTAAAACATGCCCAATTTGCTACAATGTGACAGTTACTATTATATATACTAATTTGGGGGATCTTTTTTGTATATACAAGGACATACAATATTTTAAGTGCCAAAATTAGTTCATTTTTCTCCTCAAATAATGTCATTTAAGATTGAAAATTTCATACAATTAATTTCTTCATAATTCTGAACTCTAAACTAGAAAGAAAAAATAAAGGCAACTTACAGTTAGTTTTGAAATTTTTTTGAGTTAGAATTTCCTTACCCTGACATTACTTCTGGAATACAATTACCAAGAGATCTTACCTTGATTTCTCTCTCTTAAGCTTTGTATCAGGTTATACTCATACTCCAAAAGTATTGTCCTCCTGCCACATACAAAAAAATGTGGTACATGTAATCATTACTTTAATATTGGTTTGAAAACCATGCCAGACACACTAAATTATTAAGAGTGTTTCAGGTGGAATCAGGGTGTGTTGGTATAGTCTTCAGAACTGTGAACTTGAGAATATTTTTATTAAGCTTTTACATAGATAAGTAAATTACAAAGAAATAGTGATGAATAAAGGCAGCACATATTGCATTAGTTACTTTTCTATAGTAATAAAATACTACAGCCAAGGCAACAGATAAAATGGAAGGTTGGTTATGGCTTATAGATACAAAGGAATGAAAGTGCATTGTGGTAGGAACAGATGCAGAGACTCACAGCCAAGTTATCCTGACACATTGGGACATACTATAACCACCGAGACAGTTGACACTTCATGACCTACAGCTATGGCTAGATACCATGTCTCTGATAATAAAACTCTTAGACTTCTAAAAGTAATACTTTACTGCTTTAGCTCAAGTTACTATGAAGACTTAGCTACATAAAAATATAAAGAGGTGAAGACCCAGGGAACTCAGGGACCCCACCCAGCCAGAGACTCATGTTCCTTCTGGTTTGCACCTGCAACTGTAGTGGAGCCTATACTCTGGTTCCCCACCCACTCAGGCCACACCCATATGCAGCTTAACCCCCAAATGTTCTGACACATCCAGGATCACAGGAGCACAGGATCACAGGATCATGGGATCACAGACTTGCAGGAGGGAAAGGCTCAAGCAGAGACACCAAGGCCAGTTAACACCAGAGCTAACCAGATGGCAAAAGGCAAGTGCAAGAATATAAACATCAGAAACCAATACTACTTGGAAACATTAAAACCCAGTTCTCTCACCACAGCAAGCCCTAGATACCCCAACACACCTAAAAAGCAAGATTCAGATCTAAACTCGCATCTCATGAAGATGATAGAGGACTTTAAGTAGGACATAAATAACTGCCTTAAAGAAATACAGGAAAAAACAGGTAAACAAGTAGAAGATCTTAAAGAGGAAATACATAAATCTATCAAAGAAATACAGGAAAACATAATTGAACCAGTGAAGGAATTGAACAAAACTGTCCAGGATTTAAAACTGGAAATAGAAACAATAAAGAAAACACAAAGGGAGACAACTCTAGAGATGGAAAACCTAGGAAAGAGAGCAGGAGTCACAAATGCAAGTATCGCCAACAGAATATAAGAGATAAAAGAGAGAATATCAGATGTAGAAGATACAATAAAAGACATGGACACAACAAAGAAAATACAAAAAGCAAAAAACTCCTAACTCAAAACATTCAAGAAATCCAGGACACGATGAGAAGATCAAACCTAAGAATAATAAGTGTAGAGTGAGTAAAGATTCCCAACTGAAAGGTCCAGCATACATCTTCATAAAATTAAAGAAAACTTCCCTAATCTAAAGAAAGAGATGCCTATAAACATATAAGAAGTCTACAGAACACCAAACAGATGGGACCAGAAAAGAAACTCCTCTCATCACATAATGATTAAAATACCAAATACATAGAACAAAGAAAAAATATTAAAAGTGGTAAGAGAAAAATGTCAAGTAACATATAAAGACAGACCTATCAGTATTACACCAGACATCTCAACAGAGACTCCATAAACCAGAAAATCTTGGGCAGATGGCATACAGACCCTAAGAGAGCAAAAATGCCAGCCCAGGTAACTATACCCAGCAAAACTCTCAATTACAATAGATGGAGAAACCAAGGTATTCCATGACAAAACCAATCTAAATAATATTTTAACTAATTCAGCCCTACATAGGATAATAGAAGGAAAAACTCTAGCCCAAGGAGGGAAACTACACCCAAGAAAAAGCAAGAAAGTAATCTTCTCACAACAAACACAAAAGAAACACACAAACATAATTCCACCTCAACAATAAAAATAACTGGAAGCAACAGTCATTGGACTTTATATCTCTCAATATCAATGAATTCAACTGTCCAATAAAAAAGACATAGGGTAACAGACTGGATAGGTAAACAGAACCCAACATTTTGCTGCATACAGGAAACACACCTCAGTGACAAAGACAGACACTACCTCAGAGTAAAAGGTTGGAAACAATTTTTCAAGCAAATAGTCCTAAAAAACAAGCTGGAGTAGCCATTCTAATAAACAATAAAATAGATATTCAACCAACAGTTATCAAAAGAGATGAGAAAGGAACCTACATACTCATAAAAAACAAATCAACCAAAATGAACTCTCAATTCTGAATATCTCTGCCTCAAATGCAGGGTACCCACATTTGTAAAAGAAACATTACTGAAGCTCAAAGCACACATTGAATCTCACACAATAATAGTAGGAGACTTTAACACCCCACTCTCACCAATGGACAGATCATGGAAACAGAAACTAATCAAAGGCACAGTGAAACTAACAGAAATTACGAACCAAATGGATTTAACAGATAAATACAGAACATTTCTTCCAAAAAACAAAAGAATATACCTTTTTCTCAGCACCTCATGGTACTCAAAAATAGACCAAACAAAACAAACTTCATATACAAGAACATTGAATTAATCGCATGTATTCTACTGGACCACACAGACTAAGGATGGTCTTCAATAACAACAAAAACAACAGAAATCCCACATGCACATGGAAGCTGAACAACTCTCTACTCAATGATAACTTGGTCAGGGAAGAAATAAAGAAAGAAATGAAAGACTTTTTATAATTTAATGAAAATGAAGGCACAACATATCCAAACTTGTGGGATACAAGAAAAAGCAGTGGTAAGAGGAAAACTCATAGCCCTGAGTGCCTATAAAAACAACTTGGAGTGATCATACACTAGTCACTTAACAGCACACTTGAACGCTCTAGAACAAAAAGAATCAAATACACCAAAGAGGACTAGACTGCAGGAAATAATCAAATTCAGGGCTGAAATCAACCAAATAGAAACAAAAAGAACTATATAAAGAATCAACAAAACTGAAAGCTTATTCTTTGAGAAAATCAACAAGATAAATAAACTCTTAGCCAAACTAACTAGAGGGAACTAGACAGAATCCAAATTAATAAAATCAGGAATGAAACCAGAGACATAACAACAGAAACTGAGGAAATTCAAAAAATCATCAGATCCTACTAAGAGTCTATGCTCAACAAGACTGAAAAATCTAGATGAAAATGATGGTTTTCTAGACAGATAGCTAGTACCAAAGTTAAATTAGGATTGGATAAACCATCTAAACAGTCTGATAACTCTAAGGAAATAGAAGCAGTCATTATAAGTCTCCCAACCGAAAAAAAAAAGCCCAGGACCAGAAAGTTTTAGTACAGAATTCTATCAGACCTTCAAAGAAAACCTGATATCAATACTTCTCAAACTATTCCACAAAATAGAAACAGAAGGAACACTACCAAATTCTGTCTATGAAGCCATAGTTAGACTGATACCTAAACCACACAAAGACCCAACAAAGGAAGAGAACTTCAGACCAATTTCCTTTATGAATATCGATGGAAAAATACTCAATAAAATTCTCCCAAACCAAATCCAAAAGTACATCAAAACAATCATTCACCACGATCAAGTAGGCTTCATCGCAGAAATGCAAGAATGGTTCAATATACAGAAACCCATAAATGTAATCTACTAGATAAACAACCTCAAATAAAAAAACCACATGATCATCTCATTAGATGCTGAAAAAGCCCTTGAAAAAATACAACAGCCCTTCATGTTAAAAGTATTGGAGAGATCAGGAATTCAAGGTCTCTATGTAAACATAATAAAAGCAATATACAGCAAACCAGTAGCTAACATCAAACTAAATGGAGAAAAACTCAAAGCAATCCCATTAAAATCAGGGCCAAGACAAGGCTGCCCACTCTCCGCCTACTTATTCAATATAGTACTCAAAGTTGTAGCCTGAGCAATTAGACAACAAAAGGAGATCAAAGAGATACAAATTAGAAAGGAAGAAGTCAAAATATCACTATTTGCAGATGATCTGATAGTATGCTTAAGTGACCCCAAAAGTTTCACCAGAGAATTTCTAAATCTGATGAACAACTTCAGTAAAGTGGCCGGATATAAAATTAACTCAAACAAATCAGTAGCCTTCCTCTACTCAAAGGATAAACAGGCTGAGAAAGAAATTATGGAAATGACACCCTTCATAATAGTCATAAACAATATAATATATCTTGGCTCTAACCAAACAAGTGAAAGATCTGTACAACAAGTCTCTAAAGAAAGAAAGAAAGAAAAACCTCAGAAGATGGAAAGATCTCCCATGCTCATGGGGCCATCTTACCGAAAGCAATCTACAGATTCAATGCAATCCTCATCAAAAGTCCAACTCAATTCTTCACAGAGATAGAGCAATTCTCAAATTCAATTGAAATAATGAAAAACCCAAGGTAGCAAAAAACTATTCTCAAGAATAAAAGAACTTTTGGGGGAATGACCATCCCTGACCTCAAGCTGTACTACAGAGCAATAGTGATAAACACACACACACACACACACACACACACACACACACACACACACACGGTATTGGTACAGAGACAGGTAGGAAGATCAATGGACTGGAACTGAAGATCCAGAAATGGACCCACACACCTGTGGTCACTTGATCTTTGAAAAAGAAGCTAAAACCATCCAGTGAAAAAAAGACAACATTTTCAACAAATGATGATGTTCTGACGGTCAGTACATAGAATGATGCAAATTGATCCATTCTTATCTCTGTGTACAAAGCTCAAGTCCAAGTAGATAAAGGGCCTTCACATAAAACCAGATACACTGAAACTAATAGAAGAAAAAAATAGGAAAGAGCCTTGAACAGATAGGCAAAAGGGAAAATTTCCTGAACAGAATACCAATGGCTTATGCTCTAAGATCAAGAATCAACAAATGAGACCTCATAAAATTGCAAAGCTTCTGTAAGCCAAAGGACACTATCAGTAGGATAAAAAGGCAAAGAGACTGAGAGGAGATCTTTACCAATCCTACACCTGATAGAGGGATAATATCCAATATATATAAAGAACTCAAGAAGTTAGACTCCAGAGAACCAAATAACTCTGTTAGAAAATGGGATACATAGCTAAACAAAGAATTGTCAACTGAGGAATCTTGAATGGCCAAGAAGCACCTAAAGAAATGTTCATCCTTAGTCGTCAGGGAAACGCAAATCAAAACGACCCCGAGATTCCACCTCACACCAATCAGAATGGCTAAGATCAAAACTGCAGGTGACAGCAGATGTTGGCAAGGATGTGGAGAAACTCCTCCATTGCTGGTAGGACTGCAAGCTGGTAAAACCACTTTGAAAATCAATCTAGTGGTTCCTTAGAAAATTGGAAATACTTCTACCTGAAGACCTATCTATACCACTCCTGGGTATATACATAAAAGATGCCCCAACATATCATAAGGACATATGTTCCACTATGTTTATAGCAGCCTTATTTATAATAGCCAGAAGCTGGAAAGAATCCAGAGGTCCCTCAACAGAAGAGTCGATACAGAAAATATGGTATATTTACACAATGGAGTACTACTCAGCTACTAAAAACAATGACTACATGATATTTGCAGGCAAATGGATAAACTAGAAAATATCATCCTGAGTGAGGTAACCCAATCACAAAAGAACACACATGGTATGTGCTCACTGATAAGTTTATATTAGCCCAAAAGCTCACAAAGCCCACGTACAACCCACCATATGGAGCTTAGGAGGAAGGAAGACCAGGGTGTGGATACTTCAGTCTTGCCTAGAGGTGGGGACCAGAATGATTGCAGGAAGTGGAGGGAATGGGAACCTGGAAGGGAGAGAGGAGGGGGAGGGAAAAAAAGGGAGTAGGATCAGGTACTGGAGGGGACAGGAAAGAGGTACACAGGGTCAGAAAATCAAATAAAAATATGTAGCAGTGGTGAATGAAGAACTGGGGTTAGCCACTGGAGAGTCCCAGACTTCAGGGAAGCAAGAGGCTCCCAGGACCCAATGAGGATAACTTTAGTGCAGCAAAGGGGAGATAAAACTTGTTGAGAACACCTCCAGTAGATAGGCACAGCCCTCAGTCAAGGGATGGGGCCACCCACTCATCTCAAAGTTTTTAACCAAGATATGTTCCTGTCCAAAGGAAAGACAGGGACAAAATGGAGCAGAGACTGGAGGAAGGGCCATCCAAGGACTGACCCACCTGGGGATCCATTTCTACTTTTAAGTAATCCATCATTTTGCTTGGTTTCTAGATGATGAAATGGACTAACTCACATTTTCAAAACTACAGAGACTGACAATGAAATCTCATCTGTGTGATGATTTGAAACAATTAGTGTTAATTAGAATTACTTACACATCACGATCACCTTCAATAGCATAACGTAAAGCAGTCCAACCAAATAAATCTTTCAAATTTATGTCGACACCTTGTTGAAGAATAAGGTTGACCATAACTGGCGAGTCGCATCTTACAGCATACATGAGAGAATTTCTAAAATAAAAATAACTTCAGTTACAAACCTTAATAATAAATAAATAAAACCTTAATAAAATAAACCTTAATAAATAAAACCTTAATAAGTTACTTACATTTAAAAAGTATTGGATACACTTTGCCAATTAGCTTGCTCAACTGTATAAAATTATTAATAGACATAATTATTTTGTGAGATCTAGTATTCAACACTATAAGTTATCTTCGAAGCTAAAAAGACGTAACACTCTAGGAGACTTCTTTCCCATTACTCTATTACATAGGAGGATCCCCAAGTCAGTGTTCTTTGATGGACAACTATGGTACTAAGAAAACTTTATCTGAAGTACACTAAGATTTAGGAGATTTCCCCATTCATTCCATGGCTTAATGTGATGTCTTGCAATTTATACTTACATCTAGTAAGCGATATTATTTGTATGATTAATATAATAGCAATAACAATATAAAATTATATTGATAATAGTGGCAAAGATAGTTATAACGAGAGACCAGATCTTTCAGGTTCAGATTCCATTTTAGAGAACCTAACCTAAGGTTGACTAACAAGCTGGCACCTAGCACCGATTTCCAGGTTACTCCCCAACAGATCTAAACCTCCAGGTTACAAGCCTTCCCCTGGCACTTCACTTCCTAACAACCACAAATCAGGAAAAAAGCAGAAGCTAAGTTTACAGTTTGGCTCCAGCAGCAGTCAATTATGTTAAAGGCCATAATGGCCCCCCAATCAAATGTGTGCCAGGTTAGAAATCCCCTTGCTTGTTTTCTTGCCTCTATAAATGCTTTCCTGAAACTAAGCTCAGGGCCTCACCTTCCCAGCCTGCTGTGTCAGGGTTGGCAGGGGCCCAAGCTCCAGCTTGTGATAAAGAAACCCTGATGCACTTGCATTGGAGTCAGCTCCTTTTGGGCCTTTTGGGATTAATGAACAATTCCTGGCACAACAATAACCTTCAGTTAATGATGCTGACAGGCACTGAGGTAAAACATATATAAACATTTTTTCAATCAGGGACTCAATATGAATGTTTCACTATGTTGATCAGGCTGACGTCAAACTCTGTCTCTGCCCATGCCTCTGTCTCCTGAGTAAGAGGATTAAAAGTATGCAACACCCCAGCCAGCTCTCTTATGAATAGTCTTACGACCACTCTTCATGTGTATTATTACATTTTTAATGTATTGGAGATGTGTTTTCCCTGACTCAGCCATACAACACTGGGAAGTGATACTAGCCAAGACCTGTAGAGCGCTGGCTATCAGTATGGCAGCAAAACATGACATCATCCATGTGGTGCTGGTTTGAGACATAAAGAATGCAAACGTCATAGGATTGTGGAGATTTACACCAAGGTTTCAGGAGAAAAAAATATAAACCTATGAGGCCAGGCAATGAATAGCAGGCTGGAATTTCCTGCATAGATCTCGTAATTGAGTTTTATTTTGAGTTGTAACTGACGTCTAAGTTACAGTGGAGACCTTAGGGTGTTGGGGAGTTCTCCCACATTCTCCCAATCACGGGGATACTATGGAATGCTTTCTCTGCCAAGATAAAGAATGCATTCTGAGGTCTTGACCCAAAATAAATCTTCCCTCCATTAATTTGCCTCTGTCGTGTATACCTATATGAAAGGTAACTAACATACAATGATTTTTTTTTACTTTTATATTTAATATATAATTTTCTAAACAAAGGTGTATTAAAACAAGATTAATACATTTTGGCTAATACAAGATTATATGTACTAATATCAGATTAAAAACTAAAGAAATCAGTCAATATTAATAAGAAGAATATGAACCTTATATATCACTCACTCTAAGTTACTGAAATTCTAATTTGGGAGTGGTGGCGCACGTATTTAATTCCAGCCCTTGGGAGGCAGAGGCAGGTAGATTTCTGAGTAAAGACAGAGTTCTAAGACAGTCAGAGCTACACAGAGAAACCTTGTCTCAAAAATAAATAAATAAATAAATAAATAAATATAAATAAAGTAATCCTACCTAACATTTAATATATGTTGCTTTCCAGTATATTTCTGTAAGTTAATCTTAGTGTTCCTATTAGTGTACTATTTTCATGTGCATGGCTGCATCCATTGAAAGGTTTTATGAATCAAGCGACTCTACCTCCTATGTGAGTCAACTGCATGCACACTTGCTTCCATCTTTACTAAGAATTGTGCCATCTTCAGTCTGTTCTCCCTGAGAGCAAGCAAGAGTGGTGTGAGGTTATCCTGTAAAACAACAAAATAAACTTACATTTTGCAAAAACCCAATAGGCATGTTGGCATTCAGTCTAGGCTCCACCCCACAGTTACCTGGCACAGCCAGGTGTGCCTGACTCACTGTAACCAGGGCTGCTCACCCATCCTCTCTCTCTCTCTTGCTCTCTTGCCTTCTTGCTCTAGCTCTGTCCTCTCCCTCCTGTTCCCTCTCCCCCCGTTTCCCTCCCCCCTCTCTCTCCACATGCTCATGGCCAGCCTCTACTCCTCTCTCTCTCCTCTCTTCTCTCTCCCCTCTCTCTCCTCCCCTCTCTCCTCCTCTCTCACTCCTCTCCTCTCCCCTCTCTCTTCTCTCTCCTCTCTCTCCCCTCTCTCTTCTCTCTCCTCTTTCTCCCCTCTCCCTCTCTCCTTTCTCTCCCCTCTCCCTCTCCCCTTTCTTCCCCCTCTCCCTCTCCCTCTTCCTCTCCCTCTCTCCCTCCCCCTCCCCCTGCCCCTCCCCCCCTCTGCTTGGGACTCCACTCCACCACCTCTGCCACTGCCCTACCCAGCTGGCGTTTCATGCTGTAGGCATGAGTGCACACACAGCCCTGCGCTGTCTTTGCTGCTGCTGTCCTGTCGTCTCCCCTGGACAGCGAGGGCAGAGATAGGCCCCCACGCTGTCTGGCCTATTGTGGCGCTCCTTGAGGCCTGCAGGTTTCAGGCTATGAGCACGTGTGTCTAGCCCAGGATGCAGCATGGATGTGCCTGGTGCCTCAGCTGTGCGTGCGTATGTACCGTTTCTCACTTTGTGAACCAGCACAGGTCGGAAATGGAACATTCTCAGTTCTTTCCTGAGGGATCGGTGCTGCTTGCCCATAGTCCACAGAGCAGAGCCAGGGCTGCTTGGTGCTCCTAACAACCCCAGCCGGTTCCCATGGCATACACCGCTCTCAACTCGACCAGCTCAGTCTGTAGCGCAGGACTGAATCCACCCATACACACTCACTTTCAGTCCCCATGCCATGATCTCATGCCACCACTGTCAGCTTTCTGGTTTCTTTCCATTCTGATCCACATCAACTCTAAGCCAAGTGTACACTAGTCAAAACTGCCGCTTGTCTCTGTATGTGTGTCTTCATGTGTTTTCCTCTGCTAATGCAACCTATAAAAGTCACTTAACAAGATAAGGGTTTTGATCTATGCAGCCTTGATAATGACTTTTAAACAATATATGGTTAAAGATCACTACCTTTTATAAGTATATGTTTACCAGTTTTTGCTACTGCCATTAAGTTATAGGTACTCTATTGATTGTCTAATAGATTATACTTAATAGATACTCCTCTCAATCTTGTCAGAAATCTGCTAAATTCAGTAATATTTAAACTTGTAACAGGCAGAGACTCCCAAAGCCTGACAGAAACTCCACAAGGTCTCCAAGAAGATATGGACACAGCGGCAAGAGTCTTCCTGGATTGTGGTATGATAACCATTGAGCAACACTGCTGTTGCCTTGCCCACTGCCAGGGCTTGGTCTATACTGTGCACAAAACAAGATACCCTGAGAGTCAAATGTCTCATACTGCCTGAGTCAAGGTGAATCATTTCTCATTTCGCACATCTATTCCACAGAGAAAAAGCTTTTCATCTTCTGGGCTTGAAAGCCAGATTGACTCCACCCAAGTTGCCTTGGAGACCACAGGGACCTGGAAACTGTTTAGGTAGTGTACCATAGATAAAACTCTGTCATTTTTAACTAATACATGACTCGTAAAATATAATTTATTCTTTCCCAGATTTCTGACTACGTTGACAGCTAAAGTAACTGTAGCTTGACAGCTAGAAAACAGATCTAACTCCTTACCCTAAGGTAGTCATCTTATTTGCTAGCTGATAAATCTATTCACTAGCTAAAACTACCAGATCTCTTATCAAAGACAGACAGGTCTTCCTTGCTCTCAGGCTTCACGATAAACGATACACAAGTTCAGGTGTAAGTTTTCACAGATGTCACCTGTTACTTCCTTACCTAAAACTCAAGTTTCCAGTAGCTAAATGCTTCATATTTCCTCTTCTTGCTATGCCACTGTCCTAACACTACTTGAGTTCTTATAAATTTGCCTAACCCTAACAAAAGATTCCACTATATGATCCAACTGTATAGTCACAAATTAAAATTTTAAGTTTTCTTTGTCTTTTACATTTCTCAAGTTAAACTATATGATCAACTATATCTACAAGGTCAAAGTTTTGAGTGTCCTTTGCCTCTCAATTATGAACTTAAAATTGTTTCTCATTATGTATATTCAGTCGCCTAGACAGAAGGAAAAAGCCCTTTTAGTTCCCTCTGCTCCATGAAAGGTTTTTGTCTTCTCTAAGCTTATCTTAAAGACTGTCCATGTTGTTAACAAATGTATATCTTCTGTAAACTTATAAGCTACAGGAAACCCACTCAGACCTACCTCTCATGGACCAAACTGACTCCATCCAGATAAGTACATCTGCTTATCAGTATCCTAAAGTTCCCACTTTCTACCTACTCCAGAGGGTAGGATTCCTCTCCTGTTCCTGGAATTGGGACTCCCTCATCCCAACCACTAAGACCTAAGGGTTCAAATATACAGGAAACCACTCAGATCTATCTCTCATGGACCAAATAGATTCCATCCAGATAAATACACTTACCTATTCTTCTCCTGTTCCTGGGATTGGGATTCATCTCTCCCCCAACTACCAAGAACTCAGGGTTTCAAATGTACACCTAAGAAAAAATTTCTTTCTCCCAAACACGCGTGTGTGGTGTGTGTGTGTGTGTTTCAGCATCTTGTCAAGTCCAGGCATTTACTATATCCAGGACAGCTCCAGAGAAGCAACCACAAGATGTTCCAATCTTCTCTCACAGACACAAACTCTTCTACTGGACCTGCTCCTTCTGATCTACCCATAGATAATTCCACAGACCTTGGACACCAAGGAAACAGCCAATTCTCCTAAGACTGGACCAACATCCCCACACTCATTTTCCTAGGTTCCCCAGAGACACATTGCCCCCAAATCAGCAGGAAGTAGCTAAAGATCACAATGACTTTACTCCTGCTCCACCATCACCTCCTTCTAATTTTTTCCTTTTTTAATTAAACCAAAACATAGGCATGTTGGGATTTAGCCTGGGCTCCTCCTCACAGTTATCTGGCAATAGCCAGGTGTGCCTGACTCATTATAAAAGGAGCTGCTCTCTCTCTCTCTCTCTCTCTCTCTCTGCCTTCTCTCAACTCCCTTTTCTTTGCCCTGATGCCCTGAATAAACTATACTACACCATCCATGTGGCTAGCCCTCAGGGGAAAGAGATGCCTCAGCATGGGCCCACAAAGGCACCCCCTTCCCCAACACCTGACTGCACTTCCACCAAACATATTCCTTCTCTTCCTTATATTTTTATAAAACACAACAATAAACATAGGAAACAGACAAAGAATAAAGATGGGCTGGAAAGATGGCTCAGCAGTTAAGAGCACCAACTGTTCTTCCAGAGGTCTTGAGTTCAATTCCCGGCAACCACATGGTGGCTCACAACCATCTGTAATCGGATCTAATGCCCTCTTCTGATGTGTCTGAAGACAGCAATGGTGTACATAAAATAAATAAATAAATCTTTAAAAAAGAAAAGAAAAAAAAAGAGTGAAGATGTGGCCTCCAGACACAAGGGATAAAAGAGAGGACATTAAAAACTATCCTTCCTGTCTCGCCCTTCTATGCTTTCATGTATGCTATACCTTCTCTTTGAAATGTTGCCTCTTTTCTACAGTTGTGACTTGAACCTCTGTCCTCTCCTTAACTTCCTTTGAAAGAGTTTTGCTTCTATAAAATTTTGCTCCCCTTATTACATTTATCTTGGTATTTTAGGGTCATGTAATTGCTTCCATATAAACCTCAGTTCTTGAGGACAGGGGATGTATCTTTATCTCAAACAATCACGAACATAGTAGCAAAAGTTTTCATTGCTTTATTGAATTAATGAACTAAACTTATCATCATGTATAGAGCCAAAAAAATTTTCCATTGCTGCAATAGAAAGGCTTTATGATCAGCTGTTTTACCACTCTAGTCTGTGGCATGAACCTGGGGGAGCAAGACCTAAAAGTGAGGTGACTAAAGTCTCATGCAATAGTCAACTTTATTCAGAGAAACAGACAATTTAGTTATTTTTATTGGATATTTTATTTATTTACATTTCAGATGCCATCCCCTTTCTCCATTTCCCCAACCCCAGAAAACCTCTATCCCATCCTCTCTCCTCCTTTTTGCTTTTATACCATTTTAATTACATGCAAGTATTAATTAAGGTCAGTTCTAGGTTGAGGAACTAGCAATACAATAGATGCAAATAGTCAAGGAACAAGCAAGACAGTAAACACAAATAGTCAAAGAACAAGCAAGGCAATAAACAAAGTTCTATGATCATTCCCAGGAACATTCTTTCTAAGGGCTTATCAGGATGACCAAAATATCTGAGCCTACTTCGCTGTCCTAGCCCAAAGTCCTTTTCATGTCTGAAGCCTACTTCTTTGTTCTAGCCTAAGATTTAGATTCCTGCCTGAAATTACTTCTTTGTTCTAGCCTAAGATTTAGATTTCTTCCTGTAATTACTTCTTTGTTCTAGCCTAATGTCAGATTCCTGCCTGAAGCCCACTTCCTTGTCCTTCGCCAATGTCATATTCCTGTCAAGCTGCCCATTTCCTTGTCATTGGCCAATGGCAGATTCTTGCCAAGCAGCCTCAAAAGTTCTCCATTTCTCCTTTTTTATTTCATAAACAAGACTGAGCCTGTCTTAGGTCATTCTGACATGAATGCCTTCCTTACCCATCATAGAAAGTGCATTATCAAAAGCAATGCACTTCTGTCTTAGACTGATAAGGCTCTGTGCAGAATCTTACCTGGAAACAGACTAGTTATATTTTGAGGGTTAAGAAGAGTCACATGAGTAAAGTGGCCAACCACAAGGACAAACCACACATGGCAAAAACATGTTTTTCCACAGAGGCATATGAATAATAACAGCTGAAGAAAATTCATGCCTACTTATTACACTTGGAGAAGCACAAAACACATTCCAAGAACAATTTTATGTTTTGTTTTCATGGAGTTTTCTCACAAGCATTCAGAATTTTCACATGATTCCATATTGGACTGAGTTCTAACAATTAGTTATTATAGAATGTGAAAATACCATGCATTGTATGTAACACTAGTTTTGGCTTAATTTTCATTTGGCAATGCATTTTGAGCCAACTGTTAGCATTTGAACAAGTCAGTTGAAGAAAATGTTGAAACTTTTCTACTAACTTAGACACTACATTCAGGTCATGAGGACACTACATTCATCTGCTTGCAGATGTGAAAGCAAGTTCTCAGACAGTAACTGTGCCTTCCACTCAATCTTCTGCAAGGCTAATTAACTAATTAGAAATTCAACAATTGTAAAGAGTTTGGAATATCACAGTTGAGAGCAAATTATTTTAAGCAATCTTCATCTCTCTTAATGGACATGTATTTTCTGTGTGTGAGCTGACATATTTTGATCACTAGGTAAAGTTCTATTACAAACAGACATCTAGCCCACACCAACCAAAAAGCTAAGAGTGTCATTAGATAGCATCTGAGGCCTATAGCTGGTTCTCCCCACTTCACTTTAACCATTCTCCTGCTGTTTCTATGAATGAATGTGAAGAACATCTTTATTTATGCTGTCTTTGTTCTATTACTATAAACATTTCATGAAACTGCTTCCATTTTGGAACATTTAGGATAGGAATTTAGGGTGACCTAAATCTGTGTTCCTGAACCATGGTCATTTATATTTTGATCTAATATAAATTATCTCTCACTATCTTTAATGTAAGTGTTGTACTCTATATCAATACAGGACCCCAGAAGTCAATCTTAGTCTCCCACTCCACATGGGTCACTACAAAAAATTGACTTGTAATTAGATCTAGCATCTTCAAAAGGACTTTAAATCCTTCTTACTAAGTGGCCTGTGGATTTTCTGATATTATAAGTTGAAGGCTGTCTTTATTATTAAAAAGCTCAGGACAAAATGTTTTTTCACTGTTAACAATAATAGAGTACCCTAGTATTACTGTTCTTTTTGAGGGGTTCAGGATCTCAATTGTAGCCCAGAGTGGCCTGAACTCATGCTCCACCTGCTAGAGCTTCCTAAGTGCTAAGATAAACAGGTATATGCACTTATCCTGGATGGTCTAATATTTTTAATGCATGATTACTATGGCACTATTTTAATTACTATTTACAGTTACTTTTCATTTTGATCAAAGTATAAGTCATAAATTAAAAGCCAATGACTTTTCAATGAAATTCTAATAATGATATAGATACATAGATATATACTTTATAATCTAACAAAGGCCACTAAATAGCTTATACTATTTAAAGGGTAATGTGAAAGAGAAAACAAAAAATGTTCTTTGCAGTATGCCTCTTGTCTGTCTGGTTAGTGTAACTAACCAAACAAGACTTGCAGATATTCCAATGGGAGTTTCATTATTTACAGTATAAACAAGAGAAACATTTGCTATGCTGGAGATGACACATAAGGTCATGAGCATGCTCAGCAAGCACCCGCAATGAAACTACATTCCAAGCCCAAGAATTGTTTTAAACATTTGTTTAAGATTTTTTTTAAATTCTTATCCTCTAGGATGTCTGTTTGTTCACATGTAAGTATTTGCATGTACATGTGGGTACCTGTGAAAGCCAGAAGAAAGGGTCAGATTTCCATGGTACTGAAGTTACAGGTGGTGGTAAGCTGCCTGACTTAGGTGCTGGGACCTGAACTCTGGACCTCTGGAAGAACAGCCAGTAATTTTTATCTGCCAAGCCATATCTCAAGCTCTGGTCAGGAAAGCTTTCAACATGCCAATTTAATATAATGTTGAAAACCCAGAAACTTATATCACAATATTCCATAAATAAAGGGCTGTAGATTCAAATACTAACATAGAACAACTGCATGACACAAAGAAATACTCAAATGGATTCCTTGCAGAGTGGGTCTCAGATAATGGACGTGCTCTCTGCCCAGGCACAAATCAGTCAGATGAAATCATAAAAGACTGGATTTGATTCTCTAAGAGACCTCAAAGTCCAGGTTTCTGTAGAATTTTAAAGTTAAGTTTGTGGACTATTTCTACCTTTATTGATAGTGTGTTTACCAATAGATGATTATTTTAAAACCATTTACATGTAAAATACTTTTATAAAAATCAGGTATCAAATTTAATTTAAAATAAAAATTGCCTATTCTGAAAATTTCCTGGTACTTGATTTATAGTCTGTACATATTTAACTCTCCCAGTGAATAATTCGTTGCACAGAACAGCTAAAGCTAAATTATTGAAAGGATTTTTAATCACCGTTATTACTCTTAGGTTTTCAGTATTTACAACTGCAGTTCCGGAACTAACAGCCCTTCCCAGTGCCAGCCTCCTTTCTCTAGAGAGTGCGTTCACATCACAGTAGTTATTGGTAATGACACTTGCTGCTCCCCATCCCCTTCCATGCTTAGGGCTATAGGCATATACTGTGAACACCACCCCCATTTTCAGAAAGCTTTAGAGATGCTGAAACTGTCACATGGGCTCTGATTCCCTCTGATTCCTTTTATAAACCACCAGGGTGTGGCCCTGGTGCTGGACCTGACCTCTCCCTGGACCCATGTGCCCCACACCCTCCACCCTAGTCCTCTCTGTCATGGCATTAATTCTAAGAAATCTCTCTTCCAGAGTCATCAGTCTCAGCATCTCTCCTGAATGCTGGCTGTGCTGGCTGAATTTGTGTCAACACAAATTATAGTCATCTGAGAGGAGGAAATCTCAACTGAGAAAATGCCTCCTTAAGGTGGGGCTGAGAGTCAGCCTGTATGTAGAACGATGTCATAATTAGTGATTGATGGGGGAGGGGCCAGCCAATTCTGAGTGGTGCCATCACTGGACTGGTGGTGCTGAGTTCTATAAGAAAGCAGGTTGCATAGCCTGCAATGAGCAAGCCTGTACCCAGCACTCCTCAATGGCCTCTGCATCAGCTCCTGTCTCCAGGTTACTGCTCTATTTGAGTTCCTATGCTGGGTTCAATGATGAACAACAATGTAAAAGTGAAAGCCAAATAAACCTTTCCCTCCCCTCAGCCTGCTTTTGGTCATAGTGATTTGTTGCAGCAATAGAAACCCTAACTGAGACACCAGCCCTCTTGAACTAAGAGACTCAGATCCTCTACTGAAATGCATAACCCTTTAGGGATCTCCCCCTTTTCTTGCTGCTCCCTCCATATCCAGCATAGGCTCCTTCCTTGAACCAGTGAGTCTTTCACATCTTTGGGAGCCTGTTCATCTCTGAATCAAGAAAATCCCATGCTGAGTCACATACCTCCATGTCCAGTCCAGAACTGTTGCTCAGACCATTTTAACATTTTGTATTTTGGGGTAACAGTGACAATGCTCTCCACCACACCACACCACCCCCACAGCACAGCTGCTCAATCATAGCTCAGTACTTTCTGTGGCTTTCAAATAAGAGGGTTACAACTATCCTTGTACTCTACAACAACACTCTTCAAAGAATAACACTTTCCACTGTCCACCCAGACAGACTACCTTTAGGAGCTGATGCACCCACAAATATATCTCTCTGTCTTCAAACTTCTCTGTGTGTGCCACTTTGGTACAAGTGAAAGTGATACCATGTCCTTACTTTAATAATGTTTGATATAATTGTTAATTTACCCAGATCCCCTGCCTTATTGTAGTAAAATTTTTAAAAAACATACAAGTTTTTCTCACTGTCTTTGTAAAATAATTGTCTTATTCAATATAATTTGGGTGAAAGAGATCTAATTCTAAAATAACAACAAAGGAAGCCCTCAATTTTGGGAACACTGATATTTTAAACATATATTTAATGCCTGAGGCAGACTCTTTATTTATAGGTATTAAAAAGGTCAAATCAGGCCCCTGCCTGGTCCTTTGGGCTGAAGCAGACACAGAGTCGGTCTGCTCCTGTCCTGTGGAGAAACTGAATCCTGGGTCATCCAGGAGCCACTGCACTCAGAGCAGCTGGTAAGAACTCCATCTCACTCCCTAAGCCCCAGAGAAACATCTGGGAGCCAGGGACATTCAGGGCACAGCAGCTACCCAAACCC
>NW_021604604.1:136698-179419 GCF_004785775.1 Grammomys surdaster
CTTCCCTTCCGCCCCTGCCTGGTCCTTTGGGCTGGTGCAGACACAGAGTCAGTCTGCTCCTGTCCTGTGGAGAAACTGAATCCTGAGTCATCCAGGAGCCACTGCACTCAGAGCAGCTGAAACTGAATCCTGAGTCATCGAGGACCCACTGCACTCAGAGCAGCTGAGGAGCCACTGCACTCAGAGCAGAAGGATTTCCAGATCCAAGAGGTGGCCTGAGTCCCAGGAGTTCTTCCACCCAGGAGATTAGGAGCATAAGACCACAGAGACATCTGGACTCCGAAGAGCTCTGCAATAAGCAAGATAACTGGAAATACAGACTCCAGTCTTACACAATGAGGGCAAGTAACACTAGAGTTAACCAGATGGCGAAAGGCAAGTGCAAGAACATAAGCAACAGAAACCAAACTTTCTTGGCATCATCAGTGCCCAGTTCTCCCAATATAGCAAGCCCTGAACACCCCATCACACCTGAAAAGCAGGATTCAGAATTAAAATCACTTCTCATGATGATGATAGAGGATTATAAGAAGGACATAAGTAACTCCCTTAAAGAAATACAGGAGAGTTCAAGTAAACAGATAGAAGCCCTTAAAGAGGAATCACAGAAATCCCTTAAAGAAATGCAAGAAAACACAAAGAAGGAATTAAACAAAAACATTCAGGATCTGAAAATGGAAATAGAAACAATAAAGAAAGTTCAAAGGGAGACAACCATGGAGATAGAAAACCTAAGAAAGAGATCAGGAGTCACAGACGAAAGCATCAACAACCGAATGCAACAGATAGAAGAGAGAATCTCAAATGCAGAAGATACGGTGGAAAATATTGACACAGTTGTCAAAGAAAATGCAAAATGCAAAAAACTCCTAACTCAAAACATCCAGGAAATCCAGGACACAATAAGAAGACCAAACCTAAGGATAATAGGTATAGATGAGAATGAAGATTCCCAACTTAAAGGGCCAGTAAATATCTTCAACAAAATTATTGAGGAAAACTTCCCTAACCTAAAGAACAAGATGCCCATAAACATACAAGAAGCCTACAGAACACCAAATAGACTAGACCAGAAAAGAAATACCTCCCGTCACATAATAATCAAAACATCAGATGCACAAAACAAAGAAAAAATACTAAAAGCAGTAAGAGAAAAAGGTCAAGTAACATATAAAGGCAGACCTATAAGAATTACACCAGACTTCTCACCAGAGACTATAAAAGCCAGAAGAGCCTGGACTGACATCATACAGACCCTAAGAGAACACAAATGCCAGCCCAGATAACTATACCCAGCAAAACTCTCAATCACTATAGATGGTGAAACCAAGATATTCCATGACAAAACCAAATTTGCACAATATCTTCCCACAAACCCAGCACTTCAAAGGATAATTGATGGAAAACGCCAACACAAGGAGGGAAACTACAACCTAGAAAAAGCAAGGAAGTAATCTTCCAACAACCCCAAAAGAAGATAACTATACAAACATACCTTTACCTCTAAAAACAAAAATAACAGGAAGCCACAATCATTTTTCCTTAATATCTCTTAACATCAATGGTCTCAATTCCCCAATAAAAAGACGCAGACTATCAGACTGGATACACAAACAAGACCCAGAATTTTGCTGCATACAAGAAACACACCTCAGTGACAAAGACAGACACTACCTCAGAATAAAAGGGTGGAAAACAATTTTCCAAGCCAATGGTCCCAGGAAACAAGCTGGAGTAGCCATTCTAATATCAAATAAAATCGACTTTCATCCAAAATTAATCAAAAAAGATAAGGAAGGACACTTCATACTCATGAAAGGAAAAATCTACCAAGGTGAACTCTCAATTCTGAACATCTATGCTCCAAATGCAAGAGCACCTACATACATAAAAGAAACTTTACTAAAGCTCAAAACACACATTACACCTCACACAATAATAGTGGGGGATTTCAACACCCCACTCTCAGCAATGGACAGATCATGGGAACAGAAACTAAACAGAGACACTTTGACATTAACAGAAGTTATGAACCAAATAGATTTAACAGATATCTATAGAACATTTCATCCTAAAACAAAAGAATATACCTTTTTCTCAGCACCTCATGGTACCTTCTCCAAAATAGACCATATAATTGGTAACAAAACAACCTCTACAGATACAAAAAGATTGAAATAATCCCTTGCATCTTATCAGATCACCAGGGACTAAGACTGGTCTTTAATAATGAGAAAACCAATGGAAAACGCATGTGCACATGGAAACTGAACAACTCTCTACTCAATGATGACTTGGTCAAGGAAGAAATAAAGAAAGAAATTAAAGACTTTTTAGAATTCAGTGAAAATGAGGACACATCATACCAAAACTTGTGGGACTCCATGAAGGCAGTGATAAGAGGAAAACTCATAGCTCTAAGTGCCTACAAAAAGAAACTGGGAAGAGCACACACTAACAACTTGACTACACAACTAAAAGCTCTAGAACAAAAAGAAGCAAGTACACCCAGGAGGAGTAGAAGGCAGGAAATAATCAAACTCAGGGCTGAAATCAACCAAATAGAAACAGAAAGGACAATACAAAATATCAATAAAACCAGGAGCTGGTTCTTTGAGAAAATCAACAAGATAGATAAACCGTTAGCCAGATTAACCAGAGGGCACAGAGACAGTATCCAAATTAATAAAATCAGAACTGAAAAGGGAGACATAAAAACAGAAACTGAAGAAATTCAAAAAAATCATCAGATCCTACTACAAAGGCCTATACTCAACAAAACTGGAAAACCTGGATGAAATGGACAATTTCCTAGACAGATACCAGGTACCAAAGTTAAACCAGGAGCAGATAAACCATCTAAATAGTCCCATAACCCCTCAGGAAATAGCAGCAGTCATTAAAAGTCTCCCCACTAAAAAAAGCCCAGGACCAGATGGTTTTAGTGCTGAATTCTATCAGACCTTCAAGGAAGACCTAATACCAATTCTCTTCAAACTATTCCACAAAATAGAGACAGAAGTAACACTACCCAATTCGTTCTATGAAGCTACAATTACACTCATACTCAAACCCCACAAGGACCCGACAAAGAAAGAGAACTTCAGACCAATCTCCCTTATGAACATCGATGCAAAAATACTCAATAAAATTCTAGCAAACCAAATCCAAGAACACATCAAAACAATCATCCATCATGATCAAGTAGGTTTTATCCCAGGAATGCAGGGATGCTTCAATATTCGGAAATCCATCAATGTAATCCACTATATAAACAAACTCAAAGAAAAAAAACCACATGATCATATCACTAGATGCTGAGAAGGCATTTGACAAAAGTCAACATCCCTTCATGATAAAAGTCTTGGAAAGATCAGGAATTCAAGGCCCCTACCTAAACATAGTAAAAGCAATTTACAGCAAACCAGTAGCCAACATCAAGCTAAATGGAGAGAAACTTGAAGCAATCCCACTAAGATCAGGGACTAGACAAGGTTGCCCACTCTCCCTCTACCTATTCAATATAGTACTGGAAGTCTTAGCCAGAGCAATTAGACAGCAAAAAGAAGTCAAAGGGATACAAATAGGAAAGGAAGAAGTCAAAATATCACTATTTGCAGATGATATGATAGTATACTTAAGTGACCCCAAAACTTCCACCAAAGAACTCCTAAACCTGATAAACAACTTCAGCAAAGTGGCTGGTTATAAAATCAACTCAAACAAATCAGTAGCCTTCCTCTACATGAAAGATAAACAGACTGAAAAAGAAATTAGGGAAATGACACCCTTCACAATGGTCACAAATAATATAAAATACCTTGGTGTGAATCTAACTAAGCAAATGAAAGACCTGTATGACAACTTCAAGTCCCTGAAGAAAGAAATCGAAGAAGATCTCAGAAGATGGAAAGATCTCCCATGCTCATGGATTGGCAGGATTAATATAATAAAAATGGCCATCTTCCCAAAAGCAATCTATAGATTCAATGCAATCCCCATTAAAATCCCAACTCAATTCTTCACAGAGTTAGAAAAGGAAATTCTCAAATTCATATGGAATAACAAAAAACCCAGGATAGCGAAAACTATTCTCAACAATAAAAGAACTTCGGGAGGAATCACCATCCCTGACCTCAAGCTGTACTACAGAGCAATAGTGATAAAAACTGCATGGTATTGGTACAGAGACAGGCAGGATGATCAATGGAATAGAATTGAAGACCTAGAAATGAACACACACTCCTATGGTCACTTGATCTTTGACAAAGGAGCTAAAACTGTCCAGTGGAAAAAGGACAGCATTTTCAACAAATGGTGCTGGTTCAACTGGAGGACAACATGTAGAAGAATGAAAATTGATCCATTCTTATCCCCTTGTACAAAGCTCAATTCTAAGTGGATAAAGGACCTCCACATAAAACCAGATACACTGAAACTAATAGAAGAGAAGATGGGGAAGAGCCTCGAATACTTGGGCACAGGGGAAAAGTTCCTGAACAGAACTCCAATGGCATATGCTCTAAGATCAAGAATTGATAAATGGGACTTCATAAAATTGCAAAGTTTCTGTAAGGCAAAGGACACTGTCAATAGGACAAAACGACAACCAACAAATTGGGAAAAGATCTTTACCAATCCTTCATCTGATAGAGGGCTAATAGCCAATATATACAAAGAACTCAAGAAATTAGACTCCAGACAACCAAATTACCCTATTAAAAAATGAGGTATAGAGCTTAACAAAGAATTTTCAACGGAAGAAACTCGAATGGCCCAGAAGCACCTAAAGAAATGTTCAGCATCCTTAGTCGTCAGGGAAATGCAAATCAAAACAACCCTGAGATTCCATCTCACACCAGTCAGAATGGCTAAGATTAAAAACTCAGGTGATAGTAGATGCTGGCGAGGGTGTGGAGAAAGAGGAACACTCCTCCATTGTTGGTGGGACTGCAAGATGGTGCAATCACTTTGGAAATCAGTCTGGTGGTTCCTCAGAAAATTGGACATAGCATTACCTGAGGATCCAGCTATACCACTCCTAGGCATATACCCAGAAGATGCTCTAACATATAACAAGGACATATGCTCAACTATGTTCATAGCAGCCTTGTTTATAATAGCCAGGAGCTGGAAAGAACCCAGATGTCCTTCAACTGAGGAATGGATTCAAAACATGCGGTATATTTACACAATGGAGTATTACTCAGCTATTAAAAACAACGAATTTGAGAGGTTCCTAGGTAAATGGATGGAACTAGAAATTATCATCCTGAGTGAGGTAAGCCAATCACAAAAGAAGACACATGGTATTCACTCACTGATTATTGGATATTAGCCCAGAACCTTGAAATGCCCAAGATGCAACTCACAGGCCACATGAAGCTCAAGAAGAAGGAAGACCAAGTGAAGGTGATTTGGTCCTTCTTAAAAGGAGCAACAAATTACTCAAGGGAGCAAATATGGAGACAAAGTGAGGGACAGAAACTGAAGGAGGGGCCGTTTCAAGACCACTCCACCTGAGTATCTATCCCATGTACAATCACCAAAGGTAGATGCTGATGTGGAAGTCAGGAAGTGCATGCTGATAAAGCCTGATATGGATATCTCCTCAGAGGTCTTCAAGAGTCTGACATACTCAGAGGCCGATGCTCACAACTAGCCATTGAACTGATCATGGGGTTCTCAATAGAGGAGTTAGAGTGAAGACTGAAGGAGAGCTGAAAGGATTTGTGGCACCATGAGGAGAGCAACAATACCAACCAACCACAGCTCCCAGGGTCTAAACCACCAGCCTGGGAGCACTTAGGGAGGGATCCAGCGCTTCAGTTGAATATGTAAGAGTGGAGGGCCCTGCTGGGCATAGGTGGAAGAAGAGAACCTTGACTGTATGAAGGCTGGATGCCCCAGGGGGTGGGAATTTTGAGGGTGGGGAGGTGGGAGTGGGGGGGTAGATAGAGGTTACATCCACAGAGAAGAAGGAGGAGGGGTGAGGGGATTGGGGGTTCCTGGGTGGGTGGGGGATGGGGTAAGGGGACAACATAGGAAATGTAAATAAAACATCCAATAAAAAAAAAGAATCTATTATAAAAATTCAAAAAAAAAAATAGGTCAAATCAACTAGCTTGCCCCTCCTCCAGCGTTGACTCCATTTACTGCAGTGGAGGGACTTACCAAGCTCAAAGTAAAGCATCAGTCTTATCTGTTATCTTAGCTCCTTTCAATGTTACTAATTATTTTAATGCTTATTTAATGCTTTTACTTCTGTTATATCAATGTTATAGCACATTCCAAAAGCAAAAATAATTAATTAAACCTGGATTAGAATATGACTAATAGTAGAATCTGGATATTTCTTCCTTAGCAGCCTTTGGTAATTATTTCTCTTCTTTAAGATCTGCCTTCCAGATTGTTGTAGCCTTCCCAGATTCCAGAATAAGCTCCTGGCTGCCATGGGACATGAGTTGCCATGGACCATAAGCTGGGGCTTATAAAAGTAGCTACATCTGCTGGAACTTCCACAAGCTGTATGTTTGATGTTATATCTCTAAGTGTGGACAATTAAAATGTTACAGGTCCAAAGGAAAAATTATATTGGGCTATTTTAGTCTTTTAATAGCCAACCTGTATTTACTTGCACCCACAAATGTACGTCCATTTCCTATTTTCCTATCAGATCACACGTACACTGCTATTCCCTGTCACCCTCCTCCCACTTCCTTCTGTATATCTACAAATAAGTGTAGCCTTCATTCCTTATCATTTGCAACAGACAGAAAACCAAAACCAATCAAAATGTACAGTTTTGTATTCCAGTCCCAGTGGATAGATCTACGAAACATTCCCACACCTGAGGCCCAGGGAACATTAACATATATAGAGCAGAAAGACTGTAAGAACCAGAGGATCAATAAATTTGCTACAAAATTGTGTCTTCTAGCAACATTAGGAGCTACACCAATAAAGTATCACCAACATGACTGCCCAAAATGTGAGCTGAAGAAGGATGGCACCAATGACCATGCCAAACTGGATGGGAATAATTTCAAGAGGCCAAGACGCTACACAAAGAATTTAGAAGCAACTAAATAAAGCTGGGAGCAGAAGTGGTCCTCCCTGGGGCAGAGAGAACACATCAATTGGTTGTTTAGTGCCAAATGGTCAGCCCTGAAAACATATATACACATCATATGCATAAATTTATATGGACTCAACAGTGTGTGTATACATTTATATATGCAATAACAATTAATAAAAAGGAGGCCATGAATTTGAAGAAGAGCAAAGGGAGATAGATTATGGGAGGGTTTGGAGGGAGGAGACGGAAGGAAAAAACATTGTAACTAAATTATAACCTCAAAATAACAACAAAAAATAGCCAAATCTATTACCTTCCCCTGCTGAGATGGAATTTAAGTATAGAAACCCTACTAGGTCCTATCTTTACTCTCCATCTTCCTCACAACTGCTTCAAAAACCACAAATTCCAACCTTATCATCTCAAGTATCCCCTTCTCTTAGTAATTTCAAATTAAAATGACTTGAAATGTCTTCTTGGACTCCCTTACTTTCCTTTGATAACTGTCCTGACTCTATATCCACTGAGCAATCCCTGATTCTGGATGCTGGTCCAGGTCATCCAGAATACTGTGCAGCATGCTACTTGGACTCAATAATGTTCTCATATGAATGAGTACAGATGCCAGCTTTTGTTCTAGAGGTCAACACCTGACTATCCATGGTGTTACTAACTCTAATGAACTCCCCAGGAATCTGCCCCATTGTGTCCCTCTTGAGCACCCTGAAACTTCTCAGAAAGTCACTATATCGCTCTATGAAAAAATTAATGCAACATCAATTGTGTGCTCTAAAACCTGCTCTCTGACATGTTTTTAACTCAGTGACATCCTCTCTCAAACTAGGCAAAATTATCCAATACTAAAGAATACCCTATCCATACAAAGAAACTGAAAAAAAAATCTAAACAAGTATCAAAGCCTTCTTGGCATTTTGTTTTAATTACATAATTTCCAAAATTGTCTTGAATGTTCCTAGTCAACTTGTTTCCATTATTCTTCCATTAGCACTACCATGACTAAATAAGTAACTGATAGAACTTGTAGATCATAATTCAAGGCAGTGTACCATATAGACCATGACATGTTTCAAGGCAGAGGCCAAGAAGATTCTGTACTTTTCTACCACCTGGCCCCTCTTACCCCCTCCCCTTGTAAAACATGCTATAAAAAAGCATTTCATGTTCAAAAAAATTTAAAAAAAAAGAAATTCAGTGTTTTCACATACATTTGTCTTTAGTGTAAAGAAGAAAGCTAAACTTTCCAAAGTACCAATACTTAAAATATTTCCCTTCCAAATGTCTAAGCATTTTCATTCAGAGAACGAGTGAGCTTCTAAACATGGGTCATTAGCCCTGCATACATCACACGTGTTTCTAAGCAAAGTGATCCTTACTTTTGTCCTTTCCTCAATATCTGCTCCGTACTGTAGCAGCTTGGCAGCTGTTGCTGAATTCCCGCCATAGACGGCATAATGCAGAGCGGTGTTACCCCTGCTGTCTTTAATGTGCAGGTTAGCATGGTGCTCTAGCAGAAAACACACGATTTTGTCTTCCCAGCTTTGGATAGCCTTAAGGGATTTTAACAAGAAGCACACAGTCATCTCAAAGAATTAATGATACATACTCATGAGTTTCACATTTATTATAGTTATATGAGATGAATTCATTTTTACTTCAATCACAATCATTTTATTCTTAAAATGATGACTATGGCCTACCTTCATGAGGGGTGTGATGTTATTATTGTCACACACATTAATCTCACAGCCACGTCTCCAGAGATATATCACCAGTTCTAAATGTCCATAAAAGCAAGCAAAGTGCATGGCATTCCTATAGAGAAATCACAGTGCACTATCTCAATATATGCAAGAGTTCTTGTAACTGGAACTGTTAAATAGCATAGAGTGCATGTGTGTTTTAAACAAATATGTAATGCTTTTCTGAAAAAAAAATGTTTTCCATTGTGAAATTTCTTCCAAACACACACACATACACACACACACATACATACACACACACACATCTGATTCATTTGCATTAAGCCTCATTTAAAAATCCAGGACATAGAACACAGATCCTTTGGCAGAATGTAGCCACAAACGGCATTTATCCCAGTTCACTATGACCCCTTGTTTCCAATTCTCCTGAGCCAGTCTTTTCCTGTTTGTTGATTGCCACTCTGCCTTCTGCACTTCCAGAAAAATAGGTTATTGAGCTCTGCTCATGGCGTTCTCCTTTGACATTCAACTCCAAGCTTGCCCACATTCCTACCACACAAGTCTATTGCCCTATAAGGCATGTGCTTAAGGTGGTGTTCAGGAAATGGAGAAGGGACTGGAACCAACAACTGGCTATACTATTCCTAAAGCTTGACCCACAGAAACTACCATCTGTTCATAAGGTTCCACAACTCCCAAATCAGAGATACCATCTGAGGCTCAAATGCTTAAATACATGAGTTGGGAGGAAGAGGATATCTTTGAATTCTAGCCAATTTTACTCCTACTCTAAGCTCTTTTAACTACAAATTATTTCTTACACTTTCTGGGCTTCATTTCTGCTCCAATAAAATGGAACACTGTGATGCTTCATTGAGAATGTATACACAATAATTAAGAAAGTTTTATTTATAACCTGCTAGATAGTAATCATATTATTCCAATTTAACATACATGGTTAAACAGGTTGGTAAAACAATACAATTATACCCATTTGTAGATGTTTTAAGAATTCTATAATTCAACAACTGTAAGGTGACTTTTTTTTTAACATGCCAGGATCTTCATGTTCAGATTGGTCACACACTCATGCTGTTCCTGCTAAGATGCTGAGACTGGAATGCCCTTCTTCTGTTTAGAACTATAAATGATAGCAACTTTTAGATTTTTATTAATACTCAAAAGAATGGGTCAGAATGCAATCCTATATACAATGGGTCCCTTGAAATCTAGTTTTGCTAATTGCACTTAATAAATTTTACTTCTTACAAGTACAGTAAGAACAGCAATAGCAATATCAAAAGCTAAGCACAAAGTAACCAGGGCTTTGCTTTTCAGACTTTTAAGCCAAAGAAAGAAATTGTAGGAATCAAATGAAGAAATATCATTTAATTTTAGTCAATATTGCCACTCTGATCAAAAGAAAACCATGAAGTTTTCAAGGAGAAATGGATCCTGAAAAATCGTAATATGTACATAGTAGATATTCTGGTTAAATCTGGAGACTAAATGTATTGAGAGAATGGGAGGGGATTCATGCTTCTATATAGACACTATTACATCTGAACACCACCCTAAGCATTGTAAGACAATTCCGGTGTGATATTAATAGCCATGTATATTTGCTATCCTTTATTTTCATACTTAAGATGAGAATATTAGCTTGGGAGTCTTTTGCTGTGATGAAACACCATGACCAAAGCAACTTGAGGAGGAAAGGGTTTACTTGGCTTACACTTCCACAGCACTGTTCATCAAAAGACAACAGGGCAGAGATTTAAACAGGGCAGGAACCTGGAGGCAGAAACTGATGCAGTGGCCATGCAGGGGTGCTGCTTACTGGTTTGTTCTTTATAGCTTCCTCAGCCTGCTTCCTTACAGTACACAGAACCACGAGACTAGAGATGGCACCACCCACAATGTGCTGTGCCCTCTCCTATCAATAACTAGTTAAGAAAATGTCCTACAGACATCCCTGCAGTTCAATGGAAGCATTTTCTTTATTGAAGTTCCATCCTCTCAGCTTGTGTCAAGTTAACATAAAACTACCCAGCACAGGTGGGGGCCATCCTTAACTCTGTTCCTGCCTATGAATCCCATTCTCCTAACTGGATGGCCTTGCCTGCCCCAATGGGAGGGGATGTGCCTGGTCCTGAGTGACTGATGTGCCAGGGTGGGGGGGTGCCGGGGGTGGGGACTTTCCCTTCTCTGAGGAGAAGGGAATAGGTAAATGGGGGAGGGTATCTTTGTGAGGGAGGAACTGAAAGGAGGGGGCTGATATAGGGATGTAAACTGAATAAATAATGAAAAACAACTATCCAGCAGAATCAGTCTGCAATATCTGCATAAGTCTATATAGAACAAAACCATGCTCAATAATATTTATACAACATAAAAATCTATAATCACAGATAGACTCTTCTCAGAAAAGACTAAGTAGCAACAGAAAATATCAATATATACATACATATATACATACACCAAATTAAAAGAAAGTGTGAGATTTTTATCTGTACATGAACACAATCCCGCTCTTCAAATGACTATTTGAAAGAATGGTAGAAGCATACGCAGGACCAGGAACAACTAACTACACAGGAGGCAGAGAGAGAGTCAATGTCAACACACTGCATTAAAGTAGATTATATTCTCTACCACTGAAAATAAGTTAGAAAGAAATAAAAAGATGACCTGAAACGAAATGTTCAAATTAAGCATGTTTATCAGCGGTCCCTGTCCTGTGGGGGATCGAATGACCCTTTCACAGGGGTAGCCTAAGATCACTGAAAATACATTTTACATTATTTTACAGACGTTTACATTATGATCATAACAGTAGCAAATTACCATTATGAAGTAGCAACAAAAATAATTTTATGGTTAGGGGTCACCACAACATGAAGATCTATATTAAAAGGTAGCAGCATCACAAAGCAGAACTGTTAATTTAAGGAATAAAAAAGAGGAAAGTTCATTTGCAACTCAAGTGCTAGAAAATAATACATTAGATTTGTACATATAGTTTGTTAATTTAAGTCTCCAATCAATGTTTAGATTTAATCAAACTGGTTTGTCACTTAGCATATCTGACTATGCTAATATTCCTCTCTGCCCATGCCTCCTTCAAGGTGAAATATTCAATGGATGCACTGTATTTTTTAATAAGTTTGTTCTTCTAATAATTTGACATTTTAAGGCAGGCTGACAAAAGTAAAGTGCTATGGGTTTCTTTTCTCCCTACTGAAACCAAGAGGTAGAGGTGTGTGTGTACAACTTATAACTGTAGCAGGGGAAACAGAGACACTCAGTTCAGTTCCTTACAGTATACATCAGGCTTAATATACACATATATAAACATATATATATATTCTAATATACACTCTGATATATATCATATATAGTGGATACTAGGTTTTACTTGAAGAATTTTAGGCTTGAAGGTAATAAATGCATTATAAAAATATTTCTTTTGTTCTTCACTTTTTAAAAAATGTATCTAACATTGTATTCCTAATATGTACACAAAGATAAAATGATTTGTTTTAGTTAATTAAGACGTTTAAATAGTCTGTTGACTCTCTAAAGGACTCAAGAGGAAGGAAAAGCAACTAAACTTCTGCCCTTGCGTTGGCTAGGCCAGGGGTCCCTCCCAGATGTGCTGATCACAGGCGCTGAAACAGCCAAAGTATAGTGGCAGCAACCAGAGCTAGGCCCTCCCCGCTCCTGTTCCTGTCCTGGGAGCCAGTAAACGTGTCTTCTCCCACACTGCGCCCCGCCCCCTCCAGGTCTGAAGGCTCTCTTACCTGTTCTCCTTGTCTCTGTAATTGACTTCGTATTTACCCAGAGTGAAGTACAGCCGCACAAAAGATAAATCTCCTGCACAGGCCGCCATGTGCAGATCATTGTCAGGAAAGTATGCCATGTCTAAATGAGCAGGATCCTCCCTTCCAAAGCACGGGTTGCTTCTTCGTGGCTTATTATCGCAGAAACCCAAGGGCGTCTCTTCCCTACTCTTTTTCTGACACCAACGCAGGACAGAGAAGCCCGGAAAACCCAAAGGCCTCCTCTCTTCCCCTCGGCTGTACTTTCCTCCCATCTCAGGCAAGGTTATATATAGCAAGCCAACCGTTAACTGCCCCAGTATCAATGTTATTATAACAAGCAGACTCTTCCCATCTTATATCAAATTATAGGTCTACCTCTCCAGTTTTTAACATCATATAGTTAGCCCATTATTCCTTATCTAAGTATCAATGATGTAGTAAGCCCACCTATCCTGATCTAAATATTATAGCTTGTCATAGACGAGCCAAGTCTCTCCCAACGTCCCTGTCCCCTCAAGTCTGCTCCCTGGTTTAGTGTCTATCAACTGCAAGGACAGTTGGCAGAACAGCTCTTGTCAAGTCATGCTGGTGGACGCAAGTATGCAAGGGTGTACTCGAACGTGTGCGTGGTTTCTGACCTTCAGTTGGCTGAAGCCAATAAAGATCAATGCGCATGTGCATAGTCCAAACTGTCAAATCTCTACAAAGTCGACATGTGTTGTTTCAAATGTCAGAAGAGGCTAAAGGGATGGCTCAGTGTTTATGAGCATGTACTGCTCTAACAGATGGACCTAGCTTGGGGTCCAGCACCCACCATAGCTGGCTTACAATGCCCTTTTCTGGACTGTGGGCACCTATACTCACACAGGCACATTCCCTCACACAGATATGAATATAATTAAAAATTACGAACTTCTTAAATGTCAAAAGTCAAAAGAGAATTAGATGACCTTTCGTCATTTCTTCAAAGCTGACTACAAGCCATGGGAAAGGAGACCTTGTACGTGGCTGTTGAAAGTGAAGGGGGACATGGAATGTCAAAGGCCCACTCTACAGGAAAATCTCTTAACAGAATGGTCTTTAATTTCTATTGTTTATTTTTCGCATCCAGTAGGGTACGAGAATTCAGCAGTGGAACTAACAGTGGTCTGTTTTCATGGTTTCAAAGGCAAATTTTGAAGAGAAAGTAATACACAATCCATGCAAAATGAACATCTACCAACATATCTCCTAGCCTCTTTTGCCCTGACTACATTTTTATGTTCTCCCTATTTTATTTGCTTTTATAAAACCTGCAATAATCCCAAGGTGGTTTTTTTAAGAGAGCAACATATTTAAAGGTTTTAATTGGCAATTTTCTTTCCCCAACCCATCTTTCCTCACTTGATTACAATGAATGTGCATATACACACACACACACACACACACACACACACAAATTCATTCAGTGGCTTTCTCAACCCCCCAAGAACTACCTGGCTTGAGCTCCTGCCATGCCTGCGTGCCTGCCTTCTCCCCTTCCCAAGACAGCTAATTTCTTGCTCCTCTTCTTTCTCCTCACCCCCACTTTCCATCCACCCAGAACCATATCCCCTCTAGTAGCAAGGTCAGTGTCTCCGACCAAGGAACTCAATTAGATAGTCCTTTTACAAAGCACATGGCTACAGACCTTGCAGGACTTGTCAGTTTTGACAGTCGTGCAGTCTTTTGACAAGCTGAAAAGTCTTCAATGCCCTTATTTTCAAATTCTGCAAACATGCAGCTGTCCAATAAAGTAGTAGGACTTCCAAACCTCAGGACTCCTCTGTCCAATATTACCTCCATTCATCGATGGAGAACCACATGAGTTCACAGCTCCAGTACTTTATTTCCTTGGTGGAGCAGGTAATGGTACCCTTCTCCCAGGATACTTCTGTTGGCAGGAATTCCCCTCAGTTCTGTGCAACGCTGTGATTCATGTGTGAGGGCTGTTGAACAGTGTCTTGTAGGTATCAGTGTGAGCTTTGCTATAGGTTCACCTGCTCTGCAAAACTGAATTGTATTGGCTTTAAAAATCTTGTCCATTTTTTTTCTCTTAAAGCCTCTATCAAATAGATCAAATAGTTTTTCTCCAAGAAACTACGTAATAAAAATACTTTAGTATTTTACACCAATAATTGTAAAAGCAGTATGTAATGTGGCAACAAATGATCTGACATACATCCCTGGCCACTGAATGAATTGTGTGTGTGTGTGTGTGTGTGTATATATATATATTAGATATTTTCTGAGATTAAAAATAACCCCCCCAAAAAATAAAAATTTTACACCAAATATTTAAGATATGACGGGATGGGTTTTCATTAGTTTAAAATGTCAATGCTCACATTTACTTGACCTTTACTATGCTAAATAGTGTGCATAATTTATACAGATAACAAAGTAGTATTCCTGATACTTCCCTTACCATAAAAACCTAATGCTCAGAGACTTGCTTCTAAGAACAAATATATCCATGCTTAGAATTCGACTCTCCTAGTAGCACTTTTTATGAAATGGACTTGCCTGCTATATTTTCATATGTACATATGAAGTACTTGACCATATTAATCCCCCATCACCATCTCATAAATCCTTCTCCCACTCCATCCCTAGTTCCATTCTTCTTCCCAATACTTCACCTTCAATATGTATTTTACTTCTTAATTTCTGGACTCTCTTTACAAGATAAAATGTTTTTTTTTCTGAGCCAGGTTTTGTTCATCTAACATGAAGACATACTGTTCCATCCTTTTTCTTAAAAGTTACACATGTACAGAGAATCTACATTCTTTCACACTAATGAAAACTCACATCTTTTGCACATTGGCACAACTTTAAATGCACAATCACACAGATACACAAAATCATTCTCACACACAACACATGGTTGTTCACATCACATTCACAATTACTCATGCCCACCTGCATCCTCAAACATGCTCACACTCACAAATTAACATTCTCACACTCTGCATACTCATAATTCCATTCTTGCACACTGATCCACCCAACCACAACCTCCTCAGTCTACCAAGGGCTGTTAAATCATCCAAAACAAGGCCATGCATTTCATCTGCTCTTAGTATAAATGAGCCGGAGGGATCCATCCAGCTCATTATCATTCCTATTCAGTTCCCAAGTAGCCATGATTGGTCATCACCCCAAGTCCTAAACACTTGGGTCCCAAATCCTTAAGGGGGAAATGATGTGATAAAATGCATAAATTAAATGTTAAGATATTATGACTTGAAGGTATATAAATGGTTTTAAAAGATAGGCCAATTAACTAGATAAAAGTCAGAGCTCTAAAAGTAAAGCAGATTTTATAGTAATGAAAACTTTGTTACGTTTTGGCCTGAAATACATAAAATCAATAACCTATTTGCTACCAAATAACGAGGTAGAAATATCCTACAGCAACACATAAGCAACTTAAGAGTCAAATATAATGTACATTATATTGGTAAACTGTGTGTGATATTCACTAACTCAACTCTGGAAGTGAGGCTACCTCCCACTGCAATTTCAGTCCCAAATGTTAAGGCCCCTTTTGGCAGATGGAGGTAGTTCCCCACGATTGTGACAGGATAAACCAACTGAAGAGAAGAAATAGTGCCCTTGAAATCAGCTTGAAGGTAAGCAATTCCAAACAGTCATTACTATTGTTTATTCTATCAAAGTGCATACAGTGAGGAGAATTCAGAAGTTCAGGCACAGAAAGTTCACCCACAGAAAGTTGATCCAGAGTGGAAGGGACATTCTGAACCAGAAATTCCAGCAACTGCTCCAACTTACCCAGTCCACTCCTGCAGGATATTCTTAGCATCTGGTTTGGTATCTATTTGTTCTTTTACTTGGTAGCCTGAGGGAATGTTCTGCTCTGTTCTGCCCAAAGACCCCACCACTGGGAACTCCACTGCCTTAAAGGGTCTTCCAACATTTCTGTCGATGTTTTGTGCACTTGGTTGGATGTTTTGTTTTCTATCATCTGCCATTTGCTTTTTGGTCTTTTTTTTTTTAATACTGAGTTTATTTCACATGTATATTTTTGTTTCCACATCTGACCACCACTATTACTAGGTCCTATCATAACATTCCATACATACTTAAAACCAAGTAAAGGCTGGAGTTCTTCTAACCTTGAAAACTAAACAGGTATTTCAGACAACACATTCTTGGCAATTGAACCTGGAAACATTTACCAAACACAGTAGGGAAAGTTCTCACCTGGCATTTATAAAAAAGACAGGCAGTTATCAACTATTAAAGAAATGAAGTAAGACAGAATATTTCAAACTGTTTAAATCATTTTCTTAAAGAGACTTCCTCCATTGCCAGAGATCTTGAATAGCCTGGTCAGTCATCCGGAAACAATTCTTCACATAATTAGTGAACTTAGCTTCCACTTTGGGAAGAAAACCACCTTTTTCTATACTTGCTTGGATTTTTGCCTTAATGTCTTCTACAGAACTAGGTCCTTTTGGTGTTCTAGGAGGTTTTTTTTTTTCCCCCTGTTTTTTGAAGGACTCTTGACCCTTTGATATTGGTGTTGTCTTCTCTATTTTGGTTTGATTTTTGTGCATTTTTGGCTGGGGTATCTTGTACAGATTTCTTAAATGGAATCTTTTCTTCAGTTTCCTCTTCATCAAAGTAGTCACTGTCATCATCTTCATCAAGTTTTACTTTTTTCTGTGAATCCTTGTTACCACCTCCAGGAGCAGATCCCTTTCCAGACATGCCTAAGTGTTTTACATTCTCTCATCTTCACCTTCTGACTCTGCATCTTCCTCTACAGCTACTAAGTGCTGTCCACTAATGTGCACAGGCCTTAAAACACACTTCAACCTTAAGACCCCAGGTGGTGTAATTTTGAAGCCCCCAGGGGAAACTGTTGGTTGTACCGACATTTTCAAAGTTGCCAGTGTTACTTTAATTGGACTGCTTTCATAGTTCATTGCTTCTGCCTCTACGGTGTATAATTCATCTTTTGCCCCTGCCCCTAATGATAACTGGTGCTCATTTTCATCATTATCCACTTTAAAGTGATAGTCTTCATCAGCCTTTAGTTAAAAACCAAAAAGGTAGTTCTGAGGCCTAAGAGAGCTCATGTCCATGTCTATTGAGTCTTCGATGAGGTGTGGGAGAAAACAGATGGAAAACAAGTGCCTGCTGTTCCACAGAACAGACACAAAGGATGGAATCAAGCCCACTTTTTAGTCTTTTAATTTGTCTTGCTGTATACTTAGCAGTTTGCTTTCTACTGCTGTGATAAAATTCATGAAAAATAGCAACTTGGCAAGGAAAGGGTTACAACCCATCACTAAGGAAAGCCAAGACAGGACTAAGATGACAACTTTGATAGGGAAAAATCATCCTCTATCTCTTACACCCAATCTGTAGTTTTTTGTCACAATCCCCTGATAATTATTGTATTTATTTTCCTATTAACATCTACAATAGCAGAGCTCAACCTGTGAGTCACAATACCATCGGGGATCAATGACCCTTTCACAGGGCCACCTATGACCACCAGAAAACACATTTACAAGTCCTAACAGTAGCAAAATCAGTTATAAAGTAGCAACAAAAATAATTTTACCGGGCTGGTGAGATGGCTCAGTGGTTAAGAGCACTGACTGCTCTTCCAGAGGTCATGAGTTCAAATCCCAGCAACCACATGGTGGCTCACAACCATCTGCAATGAGATCTGATGCCCTCTTGTGGGGTGTCTGAAGACAGCTACAGTGTACTTATAGTAAATAAATAAAGTTAAAAAAAATAATAATAATTTTACCATTGGGGTCATGAGGGTCACAGCATTACAAAGGTTGAGACCCACTGCTCTATCCTAAATGTATGGATTTAAATAAAACCATCAGTGCTCTTTGACTTTTATCTGACTTTGAGGTATACTCTTAGCACGTTCCTTTGTTTGAACAACTCCTTTTTGCATTTTTTTTTTTAATGAGTCTGAAGATGATGCCTTCTCATGGCTTTTGTCTGAGGCTGCTTTATTTCTGCAGGTCAGCTTCATCAAGTGCAATATTCTTGGCAGGCAGGGTTTTACTTAGCACTTTGAATATATTATACTATTTTCTTAGTCTGCCAAGATTCTGCTATGTGCTTTAGGCATACAAAATATTCTTCATGTGAACTACTTTTCTCTTGATTTAAGATCTTTTGTCCTTCACTTTCACTTCATTGTATAACCAGGTAATTCTGAAAAATACCTTTTATATCTTCCTAAAGGTTGGAAAGGGTTTGTTGCTTTTTGGTTTCCTTTACCCCTTCAAATAAAACTTCTAACCCAGTTTTATTCTATGCCCAAATCAACAGCTCTGATGTACATTCCCTTCCTGCTGTGTCTCAAATCCTGTTTTATTCCTTTTATTCTGATTGTCCATTTTTTATTTCCATTTAATCATTTATGTGTGGGCAGCAGTAGAGGTGAGAGGAAAACTTCAATGAGTTGTCTTGGCTTTTCTGTTGGTGTCATAAAACACTAACCAAAACTAACTTGGAGAGGAAGAGTTGGCTCATCCATCACAATCACAGTCGCTGAGGGAAGTCCAGGGCAGGAACTCATGTAAGTCCAGGGCAGGAACTCATGTAGGGACAGACTCAGAAACCTAGAAGAGAGCTGCATGAGACAGCTTTCCAAGTTCTTTATCCAGCAACCTTCCCTGTGCCTCCCAGGTCCACCTGCGGAAGTGTCACCATGTGCAATGGGCTGGGCCCTCCTACATGGATCACAAATCACGAGGACTCCAGATTTGCCTTAGGTCAATCCAATGGAGACAATTTTCATAACTGAGGTCCCTCTTTCCAGCTGACCCTAGTTTGTGTCGAGTTGATAAAACAAACCCCTACAAGAGCAGTTGGTTCTCTGCATCCCAGCAGCAAATGCTTTACACTTGAGTCTTTTCACTGGCTCCTGATTTTTTTCATTTTCAAGTGTTAGGGCTTTTTTTTGTTGTTGTGTTATTAGTTAATAAGATTTTTCACAATTTTGTTGTTGCTTATTTCTATCACCATTTTACACTTCAAAGTATTATAAACACCTAAGATTAAATAAATTACTTCAATCTATTAAATTGCTCTAATTTCAAAATTATTTCCTTGAAGTTTAGTGTTTGAAAAGGGGTGCTGTGTATTCTTTGCCACTGACAGTTAAAACTTCTTTCTTCAGGATTATCTAGTAGTACTTTGACTTGTATCTTAGATTTGCTATTTTTCTAATTGTCTCTGGTCCTTATGGTTAAAATCTACTGCCTGCTCACTGAAGCTGTGCTGAATTTAAGCTCTGTAGCCAGACTTTGGAAATGGCATTCCATAGTAAGCCTCCCCAGGTCTTCTGTTAAGGTCCTTAAGCTCATGATCACTGAAGCTGCAGAAGCACTCTAAACCCATAACTACCATGGCTGGATGTAGCATTCAGAGGGAACAGAATCACAACTGCTGAGGGCTGAGGCATATCTGTTGCTATAGGTTACTCTGAGCCAATGACCATTACAGTCGGCCACCATTTCACTGTCACCAAAGGAAAGTGGACATGGGGATCTGTGCAAGCCCAGTACTGGAGTCTGAAACCATATTCTGTACTTCCTTCCCTTTCCCCACAGAGACTGTATCTTCATGCTCTGCTGATTGAGATATGGACAAGTGTAAAGTAATGTACAACTGTCTTTTCTATCATACTCAACTTACAATGATGCTGCAACTAGGCCTGCTTGATACAAGTCAAGGCATTTTCACATATAATGAATTATTTAAGTGGGTGTTCATGCCAGGAGACAGAAGCTAGAGAGTCCAATTCCCATAATTCAATCCAGGCATTTGGATGGCTTTGAATATGAGCTCAGAAAAGCTTAAAACTCTTCTAAATTCATTCTCCTTAAAATGCTTCAGTTGGAATGTGATTTTTAAATATATCAAGATAAATTCATTTTTATTTGAAAAGAGTCAACTACAAACCTCAATGAAACCAACACAACCGACCATTCTACGACTCCAGGAATTAACAAGAGACCTAAAACAAAGTATGACTTGTTCCTTCATGAAAACCACTAAATTTAACCAAGAACATGATTCTTTGGTGGTTCTTCCAACTCAGGGCAGCTCCTAGTCCACATGTTTAATCCAGGGTGAAGGAAGACACTGTAAATAAGATTTGTGTGCCAAGAATGATATACCCAGAAGGCTCAGGTGGCTACATAGAGAAAACTTTCTGGAAAAGACCCCAAACAAAACAAACAAAAAACAACCAAACAACAACAAAACCCCAAGAAAAATATAAAAAAGGCTTATTCTCATTTTCACAAGAGAACTCAGCTGATTTGGTATACTACTGACAAAATCTATGATCTCAAGGATAAGCAGCTCACTAGCCTGAAACAGATGGCTGCTCTGCAAAATATTTCTGTGATGTGAAAAAGCCAGAGGAAGTTGATAATCACATCATAAAATATCCTAGGTTTGTTTACCAGACATCCAGAGCAGAAAATTTTCCAGCTAATCATATCCATACTTGGTTGTCAAAGTCTTTGCATACACACAAAGTAGAAGCAGTAAGACTAACTAAAACTCAAAAGCCACAGTAAACGTGCTATAAAATTTACTGAGGCTGGAATTTTGAGGAATTCAATTTGGATGTTCGTAGTTAAACACCACTTTATGTTGACTAATGATGACTGAAACTTCACATAATACAAGATACAAAACTGTGTAGTCACTTTGAAATTTGAAGGCTTGAAAAAAATTGTCCTAAAGCCTAACTGTGGTAATGATTACACAATAAAAAAGGGGGGTCTTTGGTATACATATTTACAATGGATAAGTTTTGTAACATGAAAACTACAACTCAATGGGACTGTAAAAATGTTTGAAGTCAGGTTAGACAAAACACCGACGTTTTCCATCTTTGTGTGCATGAATATGTAGAGAATGAGGGGACAAGAAAGAGAACAATCACATGATCATGAATGACAACGGAGACAGCAATCAGCAGTGAAAATTAAAGCCTGTCAGTCTAAGTCAATATAAAGGAGCTCTATCAACATTTTCACTTTGAAATTGTATCAAAATTTAACATTATTTTAAAAGGTCAAAAATATGATGTAACAAGGTCCCTTTAATTATACCTATCTTCTTTAATAAAGACCATATACATCCTCAATAAGAAGACTGAATGTAATTTTAATAGTTCCTTCAAGACTGTAACTTGGTTGTTAACACCAATACAATACACTCACACTATGGTCTACTGATTTAAGTAGGAAATTACCTGTAAACCCTGTAATGTGCACGTGGTACAAGCCTTCCAATTCTAACAAGGCGATGGTGAAAAATCATTTTTGAAGCAATTGAGTTTTTGGTTTCATTTTGAATTTGAGATTAAATGTAATTATACAGATATTCAGAATATAATTTGTTACTTGTTTACTTCAGAAAATACTATTGCTCTGAAACAAATTTTGTCAGTGAGATAGTAATATCTAAAAGAAAATGGGCATACATGCTGCATTTTTAAACCATTACAATCACTTAAATTCTGAGTATATCTTTATATTTACAATTCAAATAGCTTCTTTTAAAGGCCATTTTACATGGTCAATCAAGAACATAATTAAGTACATCTTAATGGCATTTCTACTGATGTAAGTAGAAATGTCCATGTCATTTGTTTTCCCCATAGAGAAGGCATTTGTTTTCTCCATAGAGAAATGTTACTATCACGAAATGATAGCTTTTCAAATTTAGCTTGCAAAAAAAAATATATATATATATATACTTACCAGTAGTAGAGAAAGGCACAATTTTTACTCTCTTGGAGTAATCAACCACAAAATGATTGCTTACTTTCAACATGACTGATTGACATTTTTCAATCTGTCTTTAATCCTGACAGCTCTTTATTTATCTTTTTGTGCATCTGCTATGGGTTACTAATCTCCAATGGTACCATCACAGGAATAACCAAGATCAAATAATGGGACAGAAGATTGACAAAGTGTTTAACATCCTTGAATTATATACCAAGTCAGGAGTGGGAATTGGAAAGTGTTGCAAAGGAAACTGTAGGACTAAGTATATTCTTGTAATAAAACCAGCAGTATCAACAGAGTTATCATCTCACTTCCAATTTCTTCCCCTCAAGAACAATTTGAATCTCTTTGGCATCCAAAGTCTCATAGGTCAGCAACGCTTCTGCCAGGTTCTTATGTTCTTTCGCATGTGTTTTTAAGATATGTTTTGCTCGTTCATATGACTCCTGAAAGAGAAAAATAAGTCATACAACAAAGTGTAGAGATGCAAAAACCATAGGTAAGTAATACAACTAAAGTAGCTTAAAAATATGTTGATTTACGTATTTAAAAGTTTTATTTAAAATGCAAACTATTCAGCCTGGTCTACCGAGTGAGTTCCAGGACATCCAGAGCTACACAGAGAAACCCTGTCTTGAAAAACCAAAAAAAAAGGAAACTATTTGTACATAATATAAATAGTATATGCAATGTATTACAACAGGAGAATTCAGAAAATCTTTCAAAAGAGCCTTTGCCTTTCTAAGATGTTCATTCTGTCAGTTTTAACTATTAAGGCATTTCTTGCTTTGCCCTCCAAAGCAGTTAATTAAAGCCTGGCTGTGTCCTTGGAAGTCTGCTTTCCTGAAGTTCTTACTCTCAACCTAAATGCTTCCCTGTTTCCACCACCATTTCCCCATCATCAGTAGCCTACCTCTTGGAGAAAACACTACTCCCAATGCTTCTTCACACTGTCTAATTAATACTGATTACATTCCTCACTCAATAGGTACTGTGCCTCAGCGAGATCTTTTCTTCATTCCAAGAGCAATCCTTAAGGGATGAGCAACTTGAGTATCTAAGAATATGAAAGCAAGCTTTCTAGTAAGGTCCAGACCAACGTACCTATTTCTAGCTTAAATGTTCATTATGGTGTCCAAATTCAATAACTTCTTACTAGAAAAAAAACAATCTACCTACACCAGTTTGGTCTCTGTGTTCTTCAGCTAACGGCATAAACAATATAAATATAAATATAAATGGCATAAACAGAGGCAGAAATCTGAAAAACAGTTCCAGCTGCTCTCTTACCTTTCATAACTGATACCTGTTTTAAGCTTACTTTTTTTTTTTTAAAGATGATTTCAAATGTACTATGAAGCCAAAGGTGACCCTGAACGTTGAAACCTCCTGCTTCTACCTTGCAATGTTAAGATTACAGACATGTGCTCACAGGCCTAGTTTCTGTGGTGCTGAACCCAGTGCTTCGTACATACTAGGGAATCACTAGCAACTGAACCATATCCCAAATCTTCATCAGTATCTCTTGAGTATACTCAGTGTATCTGCACCTGTTGGATTTTTCAGGGTGAGATTTAAAAGCCTTAGTTATCATCACTTCTTATTGTTTGCAGTGCTGGGGATTAAACCCCAAGGCATTTCATAAGCTAGACAAGCACACTCTACTAATGAACTATACCTCCCTTATTATCATTTTTAAAAATACTTAGGCACATTTTGTATTAATTTTTTTTTTTAAATCAAGCTCAGAAAAATATTACCCGGAGAAGGATTCTTATTTCTTGTTCAATGGCCGATTGAGTTTCAGGACTTAGCTTTCCTGTATCACTGTAGGTCATAACTCCAAGCTAATACCAAAAGGGATAAAGTAATTGAACAAATTACTATCAAGAAATGGAGCACAGTAAATACCAGCCTATGTATAAGCAAATATTATACGTGGCAGTGTGAGCATACAACGTTGAGCACAATAAAGTATTATTCTTTGCAAACCATAAAGACAAACCGAAGTAGCAAATGTATATAGCATATAAAAGTTTAAGTCCTTTAAGTGCCTTCTCAGAAAACCCTTGCAGCTCTCCCAAATATAGCAATTCAGTTCATGTGCCTCGTGGACTGCAATGATAAAGTAGGAATGTGAAATACTGAAAATGTAAAATAGAAAGTTTAGAAAGATGAGCTAAATAATTTATTTTATATTTTATTAGCTCATGATCTTTAAGCAGATAAAAAACTATTACTAGTCAAAGCAGTGCTTAGTATAAGTCACAAACAAATTAAGAATTAGACAAGGAAAGGAATGTTATCAACTCATAAATCTATCAAAGGACCACATGGTAAATCCAACTACCTTTTCACTCATTCCAAATTTGGTAACCATCCTCTTAGCAATTTTTGTTGCATTATCAAAATCACTAGAGGCACCTAGATTAAAAAAAATAAACATAATTTGAAAATATCTTTAAAAGAATGAACATAAATTTGAAGACAATACTCTTATCAAAAACCAACCAGTTGTAATATGATCAGTTCCAAATATGAGTTCCTCTGCCACTCGTCCTCCCATACTAACATCCATCTGTGCAAGCAGCTGGGCTCTCGTTTCATTCCACCTGTCATTCTCAGGCAACAGTGATACCTATACAATTCAATAATAACCAAAAGGCATTCAGACACACTTCTGAAAGTTACATTCATGAACAAAGTCATTTAATCTTTTTCCCACAGACAGTATTTAGTATGATAATGCTGAAAGCCAAAAGACATGATCAGCAAGTAACTCAATGACAAAACCAACATGAAAAACAAAGAAAGTCCTCTATATAAAAGGCATATGACAAACATCAGGTGCATAATGCTGCAAGAGGACACTTTCCTAGCTGCACAAAAATATAGAAGATTCAAGACTGAAAACGTGTACTAACAAGTATCCTGGAACAACTATGAGACCAGCCACTATGACATAAATGCCTTTATGTGTAGTAGCTTACTTAGATATTTAAAATTTATAGTCAACAGTGACTCTTCCATTACATTTCAGTATAAATATGTAACACCTGAAATATATTTTGAAACCACTTTGATAGCAAATTATAGCAAATGGATCTTATTTCAGTGTTGTTCAGGAAATCAAAGGAGATAAAAATCATTAGGAATTTGCAATCATATATATATATATATATATATATATATGCTTCTAGAAAGCTGTATTTGAAAGTGAATTTTAAAACAAGAAAATGAGGAATATTAGGCAAGGTGGCTCAAATATGTGTTCTCAGGATTTATGAAGGCAAGACAGAAGGATTACAAGTTCTAGGCTACATGGAGAGTTCTAAGGCAATCTGAGCTACAAAATGAGAAGAGAAACCCTGTCTCAAAGAAAACAAACAAAACAAGTAAACAAAAACAAACAGTACATGGTTCAGTGGTGAGAGCTCGACTCGTATGCATGAGTCTCTGAGTTCCGAGCACAGTAATGGGAGGAGGGGTGAGGAAGGGCTATAAGAAACTCACATGTCCAAGTGTTGGCCCTCGAGGCATGATTGTGGCTTTATTGATCGGCATTGCATCCTTTGTGTAATATGCAATAATAGCATGACCAGATTCATGATAGGCTGTTATAGTTTTGTTTTTGTTATCAATTTCCACACTTCTTCTTTCTGGTCCTAAGAAAAGCAACACATAGGTTAGTATACTTTAACTGGAGTGTACGGTAGGCTATAATCACATCACTCCAGAGGCAAGAAAATAATAGGTCTCAGGTTAGCCCATGAGTCTCTGTGGTAAGAAGGAAGCAAACAGCCAAACCACAGACAGACAGACAGACAGACAGACAGACAGACACACACACAGAGAGAGAGAGAGAGAGAGAGAGAGAGAGAGAGAGAGAGAGAGAGAGAGAGAGAGAGAGAGAGAGAGAAAACGAAGGAAGGAGGGAGCATTCCTTATGGAGGATGGAGGCATGGTGGTTAGAAGGCTGAGGCAGGGCAGGATGACTAGCAGGAGTTCCCAGCCAGCCTTAGATGTAGTGGAAGTGAGGGCCAGCTGACCAGCTTGGATTATAGAATCAAAGTCAGTCTCAAAAATAAAAAGGTATGGCAGATTAAAAACAAAGAAAAAGATGAACTGCAGAAGGAGATGAAGAAGGAAGAAATACCCATTAGAATTTTATCCTTAGAAAACTCGAGTTCCTTCATGGTAACCATTTCTTTTCCATCAACTGCTGCCTTTAATGCAGCTTGGTTCACAAGATTCTCCAACTCTGCTCCAGAAAACCCAACAGTCCCTCGAGCTATGATTTCTGGATCAACAGCTATAGAGAAAGAAAACATAATAAATCTTCATTACTAAATACAAGCTCTTCCCATTCAACTCACAGTTTGAAGATAGAAAGAACACAATTACTCTGAATTACAACAGGTATCTTAAAACAAAACTGAACTTAATAAAACTTAAACAACAAAATATGTCATTTTAAGTTGATGTTATTAATTACTATTAATTAGTAATAATAAACATTATTAATAAAATTATTTCAATAATAAAACTTTCAGAAAAGTTCTAAGTTTTACTAGCTCTCTGAAAAAAAAAAAAACAGTTACTGTAAAAGGGATTTAGAAACTTGAAATATAGTGAATGCTGGGGCTGGAGAGACGGCCCAGCAGTTTAGAGTACCAACTGCTCTAGCAGAGGACCCAGGTTCAGTTCTCAGCATCCACAGGGCAGCTCCTCTCCTGCCCTCTATTGGTACTGCACACATATGATATAAATAAATACATGCAGACAAAACAGCTGTACACATAAAAGATAAAATAAACATATCTTAGATGTGTTCTACATTATATTGAGCCTGGCCACAAATGAAAAAGCAAGCCAAATTCTTTTCTCTAAAATTTCACCTTGAAATACCATCATCTCTCCTTGTGATGGGAGATATCCTTGAAAATCCTGCAGCTTATACTACTGATCCTTGTCTTCAAGCGTTCCATATTTCTATATATCTTTGTTTCATATTTTGCCTTCTTTTTAAATGGAGCCTATTTTTTGTATTCTGTATTTTGATTTAAAATCTATACACACATCTTAATATATAAATGCATTAAACACATACACAATTTTGTATGTATGCATATGTATATATGTATATATATATATATGCATGCATGTCTATAAACCCTAAACCAAATTTCCTTTGGAATCAAGATACAAGAAAATAATATTCTGAATAAATATACAAACTGAAGAACACACATATAAATGAGTATAGAGAGGAGCAAAAACTTAACTGGTCTGAGATTTAAAGGACCATAAACGTCCAAATAGGGACCAAGCAGAATGGTTAGATATATTTCCATTTTCCTGAAATAACAATATTTGAATTGAGAAATTGAACTCACATTTATCAAACTTTATTTTATTGAGATACCATTTCAAAATTTCAGTCCGACCCTTCACATCTGGCCTTGGAACTGTAACTTGCATATCAAAACGACCAGGACGTATTAAGGCACTGGGAGGAAAATAAAAGGATATATATAAATTAATAAGCCGAAAATAGTAGCATACATTCGACACGTGATGGGAAAACAATGACAAGCAAAGATAAGAAAGAATTCTGAATACAAATGTTCAGACAGTTCCCTCAGAAGCTCAGAAGCCTTAAGACAAGGCTCACAGGAACTGCACACCCACAGCCACAGAACTCAAGAAGCTAAGGAAGGAGTCCCAGAAATCTGTAGTGTAACCTGGTGTGAAGAAATAATGAACAGAAGGGAGGAGAAAGAGCTCACATGGATATTATGTGTGCCACTAAGGTAGCATTCTCTCTCTTCTCCCTCCCTACTTAGAGCCCTTCAGATCATTCGTTCCCTATGTCCCTCTCTATTGCAGCTGTAGCTCCTCCCCAATGGTCTCTTTTTACTTTCCTCGCTTGTGCAGCTATTCCAGGTTAGGTTCTCACATCTGAACATGGGACTGGATGCACAGTTTCTATATCAGTCATTCATAGAAAAAAATTTTTTGACTAACGATATGTAAGTTTTTTTAGACAGGGTTTCTATATAATTCCAATAGTTCTTGAACTCAATATGTAGCCCAGGCTGACCTCAAACTCACAGAGATCTGCCTGTCTCTTCTTCCAAATGCTGAGATTAAAGGGATGTGACAAGATGCCCCGCATATTTTAACTGTCTACCTAAACATATCTATTATATATGTAAGTCAGTGTGTGTGTGTGTGTGTGTGTGTCTGTCTGTCTGTCTGTCTGTCTGTCTGTCTCCCTTCTGGGTTGGTGATAGTTTCCCAAAGAACCATAGACCATCAAACAAAAAGCTCAACACCAGGCATGAGTTTGTTGGTCAATGTTGTCCAAGAGACTCTCAAAACATCATAAAACTGCGACTGTCCTTGCCTGCCCCACCAGAGGTGGAAAATAAGTCTGTATGGAAGAAGGCACACGCACAGACACAGGACCTAGAGACCGCTGAGCTGGAACTGACTGGAATGCCTCTTCCCTGAAGACTAGCTTTCATAATATTAGAAAACACCATGCAAGCTTTCAAAGAGAGAAGCAACCAACAGTCCCACCCAAGTATGACACCTATGAAGCACGATATTAACCAGCATGGCATGCTAACCCTAAGAGTTCAGTAGAGACATGCACACTTCAGTGGTAACCAACAGCTCTTTAATTGGACTTAAAACCCACTTGGCAAGAAAGAAATCATCTCTGGTACTGAAAACCTAGACAGCTACCCAGGAATAGTAAGGGATCTTAGAGGAGAGCCTATAACTGCTATTTTGCTAAACCAGCACAATCCCTAATTACATTCTAAATATTTGTTCTTATACCCACTGATACGGTAGTCTTCACCCCTCATCGAGGAAACTTCTCTCTGCAACTGACAGCAACTACTATAGAGAAAGAAAACTACACCTGATCAAAATACAGAGTTATAGAGCCCAGTCCCAACTGATAAATCAAGAACCCAAATCCTACACCTATGGCTCAGGGATCATTTTGGAAGACTGTAAGTGCCAAAGAATCAGGGAGCTTGTTGTAAAACTGTATCTCCTAGAAATGTCAGAAGTGACACTCATCATGTTTCACTGACATGGCAGCCTAAGCATGACCTCAAAAAGGGTGATGCTATGTTATGCAAATGTGGATGGGGAAAGCTCATGAAGTCTCACCCCTAAACAAAGAACTACAGGTAAGTCAAACTGCTGAGAACAGGAGCAAGTCTAAACCAGGGAAGAGCATCCCGAACAATCAACCGTAAAAAGTATACACATCCAAGTAACGCTATACACACTGAACAGGTTGTACTTATGTATTTAGGAATACACACACACACACACACACACACACACACACACACAAACTTAAGAAAAAAAAAAAGACAGTGGATTTAGAAAGGAGCCTAGTTGGAGTTCCATAGGATGACTTGAAGGAAGAGAAGAGAAGCGGGAAAATGATATAATTACAACCTCAAAAAAAAAAAAAAAAAACATTTTAAAAGACACTCCCTTATTAATTGCTATCTAGAGTGCTAGATTGTTATATCAGAAAAAGACAAACTACTAATCACACAAAAATAACTCATAAAGTTTTTTTTAATTTAAACTTATTTTTGTTTTTAAATATGGAAGAGGCACAGATATGTGCACTTTAGAGCAGGTGCCTAAAGTGGCCAAAGTAAAGTGTTCCACCTCTGAGGGCTGAACCCTTTCCTGAGGAAAGAGAACAGAACTCAGATCCACGGCAAGGACAGCATGCTCCTTAACCACTGGGCCATCTCTAGCCTCACTCCTAAGACAAACCTTTAATGCTATAAATTTTCATTCTAAAATGCTTTCTGTTTAAATGTGATACATGTTTTCAGTATTTTTGAGCAGTAATTCTAACAGTTCTAAATTCAAAGTAAATAATCCATCTGGGTTTAATACATTAGGTTTTACAAACATCATTTGATATAATTTTAGAATTATTTTCTTCCTTAAGAATTCTACATCCAGGGCTGGAGAGATGGCTCAGCGGTTAAGAGCACTGACTGCTCTTCCAGAGGTCCTGAGTTCAAATCCCAGCAACCACATGGTGGCTCACAACCATCCATAATGAGATTGGATGCCCTCTTCTGGTGTATCTGAAGACAACTACAGTGTACTCATAAATAAAATTAATTAATTAATTAAAAAAAGATTCTTTCAGCCAGGCGGTGGTGGCACACGCCTTTAATCCCAGCACTTGGAAGGCAAAGGCAAGCGGATTTCTGAGTTCGAGGCTGGCCTGGTCTACAGAGTGAGTTCCAGAACAGCCCGAGCTATACAGAGAAACCCTGTCTCGAAAAACCAAACACAAAAAAACAAACAAAAAAAAAAAAAAAAAGATTCCTTCATACTTTAAAAAAAAAAAAAAAGAATTCTACATCCACTGGTAATTAGGTTACATTCTCCAAGCCTTTAGCAGTCACTATCTGTCTCTGAATTTGCATATTTTTAATATTCTCTATAAACAGAACTATGCAAGTTATTTTGTGGTAGTCCTCTCTTAGTACAATGTTGTTGTAGCGCATATTCTTCACAAAATTTTTCTTTTTATACTTACTTATCTAACGCCTCTGGGAAATTTGTGGCACCTATAATGATTACTCCTTCATTGGGCTTGAAACTAGAGAGAAAAAAAAAGTACCATTTCACTGAAAACTGAAGTACGGCTTACATGTAACAATACCTACATACAAAACTGTTCATTGCTAACCTTAGCTGATAATAAACCAATAGTCACATAAATCACAAACCAACTGTTATTTGGGAAAGCAAACTGACATCAAAAGCCCAGGCTCCTCTTTAAATATTAAAAAATTAATTTTAACTTTATCAATTCAAATTATGTGGTACAAGACATTTATTTAGTCAAAATGTCTCACACTGACATTAAGATAATTTACTCAAGGCAACATTTCTTCCTTTTCAGTCATCAACTATGTAGAAACGAGTGTATTATCTATCCCTATGTGTGTTGGGAGAGGAGTATACGAGTCAGCACTGGGGACCTAATTCAGGTACTCATATATATTAGCGGCAGAAGATTCACCATTGAGTTACAGCTATACTCCATATCTTTCTTTAAATAGACCAGTTTGAATTTGAATCAGTTTTCCACTTATAAGTACAATGAATGAAGAAATGAATGAGAGGACCTGATACATCAATTAGTAAGGGAAACAATATTGAAAGAAAAATTTGACTTCTTACATTTGACTGTTACCTAAGCACATATAACACTTAAAATCTATGGGATTTTACCAAATCTTCCATGAGAAAAACCTGCATAAAACCAAGTTTGTAAATATCAAATAATGGAAGGTACCTGTTACTCTAAATTGCCATTAAAATAGTATAAATGCTAATTTTCAAAATATTTCATCATATTTAACAAAGACTCAATTACCCATCCATTTCAGCAAGAAGTTGATTGATAGTCTGCCTTGAATATGGATGCATTGGAGATTCAATTCTCTTCCCACCAACAGAATCTAATTCATCAATGAATATAACACAAGGAGCATTTGCTTTTGCTTCTCCTAAGAAAACAAAAAATATTCAAATAACTTCAAAGAAATCAACACCTTCTGAACATAAAAATATTAAAACCTGTAAGACCATCAAAGAGTCATACTTAAGAACCGGTTTTCCATTCTTCCTATTTGTATAAATGTAATATAATCAGCTAATAAATATTAATTATATGCTACAAAATTTATAAATAAAATGAAAACCAAAAAAACTCCAAGATTTTTCAGTATCAACAGTCTCTAACTTCATCTAGCAAATCACCAGGCCTTATGACTGTCTAGCCTATTTTAGAAAAGAATGCAGGGCCTGTTGGGGACTTAGCTCAGTGGTAGAGCGCTGGCCTAGCAAGAATAAGGCCCTGGGTTCGATCCTCAATCTAAAAAAAAAAAAAAAAAAAAGAATGCAGCGCCTGTAAGATAGCTCAGTATACAATGGGCTTGAGTTCAATTCCTGAACCTCCAAGAAGGTAGAAGAGAATTGACTGCACATATTTCACATGTACAAAGTAAAATTGTTTAAATAAAGCATACAGTTCCATTAAGTTACCTGAAACTAAAGTCAATTATCAAGGAAAGGGTAAATAAAACATTACTGTTTCTCTAACATAGAGTCTAAAATATACACCAAACATACTGAAAAGATTTCTGATCCTGCTGGCTCCTACACCCACAAACATCTCATCGAATTCCGATCCAGAAGCATAATAAAAAGGAACATCAGCTTCTCCTGCCACAGCTCGGGCAAGAAGTGTCTTCCCTGTTCCTGGTGGCCCAACTAAAAGAATTCCTAGAAGAAAAAGAGACAAGAATGAGTCATTACTTTTTAAATACCTCAATAAAAACCTCTAACACAAATATTAATTGCTATAACAGAAATGACAGTAATGTTCAATATTGCCAAACATGGAAAAAAAACCGAAAATTTCTGATGATGTTTCACTTTACATTTTTCTCTACAACTAATTTTCTTATACCATTTAAATATTATTTACAGCAAAGAGAGGTTGCACACACTTTTAATTCCAGCACTAAGGAGGAAGAAGCAAATTGATATCTGTGAATTCAGAGTCAACCTGATTTATACAGTTAGTTTCAGGCCAGCTAGGGGGAAGAGAGTGAGAGTCTATCCCAAACAAACTGTGTTGTATGTCTCTCTATGTCTGTCTCTCTCTCTCTCTCTCTCTCTCTCTCTCTCTCTCTCTCTCTCTCTCTGTGTGTGTGTGTGTGTGTGTGTAAAATTCACACATCAACAAGCAAGACAAGAAAAGAGTACTAAGACAAAGGAATACAGACTCATTTTTAACAACATAAAATTCACACTAAAAAATAAACAACCAAATATAAATGGAAGAATCTTGATAAACTACTTCCATAAAAGACTAAAAAGTATTTTCTAGAGATGTGGTATAAACTAAAAAACAAAACAAGAAAAGCCAATATTAAACCAATAATGCTAATTTGGGCTGAGTTGGATAAGATTAAAGCAGCATCTTTACTTGTAGGTGACACATAGTTGATATCTATAGCTCTCATATGTTCAAGGGAGAAATGAAATGCACATGAATGCACATAGGCAAACACAGAAAAATATGACAAAATGTCAAATAGTGTTGAGTTTATGTTGATAATACACAGATGTTAACTGCTATTATTCCAAGGTTTTCCAAATATTTACCTTTTTATAACAGTAAGGTTTTTCCATAGTAAGTTGGAAAAAAGTAATCTCTGATTTGTATATAACTTTTAGAATTTACATTAAAAAGCAATAAATTTGTAGTGATGTTGCATTTTAACATTTTTAAAAAAGTATAGACAAGCTAAAAAGCAGCATGAAGGTCACGCTAGTATTACCATGCTTTACCTAACTGGCTTAAGTTGCTTATCAATATTGACTTAATATATCTTCTTAGAATATATCTCAAAATTTTTCCATAAACTTATATAATGCTTAGAAATTAAGTGTAACTATAGATTTAAATATTCTCTCTATGATAATTGTATCACTGTACCCCTAACTGGGAAAAGTTTTGGGAACATTCTCCTACTTTCTCTGTAGAACTCCTAGAAGAGATTCTCCCAGTGTCTAAAATCTGGCCTCAAAACTGCAGCAAGTCTGGATCATTTGAAACAGCTACCAAATAACTGCCTGTTAAAAGTCTGCCTAAGCTACTGCTATAAGACTGTCAAACCTAAGAGACAGAAGAGGTGAGTTGTTGAAGGGTAGATTTTATCTCCAATCCTGTGCCACATTCACAGTTGTGTCTTCAAAGGGTAGACTGTGTCTTTTATCCTGAGCCACATGCAAAGGCATGCCTTCAAAGGTTTGACTGTCTAGTACACTCTCTCCACTCTGCCCTCTACTGTGAGATGAGAAGCTTTGTGCTACCATGCACTATAATGGTTAGCCTCGCCTCAAACCTGAATGATGGGTCAGGATTGTGGATTGAAACCTCTAAACCTACAAGCCTGAAAAAAACCTTTAAAGACAACAAACAAAAACAAATTATGACCTTTAACATAGAAATTCTATTCCTAGAAATTTGTTCCCTTTTTTTAAAAAAGCTAAGTGTCTCCTATTTTTCAGGCTAAATTCTGAACTAAATTTCTACTTCACCTGCTTCACCTCCCACATGTTGGGTTTACAGCCTCAGTTTCTACCATGGTGGGGATCAAATCTTGGGCTTTATACATACTGGATAACCACCATACAAACTGAGATACAGACCCACCTATCCCTTACAAATTTATTCTAAGTAATAATCTAACTGAAGGGCAAAACCTGGGTTAGGGTGCTATTTTTAGGAAAAAAAGGAAATCATATAAATGTTTACATAAAAGTACACGTGCTAAAAATAATTATCATTTTGTCTTCATAATTATAAGATCAGGAATACAATTTCCATAGCTGAACTTAACAAAAATCTTCAAAATTTCTCTCATAAAAAATAAAAAAAAAATCTGAGGAGTTGGGTGTAGTTCAGTGGTATTTACCAACCATACACAAGGTTAGTGAGTTTGATCTCAAATACAAACAAAACAAAACAAAGAAGATCAAAAATATCAGTGCTTAGTGTAACCCTGGATTCATGCCTGACCCTGATGGAGGTGACATTACATAGACTGAGACATGAACAAATGATGGATTTTGTGTATAAACAGGGACATTAGCAATTTTATATCCATGTAAAAGTGCTAGTTTTAACTATACAAATGCTATAGAAAAAAAATGTCTTTATGTCAGGTTAGAGAGATGTCTCAGTATTTAAGAGCACTGGATTCTCTTCTAGACAACCCAGGTTCAATTCCCAGCACCCACATAGCAACTCACAGCCTGTCTAACTCTAGTCCTGGGAGAATCTGATGCCCTCTTCTTCCCTCTACTAGTATCTGGCATACACAGAGTAGGCAAACACATAGGAAAAAACCATATATATAAACTTTGAATTTTTTTAATTAAAAAAATCCATTTTGGTAAATGTATACCAACTATTTAAAGAAACATGACTTATTAAAAAGAAGTTATAGAACTTTATGTGTAGAATAAGCACATATTTTTAAAAATAAAAATTAGGAATCAAATTTCAATTAGTTATAATGATCAAATAAAATCTGTAATACACTACTTTATGTTTTACACCAAATGATGATAAAGAGGAGAATCTCTTACCTTTGGGAAGTTTACCGCCAAGCACAGTAAACTTCTGTGGATTTTTTAAGAATTCAACCACTTCTTGTAATTCTTGTTTGGCTTCCTCCACCTTAAACAGTGCAATTTACCAAATAATCAAATAACAGTTAGATTATCAAAGCTTCCTCTTTGGTAATCATATACCTAATGCAGATTTGAGTGAACTTGGCCTTTTTCAGTGAAAAGTATGTTTTCTCCCAATCCTTATTTCCAATTACACTGTATCCTTATTATGCCAACAATAGTCCTCTGACATTCTCACCTTTACTAAGTAGGAGAAACAAGTCAAATACATTGGTCAGGCTTAAACTGAAACTATTAGGGAAGTAACAGCCTAGTAGAGACAAAGGGCAATCTAAAAATCTAAACAGTTTAGGTCATGATTATATTTCTAGAAATTTTCCCAAAAGTATTTCTAGAAAATATTAGAGACAGGAAGTTTTTTACTAAAAATTTTGTAATGATAGTAAGTAAAAATAAATGTCTACCCGCCAGGCAGTGGTGGCGCATGCCTTTAATCCCAGCACTTGGGAGGCAGAGACAGGCGGATTTCTGAGTTCAAGGCCAGCAGCCTGGTCTACAGAGTGAGTTCCAGGATAGCCAGGGTTACACAGAGAAACCCTGTCTCGAAAAACCAAAAAAATAAAATAAAATAAAAATAAAAATAAAATAAAATAAAATAAAATAAAATAAAATAAAATAAAGGTCTACTCATTCCTAGCCTCAAGAGAATGAACACATGTTCACCAAAATGCATGGGGTACATATTCACAATATTAGAATCCCTAACTACAAACAACCGAAATGTTTAAGATAGTTAGAATAGTGTATTCTGACAGCCATATAATGCAAACTGTATAATCAGGATATATGAACTACAACCCAACAAAGAACATCATGTTGAACGAAGGATGGTACAAAACAAGGCATTCTGTATATACTGCAGCTATTAGGATGGAAAAGTAGAAGCGAAGTAAAGTGTCTGACAGAAGGGTGACTCTCCTTTCATTGATGGAGACAGTAATGGAAGAGGCTTCTGGGAGGCTGTGGGGTTCTAATGTTCTTTGTTGAGGTGAGAACTGATGAAAAACATGTGCTTGTTCTTAAAATTTATTATTTATGTACTTTTAAGCAAATATGTTGAATTTCAAAAAGACCTGAATGACTTATTTAAAAAGAACATTTCTCTAAAAAAACCCAAGGATACTGCATAGTGATAGACTAAACTGTATCTACTTAAAATAACGGGTAAATGGCAATTTTAAATTCTAAGAATAAAGCAAGCGACATGAGGTACCATTTATTTAAAATAAACATTATCTGTCCCCACTCTCTGTGGCAAAAGTATCCCAAGTTGGGCAACAGAAAAGCCACTGGGAGAGGTAGGGTTAAGAGATCAAGATAATGTTCCTGTATTTTGAAAGCAGCACTATATATACATACATGCATACTTAAAAATTCTGGGCAAGAAAGGATTGTTATGCAAGTTTTTCAAGACATGGCAAAACTGTTTAACAGCAAACCTATTACGGTAAATTCTACCAAGTTACTTTGCTCACATGAATTTTATATTTTGTCAGAATTTACTCAATTGTGTTGTTTAGTTGTTAGCCTGGATCTGGTTCTATACTCAGACATTGCCTCATCCCTACTGTAGCCAAAAACTTATATACTCCAACCAAAAACAGCTTCAACAAGAATTAAATTTTTTAAAGATTTACTTTATTGCCAGGTATGGTGGCACATGCCTACAATCCCAGCACTCAGGAGGCAGAAGCAGGTGGACCTCTGTGAGTTTTGGCTAGTCTACAGAGTGAGTTCCAGGACAGCCAGGGCTGTTACATAGAAAGACCATCTTGAAAAATAAACAAATAAATAAACAAATAAATAAATAAATGTGCTTTATTTTTTAATATTCTGTGTGCCTGTGTAGAGCATGTGCATGCTGAGTGCAGGTGCTCATGGAGGCCACAAAATGAGTGGGATTCCCTAGAATTGGAGTTAATAAGCAGTTGTGAGTTACCTGAGGGTAGCTAGAACTCAATTTCGGTCTTGTCAAGACCAATAAGTGCTCTTAACCACGACAGCATCTCCCTAGAACCCCAAAATTCAATTTATGCTTGACTGCAGACCTCAGTCAGAACAGAAAGGTCCCAGCTCCATACTAATGATTTAAATTTTAAATATCAATCATATCAATCTTTTCCTAAATTATTCACTTCTGTAATTCAAACAGGGCTCATAGCTTTAAATTGCAAAAGTTTAGGGCAGTTAGGTATAACCAGATGGAAGACTAATGCGGAGTTTAAGTGAGATAAAATACAAAGAAAGCAAAACAAACAAACAAAACCTCAACTTACCCCTTTAACATGTTCAAAAGTGACATTTTTCATCTGGACAGGGTCTACTGCAGAATCAAGTCCTGTCGTTGTCCGGAAGCGCACTAACAGGAAGAAAATATGTAAAGAGATTTGATATCAAAGTCTTGGTAGTACCATCTAGGCAGGTAGGTAGTCCTGTTCTGTGTAAAAAAGGCTGCACACTACCTTAATTTCCCTCAATGATGGACTGTTAACATGGAAGTGAAAGGTAGATAAATCCTTTCCTCCTCAAGGTATTTAAGTGTTTTATCACAGCAATAGAAAATTAGAATGACTAAATTAGAATACCTAACAAGGACTTCAACACTGTGATGTTAATCACTGTCAATTTAATACGTTCTAGGTGAGAAGGTTCTGGGCATACCTTCAAGGGAATTTCTAAATTGGACTGAGATGGGAAGTGCAACCTAAATGAAGGTGAGGGTCATGTCCTGAATAAAAAGGAGAAGGTGAACTAAACACCAGCATTTCACTTCTCTCCAATTCCTGACTGAAGCTATAGTGTGACTAGCTACCTCAAGCAGCTGTAGCGACTGTATCCTGGAATTGTGAGCCAAAATAAATAATCCCTTTCTAAAGGTGCTTTTGTCAGACATTTGGTTTCAGCAATGAGAAGAGTAACTGATATACCTGTTGACAAAGGCTGAGCCTCTAAGCCCAAGGCACAACTATTATCCCAAAAGACACATCTTAACTCTAGAGCACAGAGCTCTTTCAGCCGATCCATAGCCAAGCAATCCAGGGCCTTTTAGGGACTAACCTTTTAGTTAGTACCTTTTAGGGACTAACAGCTTGGATGGTTTGAATTAGAACATTGAAGTAGGCACAGGTATGTGCCTTGGTTGGTGGTGCTATTTAGGGAGGTTACTTAGGACAAGAAGCCTTCCTGATGGAAGTGTAGGCTTTGAGAGCATGTAGCCTTATCCCACTTCCAGTTCCATGCCTTCCGCACGACTGAAAATGTCATCAGCCACCTTCCTGCTTGTCTCCAGCTACCATGCCATCCCTGCTATTATGGACTCTAATCCTCTGGTACATACTCCACAATAAACTTTATTCGTTTTTTGTTTTATGAGCTTTGTTTTTGTTTTGGGAGAAAGGATCTCACTATATAGCTCTGGCTGGCACGGAAACTGCTATATAAATCAAGATATCCTTCAACTTAGATATATACCTTCCTCTTGCTGAGATTAAATGTGTGCATCATGGAACCGAGCTACAAGATCTTTATGAAACCAGGCTTGGAAATGGATATCACTGATTGTGATTTTCATGGTGGAAATACCTGATTTCACTGGTCAAAAGTCTTTGGACTTTGCCTTTGGTTTTGTTGTTGTTATTGTTTTTTATTTGGTTGGTTGGTTGGGTTTTTTTCGGTTTTGTTTTGTTTTTTTGGTTTTGTTTTTCTTTTTCTTTTGAGACAGGGTTTCTCTAAGTAGCCCTGGCTTCTGAAACTGCTGGCCTCAAACTCACAGAAAGATGCACACGTCTCTGTCTCCCAAGTGCTGGGATTAAAGGCGTGCACTGCTCCCAGACCTTGCACTCTTACCTGCTGTTTGTTATTCTAGTTCACTGTCATTGTTCATCCCTCAGACAACTTTGTAGTAGTAAACTCCATGTGTCTAAGTTCTTTTGATTTCTAAGACCTTACAGGCATGAAAGTGTCTTTAAAACTCTCTACACCCCATTTTACACATTATTAACCCAACTGAATAACTCATCTCCAATGTGATTTTAGGGTCTTAATTCTTCAGGGGGTATTGTTAAGTAACTAGTTGGATAGTTAGGTATAAGCAGACTTGAAGGTCACTGGGAATAGACTTCTCACTCATAATCAGTTTTTAAAACTAAGACCTAAGCTGAAGGATTACTACTGGTCAAAGTATGGGAGCTATGTCTTATTCTGAACTATGCAGAAAGTCATCACTAAATAGCTACACTTGACAAGATTACTATTTAGCTGGAGACTGATGAAGTATAAAGATACAGGGGTCTGGAGAGACAGCTTAGTGCTTAAGAGCACTAGCTACTCTTGAAGAGTACCTGGGTTAAGTTCCTAGCACCCACACACATCTCATGACTACCTTAAACTCCAGCTCCAGGGGACTCAATGCTCTTCTCCAGCCCCTAGGAGAACCAGACATACATGTGCACATGTACATTCATACAGGTAAACACTCATAAATCTTAAAAAAGAACAAGAATATACCATTAGCTCCTCAGTAAAGGTAAACCAAAATGAGCCTCTCAGTCACCTAGACAGGAAAATGTGCCTCAGGAAACACTGTCCTTTTAGAGGCCTTAGAAATGGAGATTGTTTGAAACACAGATTAATGTTATAATCTTTGCCTACCCACTCTCACCCCTTTCCAGTGTGCTCCTCTCTACTCTGCAGACAACTCCCTAGCTTTTACTCTGCTATGCAAAAACAAGCAAAGCAGCTGTGACTGCAAACCCTGTAATCCAAGCAAACAGGAAGTACAAGACCAGGAACTCAAGATTACACAGTGAGCTTAGAGTCAGCCAGGGCTCTAAGTCACAGAGATCTTGTGTCCAACACAAAATTTTTCAGAGCTGAGATAAAGCTCTGTTGGTATGGTGATCATCCAGCATGCATGCAAACCTGGGCTTAACCCCCAGTGTCCCATAAATTTGACATGTAATTACATGTCTATAATTCCAGCACTCAACCTTGTTTGTTTTTTTTTTTAAAAAAAAAAGGGGGGAGGATGGGGAACAAAAATTCTTTAAATAAATGGTTTTCAGAGTTTTGTAAATAAAAATCTCATGAGGAACATATTAATGAAGGCCCCAGTCATAACAGAGACTAATGGTTTGCTCATTCAGGAAAGTGCTTAGGAGTCATTATTTTTTAAAACTGTGATAGTTTTAATTTTTAAAATTATTCATTTAATAACATTATTCTGATATAACTAGCCACAGAAATAGAATTTTGAAAATACTACTTTAAACGCAGCATAAAGTATTACACTAACTTTTTAAAAGTCAAACTAAATAGACCTTACTTTTCAAATATTGTTCCCCATTAACAATAACCCTAAGTTCAACAAAAGAAAATTTTGGTACAATAGTAAAATATTTGTTACAATTGTAAAGAATATAAAAGCCAGAAGCATAAGGAGAAGATAAATTAACTCAGATATATGAAAGTCTTTACCAGATAAAAATGGATTTTTTAAGAGTCCATAAATGCCAAACAGGAGCAAAACAAAGAGGATCAGACGAGTTCGCCTTAAGGAATCTGAAAGAGGAAAAGGCTTTGAATTAAATGACATCAATGAAACATAACACCTTTTTGGCCAAGTATTAGTTACTCTTTTTTTTTTTTTTAATTTGATATATTACGTTAAGACTTTAAGATGAGAATATTCAGCTGGGCAGTGGTGGTGATGATAATATCCAATTCTATCCATTTTCCTTCAAGTGACATTTCTGAATAACAAAATCCCACTGTACATAAATACTACATTTTCATACATTCATCTGTTGATGGGTATTTGCGCTGGCTCTACTATCTTGGCTACTGTCCCTACAACTAAGTAAACACAAATGTACAAACATCTCTATGCCATGCTTAAGAGTCCTTTATTTACAATCTCAAAAATGGTAAATGTAACAGGACTATATTCAGTTCACTTTTCAGTTTCCTGGGAAATGTTCATGTTGATCTTTCTAAGGGCTCCACCAGGTGTCCTGCCATCAGCAGTGTGTAAAGATCCCTCTGTTACTCTGATCAGTGGTTGTTTACTTAATGACAGCCATTCTGATTAGAGATAATCTCAGAGGACTTTGAATTTGAATTTCCATAATGGCTGAGGAAGTTGGAACTTTTTTCATACACTTACTAACCATTTGTAGTTCTCTTTTGAGAACTGTCCAATTTAACCATTTAATGATCTGATGATTGAGCTTTATGGTGAATAAAAATTGAACAATTATTCATAGATTCTAGACATTGATCTCATCAGGTTGGCAAAGTTTTTTCTTCTATTGTAGAAAATGTTACTTTACTTTCCTGATTCCTTCTGCTGTGTGCAAGCTTTTTAATTTCATATACTTCCATTTGTCACCTTTCAAAATTATTTCTTGAACTGCTAGAGCCCATCTTGGAAAACCCTTTCCTATGCTTGTATATTAAAGTGTTATACTTGTGTTTTATTCTGGAAGTTTGAGTTTTGAGTCTTACATTAAGGTTTTCACTCATTTCTCCCAGCACCACTAGGTTGAAGAGGTTATCTTTTTTCCTAATGCATATCATTTACATTTGTCAAAAACAAGATGGCTACTCTGACGTTCTCTAAGAGCCTTATACTTATCAAGGCACAATTTCTACCCTTTATTTTTATTTCCATTCCCACACAGATTAAGCAATTTTAAGTTTTATTGTGGGTCATGACCAACATTGAGACTGATTTACTTGTTTCTACAGGACAGTGAAATTGTTTGGCAGATAAAAGCTTGCCATGAAAGTCTTGCCACCTAAGTTTGAGTGCTAGAATCCATAGAGGAAGGATGGAAAGCAGAAGGAAAGAACTGACATCCAAAGCCATGGGATCTCCACACATGTGCTGTAGCACAGCAAAGCCAT